>NW_021939882.1:10883980-10893943 GCF_001715985.3 Manacus vitellinus
CCTCTAGGCGCCTTCATCCCTCCGGGCTGCATCCCTGGAGCGGAGCCGCTCCCGCTGTTCCCAGCTCCCTGCGGCCCTGTCGGGGTGTTTCAGGCCCCGCGACATTTTTGTCTTTCCCCAGGGCCCCCCTCCAGCCTGCGTGGTGGGTGGGACGGTGGCAGGAGGGGACAGGAGACCGGAGGGGCTGTGGAGGACCCCTGGGTAGGAGGATGGAGGCTGCCACCCTAGGGAGGCTCTGACAGGTCTCTGCCTCGCTGGCTGCCAGAGTTGGAAAGGATGTGGAGAAGGCGGCAGGAGGAGGGAGGGCCCTGTGCTTTGCCTGCTTTTCATCGCTGCACAGCTCCTAGAGATGATTTTGGGGTAAAGCTGTTGACAAGCCAGTGGGGTTCCTCGCGGGGTGCTCCGGCTCGGGCCCAGCCTGCAGAAATGCTGAGCAGCCGCAGTGGCAGCCGGAGCTGGAGGAAATCCTGGGATGTGCCACAAAATACCCAGGATTCAGCCCATCCTTGCCTTCGGTGCAGGGCTGACCATCAGTGGCCGTTTTCGCGGACAACACGATCCCCGATCTCAGCGCGGAGCTGATCGAGCCGCGATGAGCTGATGAGCCTTTGCTGCTTGCTGGGATGTTGCTCCAGCTCCGAGTGTCAGAGCAGGGCTTTGAGGGGGGGGCTGTGGGGGGGATTAGTACTTGTGTGCTCAGTACAGGGTTTGGACAGACTTGTAAGCCATGGCTCCGAGCCACGCAATCAGCCGTTGGGAGCAATGAGAGGGTGGACTTTGGTGCCCATTCCCGAAGCGGTGCTGCCTTCCGTGGAACGGGGCCAAGAGGCTGTGGGAATCACAGGGAGCACAGGCTTGTTCAAGCAGTTGCTTAAATTCTCGGTGCTTTATAACCTCTCTCTCATTAGGGCTTGTTTTTTTTTGGTGGGGATGGCTGAATTCTGTCGGATTTTGCATGCCACTGTCCTCCGAGAGCTTCCCAGTCATGCATTAAGCAGCGTGACTAACGCCTCTCTCATGTGGTTCAGTCTCTCTCACACTCTCCCCGTAGGGAGAATTGTGTGTGCGGAGGAATAGTTGTTTTGGGAGGGGTTTTTATTTTTAAGTGCTCTGTGCTCTGCCAGCAGGTTGGTGAAAAGGTGCCTGGCACCGAAGAAGAAAGTGTGGGATGGTCCTTAGATCCCATGGGAAAATAGCCTGATGCCTTGGACTGGCCCCTGGGAAGCCTCTGTCTCCTGCACAGACGTGCTTTTCCCCGGTGGAGGAGGCTTCTTCCTCCTCCTCCTCCTCCTCCTCCTCCTCACGCCCAGCTCTGGGCTCTCACGTCTGCGCTGTGTCATTCGCACCCCTGGGTGCTGAGCAGGATTCCTCAGCCCGCCGAGCCCCGGGCCCCTCGTGCCTGCCGGCAGTCCCGCTCAGGTTCCCAGCCCCTCTCCTCCTCCAGCCTCCCTGCTTTGGAGGGTTCCTTCACCTGCAGGAACGAGGCTTGGGTTCAGACTCCAACCCCATTTTTGAAGCAGAAAGCGTGGGTGCTCGGCACCTTTGGGTGACACCCTTCCTCCTCCAGGCTGGCACAGGGCTCCTGGCATTTCCAGCTCCTGGGCCCTCCCTCCTGGCTCACTCAGAACCGTGTGAGACATCACACTGCGTTGAGACTTTCCCCTTTACCTGCGATCTTTCACCTCACACCAAGGCTTAGTCAGGACGGTGCTACGTCATCGGCAGCCACGGCCCAGCCCAGGGCAAACAGCCTTGTGCAAACAGGCCGGTGGTGGGTGCAGGTGCCTCTCCCGGCAGGGCCATCCTCTGGGAGCCCCTTCCCAACAGCTGGAGCTGCCCATCTCCCCTGTCCTCACTGCACAGCCACCTCCAAAGGGCGCACGGGGGACGAGGGCTCACCCCACGGAGGCAGGTGGACACGGCGGGGTCTGGGGCGAGTGCCCTCCTTGGGTGTGGGCAGACACAAGTGTCACCCAGCCGGGGTGTGCACGCACACACAAGTGCTCCCACACGGGGTGACATCACACAGACACACACCCGGCGGGGACGGGGACATGCACACACGCGGCCCCCGCGCTGGCACACGCGTGGCACGGCGCGCACACACGTGCGCTGGGTGCGGGGACACGGACCCAGGGCTGGTGCACAGATGTGCTCCTTGCCATGTGTGTGCACACCCTGCGAGTGCACACATGTGGTATGCTTGGTTTTCCCTACAGGCACAGCCGTGCTCTGGGTGGGTGCACAGCCCCCAAATCCTCCCAGTACACACACACACACGTGTACACACGCGTGTGCACATAACACACATTGCCTGTGGTGGTGCGGAGATGTGTTGTGTTTCTGCTCAGCTTCTTGCCTCCTTCATCCTCAGCCAGGTCCAGGCAAGGAAGAGCTCTTGCTCTCCTCTTCCTTTCCCCCTGGAGACATAAATCCCAGGAACCACAGCAGTGCTGGTGTGGAGAGTTCTGCACGGCCTCAGCCAGGCGGGAATGGCTCTTCTCTGCTCAAAGGATGTGGCAGGACAAGGGAGCAGAGTCAAGCTCAGATGCAGGGACATCGTTTCATCTCCAGGCACAGATGTGTTTTTACCTGAGGAGGGAGAGCTCCTCTCTTCCATGTCACTCGTCCATGGGGAGGCCGAGGGGTGGAGGGACCAGGAGCTGCTGGCTTGTGGGAAGCACCAACGTGGACAGTGCAGGATGCTCCACTTGTTGGTGATCTGTACAATGCCAGGCAACCAGCAAGTGGGCATTTGCTGTGTGGCACCATGGAGGGGACGTGGTGATGGAGCACTCTCCCACCCCACAGACTAAGTGCAGAGTGTGGAGAGGGGGAGTGATGGGAGCAGGGAGAGAGAGTTGATGCTGCAGGGCCTTGGCGGATGTTTGTGGCTGTTGATTTTAGGACACCCAACCACTGTGTTTTCGGGTGCTGGTGAGCTGAGCTGCATCGCTTCATGCTCACAGCTCAGCCAAAGCTGTGTGGGTGCACCTGGGCCCTGGAGTAGTAAGATGTGTTCCCAGAATGGAAAGCAGGGGACAGGAAAGCTGGTGGCCAAGCACAGCACCAGGCAGGGGCTTGGTGACAGGGCATGTGGTTTGGCACAGGTCTGTGGGGCTGGTGGTGCCTGGCATTGCCTGGGCAGTGTGTGGGTACGGGAGGAGGTTGCAGTGTCGGGGTGCCTGTGGTGCAGCCGGTGTCTCTGCAATGCAGGGGGGCAGCACGGGGTGGGCACCGGCACGGGGTGGGCACCCAGTGCCTGCGTGCAGTGTCCCAGACTGGAGTGGGAGGGAATGGGAAGGAACAGTGTGTCTGCAGTGAGCGAAGGGAACAGGATCTGCTGGCGCAGGGTGTGGGGTTGCCTAGTGACTGTGCAGCGAGGGGAGATGCTGTGCCTGCCGTTGCAGTGTGCTGGGGCTGTGCAGTGCCGCTGCTCCGGGGGCTGCCCCTGCGGGCTGCCTGCACTGCAGCACACAGTGGGCAGGGGGGCTGTGTCCCTCTGACTGCCAGGGGCACAGAGGGGTGGCAGTGCCCTGTGTGCAGTGCAGGATGGATGATGCGTGGGGCTCCTGCATCCCTGCAGTGCTGAGTGGGTGGTGCCTTGGTACCTCGCAGTGCGAGGCTGGCAGTGCCGACAGTGCAGAGAGGGCAGCGCTGCTCTGTCCCTGCCATGGCAGTGCCCAGTGTCCCTGCAGTGAGGGATGGGTGGCAGTCCTGCGGTGCCCCATGTCCCTGCAGTGATGGAGGGGTGCTGTTCCTGCAGTGCAGGCAGTGCCCTGCATCCCTACAGTGCTGGAGGGGTGGCAGCCCTGCAGTGCCCCATGTCCCTGCAGTGCCGGGTGGGTGGCAGCCCTCCATTCCTGCCGTGTCCTGTGTCCCTGCAGTGATGGATGGGTGCTGTTCCTGCAGTGCAGGCAGTGCCCTGAATACCTTCAGTGATGGCTGGGAGGTAACTGTATCCTGGTAGTGCCCCATGTCCCTGCAGTGTCAAATGCGTGGCAGCCCTGCATCCCAGCAGTGTCCTCTGTCCCTGCATCCCTGGATGGGTGGCAGCCCTGCATCCCTTCAGTGTCCCATGTCCCTGCAGTGACGGAGGGGTGGCAGTTCTGCACCCCAGCAGTGCCCCATGTCCCTGCAGTGCCGGGTGGGTGTCAGCCCTGCATCCCTGCAGAGCAGGCAGAGCTCCTCGTTCGGTGCTCCCGTTTCTGCGGGGCTGGCAGCTGCGTTCAGTGCCTGTGTGTCCCTGCCGTGCATGGCAGGCAGTGCCCCTGTGCTGGTGGCACACAATGCTCCTGTGTTTGGGTGGTGAGAAGCTGTCTCTGAGCCTGGCCGGCTCCCATCGGGTTGCTGGCAGCAGGCTGCCTGCAGTCCACCCTGTTAGTGTGCCTCGTTGGGTCTAATTACAGTTTGTGTGGTGACGAAGAGGGTGGACAGTGGCAGGAGTGGCTTCCTGTCCCTTGCAGGAAGCCAGGGTTGAGGTTTCAGTGACTGGGTTGCTCACCCCAGCAGGGCGGTGCAGGAACTTTGCAAGGTGGGATCGGTCCTTCAGGGCACTGGATGGTGGGGGCTGCCAGGAGCCCACGGCTGGGCCAACCCCTGCAGCCCCTTCCCTCGGGGGGCTGTGTCAGGACCATGTGCAGTCCCACATGGCACAGCGGGTGCACCCAGAAGGATGTGCCAGGGAAGTGGGCTGGGGTGGAGTGATCCCTAACCTCCGGTTATCTGTGTCTCCTCCAGCTCCCCTGCAGCGCAGGATGAACCCACTGGCATCCTGCCTGGGCCTGTGGCTCCTCTTCCAGTTCCCTGCCCTGGTCTCTGGGACGCGTGTGCTCTACAAAGTGCAGGAGGAACAACCCCCTAACACCCTCATAGGGAGCCTGGCCTCTGACTACGGCTTGCCGGACGTGGGGCACCTCTACAAGCTGGAAGTGGGGGCCCCATACCTGCGTGTGGATGGCAAGACTGGGGACATCTACACCACCGAGACCTCCATCGACCGGGAGAGCTTGCGGGAGTGCCAGCACCTCCTGCCCGGAGAGCCCTGCTTCCTGGAGTTCGAAGTGTCCATCACCGACCTGGTGCAGACCAGCGGCCCCCGCCTGCTCGAGGGGCAGATAGAGGTGCTCGATATCAACGACAACACCCCCAACTTCGCCTCACCCGTCCTCACCCTCTCCATCCCCGAAAACACCAACATTGGGGCGCTCTTCCCCATCCCCCTGGCCATGGACCGGGACTCGGGCCCCAACGGCGTGGCCTCCTACGAGCTGACGGCAGGTCCGGAGGCGCAGGAGCTCTTTGGGCTGCAGGTGGCCGAGGATCAGGACGAGAAGCAGCCGCAGCTGATCGTCATGGGGAACCTGGACCGGGAGCAGTGGGACTCCTACGACCTGACCATCAAGGTGCAGGATGGGGGCAACCCCCCGCGGGCCAGCAGTGCCCTGCTCCGCATCACCATCCTGGACATGAACGACAACGCGCCCAAGTTCGAGAAGGCCCTGTACGAGGCGGAGCTCTCCGAAAACAGCCCTGTGGGGCACTCTGTCCTCCAGGTGAGTGTGGGGGCTTTCTTCTCCTCCCCAGCTCCCCTCCTACCTGCCTGCAGGAGGGACAACGCGGGGAGCATCATGGCTGCTCGTTGCCATGGGGAGGAGGGAGGGATGGATGGAGGAGCCCACAGTGTCACCCCGGGGCCAGCGGGCAGGCTGGTCCCTGGGATGTCACATCTGCTCAAAAGAGGTTGGAGAGGATGTGCAGGAGGGCACAGCCGGAGCGGGGGCTGCAGGACGTGGCTGAGGGGCAGCAGCAGGGCTGGTGGGTGTGTGGGAGCAGGGAGCTGGGTTACTGGGAGGGCTGGGACCCGAGGTCCACAAGGACTCTGGCTTCAGGCCAGACCGGTCTCAATGGTGCCTGCAGACAAGACATAGACCCTTTCATAAGTTGCATTCCCTTGGCTGCTCCGTGGAAACTCAGGCTCGCACAGGAGGTGGGGGGCAGGCAGCATCCCTGCTGCCCATCCTGGGGGAGCTGCCCATGGCTCTGCAGGTGCCTTACTGTCTGCAGGGAGCAGGGGCTCTGCCCTGCCTCAGACAGTGGTGCAAACTGTCCCAGGGAGCCCAGGGGGTGGATCTTGGTGGATTTGGCTTGGAGGGGGCATTGAGATGATAGTAGTCGACATCTGTTTATCTGCAGCTGCCATCTTAATAAGCAGAGCGCGGCCAGCTCTCATCTGCCTGCTAATTCTGATGTGAATTTTTTAAGAATTCATTTTTCACTGTTAAGAGAATGGAAGTTGGAAGCAGATAAGGGAGCTGCATGGCCGGGAGGAGAATGGGCTGAGACGCCGCTGCTGCCATTGCTCAGCTTTTATCTTTCAGGGGGAAAATGACTTCCGCCTGTTTTGTGAGTGGAGGTAAAAGGTGGAATTTACATTTAACAACTTTCGTTCTCCATCCAAATCTGCTGAGCAAGATAACGGTGGAGCAGCAAATGGTGCAGAGAAGAGGCTGCTCAGAGAGCCGATTAGGGAGGCAAATGTTAGACAAACCTCATCTTCTTTAGAAAGCAAATAATAGGCGTAGAGGCAGGTTTATGGGAATGCAGAGCCCCTGACGGGCAGGCAGGGATGGACGGTGCTGTGCAGAGCTTAAACAGCCCCAGTTCCCGTCGGCTGCATCCCTGGATGCCGGGATGGATCTGCTGCAGCTCCACACATTGTTGCCTCCCTCCTCATCCTCACCTCAGCCAGGCAGCTGCTCGAGCCCCTCCTTGGGGGCACAGCTGGAAAGGTCCCTCCCCGCTGCTGGCTGGGTCTCAGTGGCACGGTTCCTGAGGATTCCCTGCATGCCGGAGCCGGCGGGAGGGGAGCCCAGCCAACCGGCCCAGCCGGTTTCTCCGGAAGAGCAAGGCAAAGCCTCCGTGCCGGAGGGCGGCTCCCAGCTGCTCTGCCGGTCCCAGGCTCTTTGCCCCATAGTCCTTGGCCCCAGAAGAGGAAATCCTGGTTTTTCCCCTCCGGCTGTCCCCAGGGAAGGCTGTGGTGGTTTGTGGAGGGGCTCACTCCACCGGGCCCTCCTGCTCACCGCTTATCCCTCTGTCCCACAGGTGAAAGCCAACGACTCGGACCAGGGCGCCAACGCCGAAATCGACTACTCCTTCCACCAGGCCTCGGACGTGGTGCGGCGGCTGCTGCGCCTGGACCGCGCCACGGGGCTCATCACCGTGCAGGGGCCCATCGACCGCGAGGACATTGGCACCCTCAGGTTCTCCGTCATGGCCAAGGACAAGGGCGCCAACCCCACGAGTGCCCGCACCCAGGTGGTGGTCACCATCAAGGACATGAACGACAACGCGCCCTCCATAGAGATCCGAGGCATAGGGCTGGTCACCCACCAGGATGGCATGGCCAACATCTCGGAGGACGTGCCAGTAGAGACAGCGGTGGCTCTGGTGCAGGTGTCCGACCGAGATGAGGGTGAAAACGCTGTGGTGACCTGCGTGGTGGCTGGTGATGTCCCATTCCAGCTGCGGCAGGCCAGCGAGACGGGGAGTGACAGCAAGAAGAAGTACTTCCTACAGACCACCACGCCGCTGGACTACGAGTCAGTGAAGGAGTACACTATTGAGATTGTGGCGGTGGACTCGGGGAACCCGCCCCTCTCCAGCACTAACTCCTTGAAGGTGCAGGTGGTGGACGTGAATGACAACGCTCCCGTCTTCAGCCAGAGCTTCACTGAGGTGGCCTTCCCTGAAAACAACGAGCCCGATGACCTGGTGATGGAGGTCAGTGCCACCGATGCTGACAGTGGCTCCAACGCCAAGCTGGTTTATTCCCTGGTGACAGACCCTGCCTCCAAGGGCTCCTTCACCATTGACCCCGACTCTGGGGAGATCCGGGTGAAGGCAGTGCTGGACCGAGAGCAGCGGGAACGCTACGAGTTCGCGGTGGTGGCGACAGATAAGGGCAGCCCCAGCAAGACGGGCACAGCGACTGTGGCCATCAACGTCATGGACAGGAATGACAACGACCCCAAGTTCATGCTGAGCGGCTACAACTTCTCAGTGATGGAGAACATGCCGCCCCTCAGCCCTGTGGGCATGGTGACAGTGATCGATGCTGACAAAGGAGAAAATGCCCGTATCCAGTTGTCGGTGGAGCAAGACAATGGGGATTTTGTCATCCAAAATGGCACTGGCACCATCCTCTCCAGCATCTCCTTTGACCGGGAGCAGCAGAGCACTTATACATTCCGACTCAAGGCAGTGGACGGTGGGGATCCTCCCAGGTCTGCCTATGTGGGGGTGACCATCAACGTCTTGGATGAGAATGATAATGCCCCCTTCATCACTTCACCCTCCAATGCCACCTACAAACACATCCTGCCCCACACCAGCCCCGGCCAGCAGGTGAGCAAGGTCAAGGCGGAGGACATTGACTCTGGTGTCAACGCGGAGCTGATCTACAGCA
The DNA here is from genome assembly GCF_001715985.3 of Manacus vitellinus. Lineage (NCBI taxonomy): Eukaryota > Metazoa > Chordata > Aves > Passeriformes > Pipridae > Manacus > Manacus vitellinus. Next base: position 10,892,448 of record NW_021939882.1, read on the forward strand.
TCACAGGAGGTAACCCTTTTGAGCTCTTCCAGATCTCCCCGCAGAGCGGAGACATCACCCTGGAGAAGGAGATCCTGCGCAAGCACCACGGCCTGCACCGCTTGGTCGTGCGCGTCAACGACAAGGGCAAGCCCTCGCGGCACGGCACGGCGCTGGTGCACTTCTACGTCAACGAGACGCTGGCCAACCGCACGCTGCTGGACACACTGGTGGGGCACAGCCTGGACACCCCGCTCGACATCGACATCGCCGGGGACCCCGAGTACGAGCGCAGCAAGCAGCGGAGCAACATCCTGTTCGGAGTCATCGCCGGCATCGTGGCCGTCACGCTGGTCATCGTGCTGGTCGTCCTGGTGCGCTACTGCCGGCAGCGGGAGGCCAAGAGCGGCTACCAGGCGGGCAAGAAGGAGACCAAAGACCTGTATGCACCCAAGCAGGCCAGCAAGAGCGGGAAGAGCAAGAGCAAGGTGAAGAAGAGCAAGTCTCCGAAGCCGCCCAAGCCCACGGAGGATGAGGAGGAGACGGGGCTGCAGAAGTCGCTCAAGTTCAACCTCATGAATGACTCTGTCAGCGACAGCCCCCGAATCCACCTGCCCCTCAACTACCCGCCGGGCAGCCCAGACCTGGGTCGCCACTACCGCTCCAACTCGCCACTGCCCTCCATCCAGCTGCAGCCTCAGTCACCCTCTGCCTCCAAGAAGCACCAAGTGGTGCAGGACCTGCCGGCCACCAACACCTTTGTTGGCACCGGGGACAACAACTCGACGGGCTCCGAGCAGTACTCGGACTACAGCTACCGCACCAATCCCCAGAAATACACCAACAAGCAGGTAGGAGAGCTCATCCTGAGGCCGGCAGCGGCCCCCCCGCTGCACCGGGGAGCCATCTGGACAGAGGTGTGGGAGTGAGCGTGGACTGGCCTCCAGCCCTGCATGCGTGGCCCGGGGGTCTGGCGGAGGACTACCCTGGAGCCGAGCCACGGAGCCTGGTCGTGGGGCAGGGAGGGGACGGGGATGGTGAGGGGGAGGTCAAAAACTGTCGGAGCCCTTGTCAGAGTGCCCGGGGCTGGGTCCTGGTGGCGCTGCCTGGGTGATGGTGATGTGAAGGGCGCTGCATGTGTGTTCCTCTGCATGTGGGGCTCTGGGGAGGGAATCCCACCCACCCGTGTCCCCTTTGGGGACTGGCTTTTAGAGCACTGAGGAGGGCGATGCCCACCCTCCCATCCATCTCTCTGCTTGGGCTGGCTCATGGGGAGGAGGGACTGGTCTTGCTCTTGCCACAGCTCTGGGCAGCCGGTTTCCAGCCCTGCCCTGGTTCAGGGAGCAGCGAGGAAGGCACTGGCCTCGCTGTTGCCAGCCCGGCTCTGCTGGTGAGGCTGAACCTTCCACCATCCCTGTGCCAAGGCACCTCAAAGGGAGTTCAGCGCCCGCTGCGGCTGCCCGGGCAGGTGGGGATGGGTGGAGGAGCAAAGCTCTACCTTTTTCCCAGGCTCAGGC
>NW_021939882.1:10898682-10925567 GCF_001715985.3 Manacus vitellinus
TGTGATGTAGGGCAGGACAGGGAGGGGTGTTGTGGAGGAGGGCGAGGGCTGAAGGATGCCTGGAGCAAAGGGCACAGAGTGGCTCTGTCCCTGGGAACTGTGTCACCTCGGGGTGGGGAGGGCAGCCCTGGTGGGGTGGGTAGGGCAGCCCTGGCAGGGTTTGGGGCAGCAGAGAAGAGGTGGATCCTGTGCCCTTGTGTCCCTCTGGAGCTGGTGTCCACCAGGGACCCCTGGAATGAATCCCCCTGTGTGGGGCTGTGCAAAGAGCAGGATCCCCCTTTATGGCTCGTGGGGTGTTGGACATTCAGCCCCTGTGGTGTCCTGCCGAATCTGAGCACTGTGCCAGGCCCAAAGCATCTTCCTCCCCCTCCACCCTCATCCCCACACATCCCTGTGGTGTGAGAGCTCCTGCCCATGGTAGAGCTGTGCTCCCTCCTGCTGCCAGACAAGCTGGTTCCTCCAAGCTGCAGTTGCACAACCCCAGCTCTTGGGAGAAACCAAGATGGTCAGTGGAAGTTACTCCAAAAGGGACTTTTCCTGCAGTGCCCTGATCCTTCAGTGCCCCAGGAAGCCCCACAGTCTGCTCAGCTAGGGCAGAAGAGGGTTGAACATGAGTGAGGAGGCAGCAAAGGCCACCTCTGGCATCTTGGTCCCCCCCTTGTCACCTCTGACACCAGCTGCAGGGTCCATCAGTCCAACTGGATGAGGCTCAGTCTTGGCCTCTCCTCTGGGAGCCTGGGTCATCTGTGATTCAGACCCACTCAGCCTCCCCCTAACAGGCCATTCATTGACCTTTTCTTCTTGACCTTTCCAGTACTTCAAGAAGGCTTCTAAAAAGGATGGAAAGTGACTTTTAACATGGGAAGATAGTGATAGGACAAGGGGGAACAATTTTAAACTAAAAGAAGAGGGATTTGGATTAGATATTGGGAAGAAATTCTTGACTGTGAGAGTGATTCAGGTGGTTCAACCCTGGCACAGGTTGCCCAGAGAAGCTGTGGCTGCCCCATCCCTGTGAGTGTTCAAGGCCAGGTTGGATGGGGCTTGGAGCAACCTGGGCTAGTGGAAGGTGTCCCTGCCCATGGCAGGGGGTTGTAACAAGATGAGCTGTAAGGTCTCTTCCACCACAACCATTCTGTGATTCTGTTCTCTCTTGACTTTCTGGAGGCCTCAATTTGCACCCTCGAGGACCTGCTTTCCATATCCCACCAGCAGTAAAGGTTTCTTTTCCCAGTGATGTTCCCAACTCAACCCTGTGGCTGAGAGCACGAGAGGAAGAGGAGGTCAGGCAGAGGACCAGAAAGAAAACAACTCCCCTGGATCCCTTAAAAACAACCCCTATTTGTTTTGCATCAGTGTCTTGTGTGGTGTAAACTGTTTACTCCCTCAGTCCTTCAGATGCTGGTAGGAAAGCGTGGGTGGGTTTGTGGTGGGAGAGTGGGATGTGACCTGCTGGCAGAGCAGGAGAAAGCTCGTACACCATCTCCTCATTTACATCCATTTTGGCACTCACAGCCGTGCCTCGTGGGTGCTGCCCGGAGATCCCTGAAGATGCCCCTGCCCCGGGAGGTAAACATCCTTCTGAGCACCTCCTTGCTTGCAAAATGCCCACCTGTGATCTCCTCTCTGCACGTGGCACGGGCGGATCCTGGCGGGTTCCATCAAAGCTGTTCAGAGCCATCACTTGGGGCGGGCAGGGAGTCACCTCCTCCCTCCCTCCCTCTGCACTGATCCTGCTCCGTGGCGAAGCTGTCGGAGCAGAGTGCCCTGATTCAGCTCCTCTGAGACATCTTTAAAGGCCCGAGCAATCTGAAAGCCTGCAGCTATTTTGCTCCCACACGGCCTGGTTTTCACATCCTCCAAACTCCCCGATGCTCTGGAGCAGCTGCAAAGCTGCTGCCGAGGAGACTCTGACAGATATCCAGCCCTGCTTGGGGGGGGGAACCTCTTGTCTGAGCTCTGGACGGAGATCCTGCTCGAAATGTCTTGCTGAAGTGATGTCTGATGTTCCTCTTACACTAATCTATTAATCTTTCTGCTTCTTCATCAAAAGCACTCAAGCCCCGTAGAAAGCAAAATCAGTGTTTCAGATGTTTGAAGAGCCCTTCGTTATTATTCAGGCTGGGCAAGACCTTTTGGGGTGTTGTGATTCAAGGCTCTGCAAGTGCCTGGAGGAGCTTGGGCTGGTTTTTTTTTTTCCCAAGGATTTCAAGTGGATCACAGTTTATTAGGGGTGTCTCTTGCCAAGAGAAGAGAGCTCTAATGTTCGGGAAATTTGTCTCGAGCTGCAGCCTGCGAGGTTTGACCCAAGGACTTGACAGCTCTCCCAGGATCTGAGGACAGCTCATCCATACCAGGGGTTCTGTGCCAGACCTGGTAATGCCAGAGCAGTGCAGGCAGGAGAAGTGGCTCTACCAAGCCTCACACTATTACTTGTCCTACCTGTTTGATGTCTCCAAATGAAGGCTTGACTTACCCAGTATCACCGTCCATCAGGAGCTGCAGGCTGGTTGCAGACCACTAAAGGGAGGGCTCTGCCCAGCAGAGCATGTTGGTGCACAGACTTATGGAATAGTCACAATTCCTTGGGCAAACAGGAAAAGCTTCTGCCCTTTGCCAGTGAAAATAGAGGTGGTTTGAGAACAGGTTTGCCCTCAGAGGAAAAATTTCAATTTGAAAACAAATCAGGAAGAATTGGCATTTTCCCCCCCCATTTCCCAAGTCAATCAATATACATATAATACATAAATATATTTTTTTCCTAGTAATTTCCAAAGGCATGATTCCCACTGACCTTTTTGAATTTGAATCATAATTAATACTTGGCTTGAATTCTGAAGTGAAAGGTACCTTTGCAAGAGCATCATTTTTTCATTTTTACATGTCAGCAAAGATCTCCCCCCTGCCCCAACCCTGAAACCAGAAACTCACTTGAATAATGATCTGAATTCAGCAAATTGACAGGTTTTCTGTGCAGAGTCTTCCCGTTGCAGCGTTCCTGGTTGTCTCTGGTTTTTTGATAGAGTCCTGAGTTTATGGCTCAGGACCCCCTGCTCCCCCCAGAGCTTTCAATACTCTCTGTCAGCTCCACTGGGTGCAACTGGGAGCCAGATTAGCTCATTATTTTCCCAGCATTATTTTCCCACTCTACAGCTGTTGGATTCCTTGAGGGCTTTGTTCAAGTGTTACTCCCAGTCCTGGAACCTTTTTCTCCCTGGGATCTTCAGATGGTTTTAATGTGATTATGAGACCTCCTTCTGTGTCCTGGGCAATTTCCACTCTACACCAACCATCTCCAAAATAGCTCTATTATCAGCTTGATAGTGACAGACATTTCGGGACACCACGGCCAGTCCAATTGAGACATTATTCCATAAAGATTATGACCCCTTTAGATTTTATGAGTCACCCTTCAGATGATTTATTTCCATATTTTCCTTTCCAATCTTCATTTCACCCAAAGAAAAGCCAAATTGCACACCCTCCATGGGCTCAGAGCTCTGATAGGCTGAGGGGTTAGGCAAGCTCTGTCCTGAGGCTGTCTAAATGGGTTTCTAATTGCGTTAGATCTTGCTATGAGTTAGATAAATTCGATCTGACCAGGCAGGTTGGCACCGGGCTTTGGCGGCTCCTTTGAGCATCATGCAAATTTCAGGAGGCTTCAGGGCACCTATGTGGAGTCAGCCCACATTTTACCCAGATTTATTCATTAAATAGTGCCTGGGGATGTGATGTCCATTTTAGGATGGCTGTTCTGCTATCATTATTTCGGCAGGACTTGGAGACTGTCTCTTCTGTCTGCAAGGTCAGCACTCGCTAATTGTCAGCAGCGGCAGCCATGTGAGCAGCCACTCACAAGGGTGAGCAGCTGCATTTAGGGTGATACCTGGTTTGGGGAGCTGGAATCATATGGATTCCTGTGGGTCTTTCCTCTGGTTGCAGATTCCTTCTGTAGTATTGTTTGTCAACAATGGAAGACCCTCGTGTCAGACACGGGGATGGGGAAAGAGGTAAAGGGTTGTTGGGAACAACCCTCGTGTCAGACACTGGGATGGACAAAGAGCTAAAAGGTTGTTGGGAACAACCTTCATGTCAGACACAGGATTGAAGAAAGAGCTAAAGGGTTGTTGGGAATAATCCTTGTGCCAGACACTGGGACAGGGAAAGAAGTGTTGGGAACAACCCTCCTGTCAGACACTGGGATGGACAAAGAGCTAACGGGCTGTTGGGAATAATCCTCATGTCAGACACTGGGATGGGGATGGACACAAGGATCTGTGGGCAGAGCACAGCCATCAAGTGAGACTCACGAGCATCAGGAGGACCAGAACTGTCAGCCCCATGGCTGATGTGCCCTGTGTGACCCCAGTAGCTGGGATGGTGACCCACTGAATTGTCAGAATGGTAGATCAGAGAGCTGAGCCTTTAATTCTCCCGGGAGTCCTGTCCAGAGTTTTCAGTGTTCTCTTGGAGACAGCACCTTCAATGGAAGATTTTTGAGAAGGTTGTTTTGAATGCAGGAGGGCTCTTACAAGTGTGCACAGCCCACACCTCTGCTCAGAGCTGGGTCCATCTGTCTCCCTCCTTTGTCTGTGCTGGCTGCAGCTCCTGCCTGGGTGCTTCATCCCTCCCTTGTCCAAGCAGGGAGAGCCCCTGGGACCTGTTCCCTTGCTCTGGCACAAGATCTTTCCTCAATTCCTGCATGTTGTGCTAAGAGGGAGCAATCCAGCACTGCTGGGAATGCAGCTCTGGCTGTCTTGTTTTGCTTAACAAAGAGATAGCCTGTTCTTGTGCCTCTGGACATCTGGAGATGCTGTGGCAGGGCAGGGAGAGACCTCTGGGGCAGACAGTGTGCCCAGGCCACCAAGGGGACCAGGGAGACACGAGAGGGAGAGGCAGAGGAGCTCCTGGAGGAGCAGAGATGCCAGAGATTCCTGTAGATGCCAGGAGGTGACACCAAGCCAGGGCAGTGTTTGGTTTGCAGTGTTTGCCTTTGCTGCTGGTCTGCAAACACCCTCCCTCCCGCTGCTGCTGTGCCAGGTAACGCCATGAGCTCTTCCCATCCCCTCCCGGTATGGCAGGGTGGGTGCAGAAGGAGCAGAGGATGCCTTTGGGAGGCTTCTTCTCCAAAAATCAGCGCAGTGGTCAGCCAGTGTGCTGCTGGGGAAAGGAGGGGAAGAGCTGTCTGTGCTGGGATCCATCCCCACCCCAGAACACCGGCAGGAGCAGGGCTGTTGTCAGAGGAGCTGTAAAATGGTCGGCTGTTTACAGCCACGAGCCGAGCTGGTGTCCTGTTTCCTAGAGCTTGAGCGTTGCCCTGGGTGGTTTTGTCAATTCAGGTCCAGCTTTCCTCGAGGCTTGCCCTGGTTTCCACGGACAAAATATTCCCCTCAGCCTCCTGCTCCGAAGCCTGTGTAGCACTGGACTGGAGCCGTGCTCCTCTCCAGGCACGACCCTGGCAAATAAAATAACTCCCACACGCCACAAAGCCTCCCCACACGAAAAGCTGGGTCTGTGCAGTTCAGAGCGTGGTCCCCTGGGCTTATCTTCTCCTTTCTCTCTCAGTAACCGGGGATGTTGCCTCGCTCCAGGTTGGTTTGTAACGGAGAGGGGTTCATGAATTAGTCTGAAGTTGACTAACTCCTGCGCCACAATGGCTCCCTTGTCACTTATTTTTATATTCCGGGCGTTGGGTCTGACATTGCCTTTCACTCTCAGCCCTGTGAGTTGCTGCATTGTGGCGGCTGTTGGGGAAGCAAGCTCCTTTGGCAGCTGGCTGAAAGGCCGTTGAGGCTTCTGGCATGTGGGGAGGCGCAGGAGCCACTGGAAGCTACCAGATGAGCCCATGAGCCGCGGATCCTGCTTTGGGATCAGCAGCGAGGGAGTTAACACTTCGGGAATTTTCACCACTCCAGCGTTAATCGGTGCTCATGGGGGGAGCAGGGTGGCTCACCTCCGTTCCCGGCGGCAGGAAAAGGGTGCCCGGGGCGGATTTTACCGTTTCCTTTGTGAACAATGGAATTTCGGGACCGCATCTCCTGCTGCTCCATCCATGCCCTCTGCGCAGGGGGTGATGCCGTGAGTTTGCAGGGAGCCAGTGTTCCCTCCTAGCACTGCTCTCGTTTGGGCTGAGTTTGTTTTCCCCGGGTTTAGCAAGGAGAGTCAGTTTGGTGCAGGTCCTGAGAGCTGGGAATGTTTTAATGAAGGGAAGAGGCAGGAGCGAGCAGAGTGGGGCTGCGGAGAGAGTGGGTCCCCTTAGTCCCCATCCAGCATCCGTGGGTGGAATCCTCATAGAATCACAGAATCACTAAGGTTTGAAAAAACCTCCAAGATCATCAAGCTTTGGCTGATCCCCACCTTGTGCCCCAGCCCAGAGCACTCAGTGCCACGTTCAGTCGTTCCTTGGACACTACCAGGGATGGGCACTCTCCCACCTCCCTGGGCAGCCCCTTCCAGTGCTTAACCAGCCTTTCCATGAAGAAATTTTTCCTGATATAATGTTTTTAGTACCGTGCCCTCTTGGTAGAAGGCACCAGCCCAGGCAGGGACTGGTGCTGGGGGGTTTGGGGTGTGCAGCCAGGACCAGGCAGGCTGGGGAAGGGTGTGGGGGGCAGCCCAAGAAAATTCCTCATCAAAACAAGGTCGTGCTACTTCAGACAAGCCCCAAAACTGGAACCGTGGGTGTGACCCCGGCCTCCCCGTTGTGGGAATGCTGTGGCAGAGCTGGAAGAGGCAGAGAGAAGGGCAGCAGGGCTGGCCTGACCTGCCTGGTGTCTGCAGGAGGACAACCTGCACGTCTCCACACGCTCAGGAGAACACACGGAGCAGGATGCAGCATGGATTTGTGGAACTGGAAAGGAACAGAGCAAGGAGCAATTTTTTTTTTTCTCACAACCCTGCAGGTAGGAGAAGTTCAAGGCAGAATTACCAGGCAGCAGATACAGAACCAAAGGGCTTTTTCCACAGAGCAGAGAGTTCGTTGCTGCAGGCTGCAAGGGGCTCAAAAAGGCAAGAGAACACTTCACAGAGGATGGGGGGTCATTAAATGTGGAGCTGCAAACCGTTCCATCTCAGGAAAAAAACCCTGAACTGTGGCAGCACAGAAACCCACAGGACTTACCAGGGGATGAACATCTTCATCAGAGCATCTGCCGGTGCTGGAGGCAGCTGCTGGTGCTCCCTGAGGAAAGAGTGGGAAGGGGGCTTGGTTTGTTCCTCAGATTTAGAGGCTGGCACAGGTCTCCCCATCATCTCCCTAGCACTGGGGAGCCCTTGAAAGGAGTTTTTTTTCCAGAGCCACAATTTCTCAGCTGAGAAAATAGACAGCTTTGCCCCAAATCCCATTTTGGCGCGGTGGCAAAGTGGAGGCAGCAGAAATAGAAATAGAAAACCAATAAATACTGGGGGGAAAGGGAAGGAGTGGATAGCAATTAGTAGAAATGAGTAGTTATGGAGTGTAGAAAATTAACAAGGAAAGCCAAAGACATTGGGGGGAAATCAATTTTGACAAGGTAAACACAATAAGTAGTTTAAAAAATGTGCTGGGAAGAGGTGGAATCCAGTAACTGTCAATCCAACTGGAGATTGCAAAATTGTTAATTATGTAGAAAACTGCAGAAGTATTCAATGAATAGTTGTAGTAATTTGGACTGAGACATAACAACGTAGGATGTAGTACCTGCCCATGCATTGGTAACCAGCAAAGTCATTCAAAATCGCCTCGAAAGAGTGAAACTTGATATAATTGAATGAAATAATTGGTACCAAAGAGTATTCAGAAGTCTGGAGTAGGATCTCTCTGATCCGGGGGTGTTCATGGAGCTGGGGAGCCCAGGCAGGGCCAGGAGGAGTGGGAGGGCATGAGCCAGCTGGGACAGTGGTGGGGATGTTGTGTGCAGTGCACACTGTCCTCGCCGGCCCCGGGGAACAACTGGATTAATAGCTAAAGCAGGCAACTGGATGATGGAAATAGCACTGACGTCAGTCACCGCAGCTTGATGGCAAGGGGTACTGGGCAGTGTCATTACATGACAGGTCCAGCTTTTAAACCTTTCCTCAGGCATCTGGTGCTGGCCTCTGTAGGAACAGGATCTGCTCGAGGCGCTCCTGCGGGTCTGAAGCGGCAGAGCTGGTTTGAGGTTACAGGGCTTGGCTGATCAGCTTGGGGTTGATGGATACGCTGAGCTGATGATGTGTTTTGTTGTTGTTGTTGTTATTATTATTATTATTGTTTTGAATGAGCACTGCTCTCGGGGTGGACATCAGGAAGGATGGAAAAGGTTGTCAAGCATTGGAAGGAGCTGCTGAGGGAGGTGTTGGAGTCCCCACCAGGGAAGGCCTGGCCGTGGCACTCAGTGCTCTGGGCTGGGGGACAAGGTGGGGATGGGGCACAGGGGGGACTCCATGGGCTGGGAGGCCTTTTCTCAATGATTCTGTGATTGCAAGCGAAGCACTGTGAGATGGATGAAGGTCTGGTTTATCCTCAGCTGGGCGAAGAACAGTTTGTCTGGAGTCCTGGTGGAAGGAGGTTCTCCTGGAGGAGCTCCCCGGCGGCGGCACCGCTGCCACTCAACGCCGCAATCAACGATCTGGAAGTAAATATAAAATCACCGCTGATAAAACCTGCAGCTGACATGGAGATTGGTGGAGTGGGAGATCATGATGAGGATAGGGCAGTCATGCAGAGCAATCCAGATTGCTTGGTAAACTGGGCCCATTTAAACAAAGTGCATTTTAACACAGCCGAGTGCAAAGCTGCGCGTTGAGAAATGGGGAATGCTGGTTTATATCCCGGGAAGCACTGACTTTAAAATGGATTTAAGGGTCACACTGCATGAGTAGCTCAGCGTGAGCGCTCGTGGCACTCACACTTAAGGGCTAGTGCAGACCTCAGGTGAGAAAAACCTGAGAGGTAGGAGAAGGAAGGCTCTGCAGGAAGCCCTGGTGAGATGGCAGCGGTGCTCCTGCGAGGATCACCTCCCGTGAGGAATGGGGTAAAACTAGGGCAATTACACATGAGGGCCACAAAACTGATTTGCTGGCTTGCAGGTTGTGACTTGGTCCTGGCTTGTTTGACCGGAAAAGAAGACTGAGGCATGCCTGGATTGCACTGTACAAGCAACTCCTTGTGTAGAGGATGCTGCGTGCTGAAAGGCTCTTTAACCTACCAGAGAAAGGTCAAACAAAACCCAATTTCTGTAAGTCAGTGCCAGACAAATTGATTCAGTGTCTTTCCGTGACTCCAGAACAAGGCTCTCCGGGCTGGAGAGCTTCACAAGGCACAAGCTGGCAGGGCTGGGCAGAGAATGAGGGGGGCACTGCCCACGTTGGGCTGGGGGGGAATGGGGTTGAGTGCCGGTTGTCTTTCCCCCCCCAGGGAGGAGAAGAGCCCTTTCAAGGGCTGCCAGGCAGGATGTGACATTTAAAGGAGGTGTTTTTCAGGTAAAAGGGATGCTATTTGTACGGAGACCCCTCAGGGGAGGGATAGTAGCTGTCACAGGCTGGGTTTCAGAGGCTGTTTGTTTGTGTTATTGCAGGCACCCCGAGGAGCCCGGGTTGTTTGGCTGAGGTTTTACAAGCACAGAGTGAAAGCAGGAGCTTGGAGCTCGGGATGAGCCTCGGTGAGGGAGGAAATCATCTTCAGGCAGGCAGTCAGGATGCAGGAGGAGGCTGTGGGAGAGCAGCTCCCGGCACAGGGGGCAGTGATGTCAGTGCAGTGGTGGCTTTTGTGGGCTTTACACACCTGGGCAGCCCTTGGAGAGGGCTGGGAGGGGACTCCAGAGGGTCATCAGCACACAGCTCTGCTGTGGGTGAGACTGCCTTGCCCTCAGCTGGGCATAAAGTCCTCCTGAGAGGGCCTTGCCTGTCCCTCCATGACAGAGATTGCACCTTCTGCTTTGGCAAGAAGGTTCTGGCACAGGTTGCTCAGAGAAGCCCCACCCCTGGAAATGTCCAAGGCGAGGTTGGACAGGGCTTGGAGAAACATGATCTAGTAGAAGGTGTCCCTGCCCATGGCAGGAGGGTGGAACGAGATGATCTTTAAGGCCCTTTCCAACCCAAACCATTCCAGGATTCTGTGATTGCACTTGGCCAACACTACCATTGGTATTTTTTTCTGTAGTGATTAACCTCAGTCTTCCCATGGCTGAGACTCTCCTTGTCTGCCCGTGGTCCAAAGCAGCAGCTTTTTCTTTGCAGAAGGCTTTTGCAAGCTTCAAGAGTGCTGCCTCTGCCAGCCTTACCCTTCTCCTTCCTGAACTAAATTCCCCATTTCTTTTTTTAATATTTTGTCGTGGTTCCTTAACAACCGCTTGTTTCGGTTTGCCTCGGGAGTGGCACCCAAGCAGGGCACAGCTCTGCCTCCAAACTGAGCAGAGCAGAGAGATCCCTGCGTGGCTCAAAGGCTCTTTACCTTTCCCAATCCCAGTACAGATGCATTTTTTGGGGTGAGGTTGATGGATCACCCAGCCCTGGTGTGCTGCAGCCCCCAGCCCCGCCACCAGCCCCGCTCGGGGGGGGGGATCATCTCTGGCAGATGTGACAGATACATCCCACATCTGTCACCCCAGCAGTTAATGAAAATACAGGCTAGAGATGGCCCCGGGACACACCCGGAGAATTTAATTTGATCCGTGGTCCCAGCCTGTCTGCAGTAATGACTTTGTGAATGCAACTTTCTAAACGCTTTGCATCCACCCTGCAGTGAGTTGCACTATATTACCCAGGCAGAGATGTACATGCTGCACTTACACTGTTTTCTTGCATTACTTATGAGAATGTCATCGAAAATAGTGTCAAAAAAACTTCCTAAAGTCAAGGTGGAACATTTACTGCTCCTCCTCCATCCACCAGGTCTGCTGTCTTTTCAAAGGAAGAAGTTCAATGGCTTGACATGTTTGTTTGTGACAAACCTACAGTGGCTGTTACTCATTTCCTTGTTATCTTGTAGGTACTTACAAAGAGTTCTTTTATCTGCTTCAGTATTTTTCCAGGAACTGAAATTAAGCTAACTGTTTTATAATTCTCCAGCTCTTCTTTTTTCTCATCATTAAAGACAGGCGCTATTTTAGCTCGCTTCCAATCTTCTGGAAGCTCCCTGATTCTCTACGAATTCTTCAAGAAAAAAAAAGTATGGAAAAAAACCCCCAACAACCCAGCCCTAACAACTCTGAAGTTACTTAAATCAGGTCTCTAAGCATCTGGGATGAATTTAATCAGGTCCAACCAACCTTAAAGCAGCTAGCTCATCTAAACGCTCCCTGTGTGTTCCTTCCCTCCGTTTGTCTCAATTCCTTCCCTTTCCTGGTCGGTGCTCGCTGTGTGGGACGCCTGATTGCCACTCATTTGTAGTAAAGGCACCAGCAAAAAAAAAAAAAGTAAAAAAAGAGAAGGTATTCAGCCTAAACGATGTGTTGTCTCCACTTATCTCCTCATCACCTCCAGATTCCCATCAAACAGCTCCTTTCTTGGGCTCCTTCCTACATTTATGGGCGCTGTGGTGTCTTTTTCTCTCTGCCGGTGTTTGTGTTTTGTGTTTCATTCTCCGCACGCATCATCCCACTCTTGCCCTATGAACTCGTGCTACCCTCTCCACTCCTCGGCAATCACGACAAAGAAGGATTTTGTGGAAGGATTTGGAGGAGGATAATGATGTAGCTTAATGGCTGTTTGCGGGGAGCTCCTCCCGAGCATGAGGCAAAGCTGGGGAGAGAAAGTGTGAAGTAGGGTCTTTGAAATGCTTAACGAGCAGACAAAAGCTGCGATGGTGACCCTTGGTGGAGAAGCTCTGAGGATGAGAGATGGGGTCAGGCCAGAGGCTGGGAGGTGAGGGATGATGTCGCCGTGGCTCCGTGCTGGGCAGTGATCCCATTAGAGGGGCTCTGGGGTGGGTTTGGCCACGTGGGTCTCTGGGTTGGGTCTCTGAAGACACCAAGGGGACATGGAGAGTGGGGACCCCAGGTGAAAGGGGGGGGAGGGCAGTGCTTCAGGATTCGGGGGGGTGTTTCCAGAGCCTTCCTGCCATGGGACAGGACATCTGCCCAGGGTTGTCTCTGGGTGAAAGAAGAGGCTGGGACAGGAGCTGCGGGGGGAGCTGGTGGGTTGGGGGAGCACAGGGACCGTGCAAAGTGTGCTCCCCACGTGTGGTGCTGTCTGATGGGGGGCTCTTGGCTGGGGAAGGCCCCACACTGTGCCTGTCAGGATGGCTGTGGGGGGCCGAGGATGGACCCTGCTGGTGTTGGCAGCGCCGGGCAGGAGCTCTCTGCCTCTGTTTGTGGGTCAGGTTTGATGACCCCCCTCTCTGCCTTCCTCTGCTTGGGTGGGTGATGCAACAGCTCTTCTCTTCTCTCCAGTTACCTCATCGCCGAGTGACGTTCTCTGCAGCCAGCCAGGCTCAGGACCTGCAGGATCCCTCCCAGCACAGCTACTACGACAGCGGGCTGGAGGAATCAGAGACCCCCAGCAGCAAATCATCGTCGGGGCCCCGCATCGGGCCGCTGGCCCTGCCCGAGGACCACTACGAGCGCACCACGCCCGACGGCAGCATCGGGGAGATGGAGCACCCGAGAACGGTACGTGCCCGCCCCCCCCGGGCCCGCCCCTCCCTCCCCCGGGCCGGGCTGCTCATCCCCGGCCTGCACCTCCCCCGGGGGGTGAGATGGCCGAGGAGCTCGGCTGGCCACGCTGGGCTGTGGTGGGGAGGGGAGGATGGGGGAGAGACGAGGCTCAAAGCAGGTACAGCGAGGAGGAGGGAGGGGAGGTCTGGGGGAGGCAAGGGGATGTGGGAGCGGGAAGAGCTGAGGAGGCAGATGGGTTTGGCAGGAGGTAGATGGGTTTGGCATGATGGAGAGAAGGGGTCCAGCAGGGTGGTCCAGGGTGGCAGCCCAGGGGCACCCAGCCCAGGGGAGCTCGTGTGCCATGCTCAGGGGGTCCCACAGGCGCCTGTCCCCATGGCAGGGGCAGGTGGGTGGGTGGGTGTGATGCAGCTCTCCACGCTGTGGTGGGGGTCAGAGCCGTGGGAGTTCCCCGGGGAGCAGAGGGGAGAGCAGGTTTAGGGGCACAGGCCGGGGTGAGGAGACCCGTGGAGTGGAGGATCAGGGAGCGTGGGGGTGGCAAACCCGAGAGCGACGTGTCCTGCCTTCACTGGGCCCTGTGGGGCACCTCCTGCTCGGGCCCAGCTTCCCCTGAGAACCCCCCAGGAGCTGTCTGTGGTCTCACTGCAGGCTTTCCCCTGCCCTGGCACAGCTTCACCCCCGGTTCTGCTCCTTGTGCTGCCTCTGTGCTGCCTGCCTGACTGCCCTCAGCAGCCCACTCCCAGCTGTCTTCTCTGGCCAGCTTCAGTTGCTTCCTCAGACTTGGCTCTCGCTGTGCATACAACATCTTCTGTCCTGCACCTGCTGCCTTCTGTGCTCTTGTGCTGAGGGGAGGTTGCTGTGGAGCCAGAAAGTTCAGTGAAACCTTTGGGAGGGAAAGGGAAGTGGTGGCAGAGGGTTCTCCTGAAGTCTCCTCCTACCTCTGAGAGCATCCTGGACTTTGGGACAGGTCTGTATGTGGTGTGAAAATGGTTGAGAACGTGTTCAGCTGGTTTTTAGGGAGCTGCAAGCCTGCTGGATCCCTCTATCAAGGAACCATGTGAGAAGGTCCAGTGGAAGTTCTCATCCTTCTTCCCTCGTTAGTTCCTGGAGTATTGCTGGAGTTCTCTGTGTTACCTTTGAAGCCCCATGGTGGGGCCAGGTCTGGCAGGGCTCCCAAATCCATTTATTGCCCTTGCAATATGAGGCACCCTCTTGGCTAGGAGTGTTGTGCAGATCACTTTCTTCCCAAAAGTACTGGTCAGGCAACTGGGAAGAGCAGTTTGGAGAGGTTCCTGGAACCCTGGCACACAGTGACAAGTACTGGACTTCCCAAGTCAAGAGAGGCTTGAAGGCCATACGGGCAAGGAGATTCCATGTGTCTGTGTTGAAGCATATGGTGAGGCAACGGTGGTGGGGGACCTGGAAGAGAAAAGTTTGAGTCCTGGAAAGTGCCAGGCAACTTGGAGATGCTGAGGGAGGAGCAGGACTGAAAGTAGAAAGAGGAGAGAGAGAGGAGCACTTGGGAGGTCTGCAGCAGGAGATGGAGGGCAGAGGGGGCTGTCTGTAGTCCTTGGGATGTTCCCTGTCTGCCCCAGGTGATGAGCAGAGCTCAGGAAGGCTGAGGGACAGTGCCCAGAGCAGTGGCTCTGACTGGGACAGAGTGCAGGGCACGGCTTCCTGCCCCCAGCATCACAAACCCCAACCTGCCCTATAAACCAGGCAGCTCCCTCTCTTTGCACGAGGCTCCCTGTGTACGTTCCCATTGCAGGAGGACAGGAATCACCCCACACCCATCCACCAACAAATGCACGTGTGGTACAGAGAGGTGCAGAGCTCCCAGGGGATAACCAGAACCAGAACCCTGTTCTGCTCACTGTCCCCCAACCTGGCCTGTCTCATCTCCCTTCACACGGCAGGGGATGGGAGGTCAGGCCCCAGTCCTGACCCGTGTAAAGCAGGTGGAGAGCAGAGGCCACAGCGGGCCAAGGCTCTGGGGAATCCACCAGCATTAGCCCAGCTGGTCCTGGTGCTCTGTGGATAATCTGGCAGTGGCTGTTCGAGGGACCTGAGGAGCAGGGTCAGGGTCACGATCCTTTAAGCAGACCCTGGCAGCGGGACAGGTGATTTGGGGATTAGCAGGCACTGGTGGTGTTAGACCAGCTCATCAGAGCTGTGTTTCCCACGCTTTGCCTGCCCAAGGTGTGGCACGTCCGACCCCTCCGTGGCTCCAACAAAACCTTCCCGTCTCGTTTGTCCAGAGAAGGGTCATGCCTTGCTTCCAGCCCTGTGGGACCACCATGACCTTTTGGGGACTGTCTCACCAGGCCCTTGTCTCGGCTCAAGCAGCACCAGCCCCTCAAAGAGATCAGATCTTGTGTTTTTGTGAGGCTGGGAAGACTGAGCCATTCTTGACCTTATATTAAACTGAGGAGACGAATTGGATCCCACACACCCTATCTCGTGGCACGAGCGCAAGACTGACACGACTGTGCATTTTCTAGGCTTTCATCTAGTTATAAATATCCAACATAACAGGGCTTCCATTGCTTTCTCCAGGAGATTATCCCTGCAGCCGAACCAATCTGATAAGCAAGTATGCAAGGCTATTTATAGCTTTTCAACTGGAAGACAGATCCATGCCTTTTCTTTGTAGATGGTTCTTCACTTGATTAACACACATATCAGTGTCCTCCTTTTTTGGACACTTTTTGCTGTGCAGACTGCAGTAAAATGCTGTATTGCAGGGGCTGAGCCAGGTCCTTTTCAGGAGGAATTATGATATTCCTGACAAAGACTTCTCCAGGATCTTGGCACTCGTGTGCCAGCTCCTCAGCCAGCCCAGGTTTGCCATCCCTGGTATTTTACCTGGCTGCCCACTGTTTCCTCCCCAACATTTTGCAGTGGTGTTACCCGCTTTGGTGGGGTGTGCTGAGCTGGGAACGGAGCTCACTCTCCCACTTGGCCCACCCGTTGCTTTCTCTGGAGACATCTGTTCCCCCTGCATCACAGATTTGCTTTAGTTGGAAGGAGCCCGGGAGTGATTGTGCTCTGCAGAGGATCTGCCCTGCCATAATGCACACAGAGCTTGGATTATGACAGTGCCAGCCGCTCTCCATTGGCGATGGAGAGAATTTAGTAGGATTACAGGACCAATATGTGCAATTTAGGAAACGTTACACGGAGGCTGCTTCCCTCTGCTCCTGTGTGGTCCAGACGTACCCAAGATTATGATATATTGGATGAAGCCTTTTTGATTTGCGTTCTTCAGCCCTCAGAACAGGGGCAAACATTTAATCTGTTTTATCCCCGTTATTTAAAGTGGGGACCCCATGCCATTTTTAAATGCATTCTGTAACAACCCCGCTCTGAATATGTAATTAACAGTCATCTCCTGAGCTTTGGCACTGCACTTGGTGTGGTAGTATCTGTACTTCACAGATGTTAATGAGTTTATCCTCGCAGCTCCCCTTCCAGGGAAGAAACTCCACCGTAGGTGGGGGGATGAAACAGGAAATTATATTCTGCATTTTGGAGGTGTCTGCAAGCTCTGGGTGACCCCCAGGTGAGCTGGCA
The DNA here is from genome assembly GCF_001715985.3 of Manacus vitellinus. Lineage (NCBI taxonomy): Eukaryota > Metazoa > Chordata > Aves > Passeriformes > Pipridae > Manacus > Manacus vitellinus. The sequence continues at coordinate 10,914,828 of NW_021939882.1, forward strand.
GCTCCTCTGTCTGCTCTTTTCGGAAGGTGAGAGCCTTCCCAGTGCTCCAGAGCCATGAGGCAGGTCTCCAGCTGCTCTTGGATGGTGAAGCCAAGGCTGTGCCGGCCGCCTCCAGGCAGCTGCTGACGTAGGAGGCGCGAGCAGCTCGGCTTTGGGACCTCGTGGCAGGGCTGCACGTAAAACCCTCTCGTCTGGTTCATAGCCACGGGCTTTTCTGACAAGACCAGCCTTCTCCTCGTGGTCCCCCACCTCCTCTGTACACCTCAGCACAGCCTGAGCAGATGAATTGAGATACCATTTCCCTGCTTTGACTGCTGGGCTTAATAAAACCCCATCAGTGCAGATTTTTCTTTGTTTCAAGAGAGATTTAGGTTGATGCATTGTGAAGCCAGAGGAGCAGCTTCACGGCCATGAAATTCCACCCTGTGATTTCTGAGCACTCCTTTGGGAATATCCCACTTTGAGAGCAGATGGTGGCAAGTGTGTGAGACCCCAGGTGAGCCCTTCTAGTGGTAGGTCCTCTCTGCCTCCAGTTTCACCAGTCTACACTTAAATTCTGCTTCAACTGCTCTACCTCCCACTTCTTTCCCTGGAGTCCTGTGATACTGGTGTGTACTTGTAGATCAACATTCAAGCAAGTCACCAATTAAAGTTCTCTTTGATACACTCGAAAACTGAATCAACTCCCTCACTGTGAGCAGAGCCAAGGCAAGCTATTTTGGCAGCTGGGTCTCTCTTCCTCTCCTCCCACCCTTCCTCGTGCTCCTCCCAGCCATTGCCATCTGCTCCTGACACCACCACAGACCTGCAGCCCCTTTCCTGGGCAGCAGCAACATCTGGCACATCTTGGGTGTAATGTGCTGCTTTTTGGCAACCCTTGCAAAGGCAGTCTGGGGAGCATTTGTCCTCCTCCTCTTTGCTGCACTTCTGATTATAGTTCAAGTCTTCCCTTCTTTTGTATCGTATTTTTTTCTCTGCGTGACCATCAATTTGCCAACAACCTCTTAGCGGTGTGGACGTGTCCAGATGATGGTCCACAACCCTCCAGCAGCACTCAGTGACATCTGTAGCAGGGATAACGTGCCTGCTTGTGTTTGTCTTCCTGGCCTCATGGTGCTCATGTGTGTCCATCATGTGCAAACGCGGCGGCTCCCGGCTGGCACCGGGCTGTGTGTGCACCCTGCAGTGCCAGGGAACCACGGAATGGTTTGGGTTGGACATCAGCTGATTCCACCACCCTGCTGTGGGCAAGGACACCTTCCGCTAGACCAGACATCCAACCTGGCCTTGGACACTTCCAGGGATCCAGGGGCAGCCACAGCTTCTCTGGGCAACCTGTGCCAGGGCACAGGAAATTTTCCCTAACATCTAATCTAAACCTACTCTCTGTCAGTGCGGAGCCATTCCCCTTGTCCTGTCCCTCCATCCCTTGTCCCCAGTCCCTCTCCAGCTCTTCTGGAGCCCCTTTAGGCCCTGCAAGGGGCTCTCAGGTCTCCCTGGAGCCTTCTCTCCTCCAGGTGAACCCCCCCAGCTCTCAGTCCCTTGAGAAGGTGGGTGGCTCAGAGGAGGACTCCCAAACCAACAGTCCCTTCTCCCTGCTTATGGTGAGGATGGATTTGCAGCACTGGGCAGCCACCACCTCCTGTCTCTGCTTAGTGCCAGTCCAGTCATGAGCTTCTTTTTAAGGCTCACACTGTGATTGTTGTTGAGATCCCTCCCAGCCAACAGATGGGACAAAAAAATTACTTTCTGCCTCCTTCTCTGGCACAGCCACTTGTCTAGATCTTATAACCTATTCTTTTTTTTCCTACATTATCTTTAAATGTGCCTTTTGTCTTGCAGAAAGAGTTCCAGGCACATGTTCAGTCTGCAGAGCTTTTTTTCCAAACGTGCCCTGCAGCAGTTTTGCTTTGTAGCAGAGGGCTGGGAAATGCCTTGGAGTGGGCTCTGTCTGGGGTGTGGGATCTGAGCTCCCTGCTCTTCCTGGGCAATGCCAGGGTGCATGGACAGGTTGTCTGGTGCCCAGACCTCTTCTGTTACTGAAAGATCTCACACCTCATGGGAGAAAATGGAGGGTATGGCATGGGATGGGATGGGATAAAAGCTGCCATCCCTGGAATAAAGCTGGTCTGTGGCTGGCACTGGGCACCAGTCTGCCCTTGCTGACTGAGGGCCAGCAGGTCACACATCTGGCCAGCTGAGAACATCAGGTCTGGCTGGTGCCTGGACTCTTCTCTAGCTGAGACTGTGGTTTTGGGGTTTTTTAACTCATCTTCAACCCTTTCCTTTTTAACACGTGACTTCAGGGCTGGAATTCCTTGCTGTTGCTGTTTTGTCCCTGTTAGCAGTTTCCAGTGCTGCTCGGGTTTAGGGTGTGCACAGTCTCTGTGACCATCTCATCTGCCTCTACAAATCACGACTGGCTTCCTCAGTGATCTTCAGCTCTACAGGCATCTGCATTTCTCCATAAGAAATCGGGAGCTCGTCTGCTTTCCACCCTTAATGTTGGTTCATCCCCAAAGACAGCTCGTGATTTGCCTAATCACTGCTGAGGAGAGTTGTGGGAAAAAAGATGTTTATCACCAGAGACAACATCCAACAGATTGCAAATGGCCATGGATTACACCACCTTGGTTTCAACACCCCATTTCTGCCTGAGCTGTAATTTCAAACTCGTTCTCACCCCGTGTCTGTATTTTCCATGGTTTCCAGCAGCCGTGTCTGGGTAAACTCTTATGAAAGAGCTGCTCAGGTCAGAGCAGTTGTGTCACGCCACGTCAACCAGGTCACCTTCCTTAATTGTCCCAAGAATCCCAGGGTAAACAGGGTACAGCTGTTTTTTCTCCTCCCCGGACTGAGTAAGGAGTACATTGCTACCAGCTACAGAGAATGCCTTTAATCCTCTCAAGACCTTCTAAGAAGGATGCTACTTCCTTCAGACGTTGTCCAAAATAGCTTTAATAATTTATTTGGCAGTGTCCCTCCCGCCTCACAGGATTATGTGGTAGTGCACATATAAGATTGTCCTCAAGCTCTCCAAAGATCCTTTGCAGATCTTGGACACCTTTAGAGGAGTTATTTGAAGAAACCAAATTTCCCTGTTGGATTGTGATTTCTTTTTCCACCCTTTCTGTCCCTGAACTGTGGTACCATTATGTGATTATGAAAGACCTGGGCAGTGCAGTCATTCTGAGTCAATGCCCAAGAGAGAAAAAGCTCCATATTTCAGTAGGAAGGTGCCTTCTCTTGTAGAATATATGGGTCCCTATGGCTGTGTGTGTGCCTCCTGCATTCAAGATTGAATTTTTGGAGTTTTCTGCTATTCCTTGTGATCCTGTGAGCTCTTCCATTCCCTCTTGCTGTCTGTGGCAAGATGATGGACATTAGTGAATGTCCTCTCCCTTGTTTTATGCCCTTCACATTCTTCCTGCTCTGAACTTACTGGATGGAGAGAATCTGATGGTTTTTCTTAATCTTTATTCTTTCTTCCATCTGAAAGCCCTGCCCAATGTGATCCTCTCCCTGTGCTGCCATGAGGGCACATCTCAGGGGAGTGACCCTGCTCTAAATTTGCTGATTTACAGGGCAGTACTGCAGAGACCACAGGCCTGGAGAACACTGGAGAACAGCTGAAAGCTGCTGACCCCAAACTCACCTCACTCTTTAAAAACACTCTTCCCTCTTCACTAGGCTTGGTCAGCTCCATGGCAGACTTTGAGACTTTTCTTAAAGGAATGAGCTGCAAACAGATTGGAGAGCATCATTTTTTATCTAAGAACTACAAATGAGCTCATGCAGGGATGATGACTTCTGCTGGCCCAGGGAAGGGAGGACTTCCCAGTCTCCCAGATCAGGGAGACCAAACAGCATCAGGCACCTCTTCCAGTCCAGGGCAGGAACACTTTCCACCACCATTTCACCTCAGCAGACCTGGGGAAGGGTTGTAGCTCTCACATGGCAGGACATGCCCTCCTGTACCCTGGTGGCATTAAACCAGGGAACTCAGTCCACATAGGACTTGATATTTTACTTTTGCCTGGAAACGGCTGCAAATTCCGATGCAAATGCCCATGCAAACGGTCATGCACAGCTATTCTTATCTCTGGACCAAATCTAAACATCCCTTCTTTGGTATAAAGCCTATTTTCCAAAAATACTTTATGTCATCCTCAAACTATTCATGGCTTCAACTCAAGTTCATTAAACTGTGTTACAGGAAGAAATTTTCCAAATTAGAATCCGCGATGGGAACAAGAGGGTGGGTCCTTCCCTTGTGCCATGTTGTTCTCCAGAGAGGACATTTCCTCAGAGTGGGGGGGTTGGATGAAGCTCTGTCAGACTCTTCTTTCATGTTTTCTACCACATTTTAGAATATGCACTCGAACAGGCCTTGAGCCCCGGTGTCCCACCTTTGGACAGGTGCTCCATGTGATGTCCACGGGGAAAAGCCAGGAATGGGAATTGTGAGCCTTTCTGTTGGTGAACCACAGCACCCCCCCATATGTTTTGGTAGTAGAAGTGCCAAAAAGAGGCAGGTCCCCTCCTCTCTGTCCTGGTTTGCTCATCCCTGTGCCCTGTTGTGCCAACACAGCTGCCTGGCCAGCTGGACCGGGGAGCTGAGCAGGCTGAAGTTTTTGCTGGATCAATTTTTATTTTTTTATTTTTTTTTTTGGCCATATTACTCTTCAGGCAGAGCAGTTTTCCTAACCTGACTGCTCCGTGGCTCCACGAAGCGCTGAACTAGCAGGAGCAGGGATTTTGCAGGAGCTGAGGTCGACGTTCGGGTTTCCAACACGTCTAAACCAGAAAAAGCGACCAAGTGTAAAAGCAACAGACAACCAGGATCCCTCAGCAGCCCCAGACTATTTGTTGTTTTCAAAGACCTGCTTCCTTAGAAAGCTCCTTTTGAAGTAATTTGACGTGCCATTTCCAGCTCCTGTGTGATCTACCGCAGTTATTTCCCCTTTATCTGCCTCCAAATGCTCCTGGATGTCTCTATAAACCTGCCTGGCAGTGCCTCTGCCCATGTAAGGGGACCCGCATTAGTGGGGGATTTAAACTTAATGCCAGAGAAGCTTACAAAGTCTCCCATTTGAGCTTCTTGAGGACTTCACACTGCATTTTCTTTCTCATAAAAATAGCATGTGTCTGAGTTTGAAGGATCGGTCAGATCCCTCACATGGAAAATCCCTCTCATCGGCATGAGATAGAGGATAAGGGATTCATCCCTGTCCCCGGTGAAATCAATGGGAGCTTTGCTATTGAGACAGGTCAAATGTCAGTCTCAGTTGTTCGCTCTTCCCCAGGATTTTATCCTTTGTGCTCTCACTATTAAAGGATCTCTCTTCCTGTCTCCTTCCCACAAGCTCTCATCCATCCTGATTTGAAGTCACCTCCATTAAGTGCCTGTAACGCCGGCGCTTTGCTCTGCTCGCGGAGAGGACACTCCATAAATCTCACATTAGTCATGGCATGTGGAGAGCGATCCCAGGGATAGGCTGCTTTGACTCAGAGGTTACCAAACCGTATCAGCCCCTGCATTTGCCTCTCCTTTCAGAGAGAGCTGAGTGTCCCCAGCAGGAACCAGGGCTCATTTCGTGTGAGCTGATGCAGCCACAGGGATGGGCCGGCACAACAGCGGCGTGGGCAGGGCACGTGGTGGGCTGGTCCTTCTTCCCTGGGCTTCCTTTCCAGCACCTCTGTCTGGTCTGAGCAGGACAAGGATCTTTCCCCCCAGAAATGGGGGAAATTTGTGTGCCTTACGGCTGGAGGGCTTTCCCAGGACAGGTCTCGGGAACACACAGTGACAAGTTGTCCCTGTATGTTGTTACTGGGACCCAGTGGGATGGAGAAGGGGCTGTGCCTTTGCACTGGGTACAAGGCTTCCCAAATAATCTCTGTGCTGCACTTCAGCCTGGTGGAAAAGGAGGGCTGCACCTCGCTGGTGGAAGCATGGGACAGCCCAGGGGGCTGATGGAGACTCAATGGGGGCTCCTTCCACTGCTGTGTCATGGAAACCAAACAGCCACATCTTGTTCTTGGGCTTGGAGGCCAAGAATAGGGAAATGTCCCTCCACAGTGCTCACCTCCAGGTTGTGCCAGGGCTCTTTTCTGGCAGGGAGCTGCTCTGAACCAGGTGAAAGCAGATCAACATCAAAATGAGCCAGGCAATGAGGACAGTGCTCGTGGTGGGTCTTGGAGATGCTCAGATTTACACTTGTGACCCCTGCTCCAGTGTAAAACTGGCATTATCATGTTAAAATAACATTAAAATAATTTCACTTTTAAACTAATTTTGGGTAAACTGGTAGAAAGGCTGGGAGTCAGGAAAAAATCAGCTCAGATGGCCCATGTGTGAGACGTGTGCCTCTGTTGTAGCCTGTGCTCTGTACTTATTCAGATATAAAAGGTAAAATGTTCTTACACGGATGGCCATGAACCCTCTGTACCAGGGACAGTGGGAGAGGCTGGGGAAGGGATCCAGCAGAGAAGGGATCCAGGATGCTGGAGGACAGGGACTCAGGTCCATAGGAAGGAGCAGCAGTTCTCCATCGGTTGTATGTCTGGGGCTGGTTTAGAACAACCTTACTTTGAAGTGGAGAAACAGGGAGGCAGTGAGAGAAAGGAGGAGAAGGTTAGGATCTGATGTTTGTTCAGGGATGTGTCAGAACGGCATGTCGAGTTGTTTTATAGCTGCTGAGGAAAGAGAAGATGGAGTAGGGAATGTAAAATGACAGAGAGTGAGTAGATGTGATATTTGCCTGATGTATTTTGCTGGTAATTAGTGTAATGCCAATTAGACATAAGTAATCTTTTTTTTTTTTCTTCTTCAGCTGTATAAATTATTGCTTGAAAATATGCCAACTAAAACCAAGATATTAAACTTTGAGTGATATGGAGATCTCTGTTCCTTGAGGATCTCTAGATGAAATTACCCAGACAACAGGGATCTTGACAAAGGCAAGACTTATTATATCTAGAAAGAAAATGAATAAAAGCAAAAGGAATTGTGTATTCCATGTCTAGCATCTTGCTGCTTATTAACCACACAGGAAGGGGCCCCCACAGAGATGCAGCTACATCAGTGAGAGAAGGCAAATATCTTGCCTTTCCTGCAAACAATGCGGCTTCCAGGCTATTGTTCCCCCTATCAGCTTCCTCAGCAGCCAGATCCTGAACCCTTCCCGTGTTCAGGCAGTTCCCTGCTGCAGGTAAACCCTGCCACCCACCCACACACATCCCATTTTTCATCCCCCAAGCCCTGTTTTCTCTCTGTGCTCACCCACATCGCGAGGCACAGGACCGGTGTTGTTCTGCCTCTGGCTCCCCGGGGACATAAACCTCTTTAATGATGATGAACAGCTTCCTTCAAAGGGTCAATTGCTGATCCTGCACCTCTCAAATCACGCTTCCCTTGGAGCTCTCTCCCTGTCCAGCTCTGGGCTGCTCTTTCCGACAGGTACAGGCAGCTCTGCCTGATGCTGCACACGTTTTGCCGCGGACTGTGCGGCGGGAGCAGAGCTGCTGGCACCAACCCCTCCCTGTCGGAAAAGAACGGCTCCAAAAACGACGCCCTTGGACCGATTCTGGACATTTTCACACGTCTCTCTTGGACTGTGAGATCGAAATCCCCTCGTGACCATCCTGCTGCCCCCCTCCTGCTGCGCTTTGGGGGTGGCAGAGCTGGCAAACCCCGTCTGCCTCTAACGGGGGGTGCTGACGGATCCCGGTTGTCCCGCCCGGATCTCAGGCACTGGGATTAATCCTCGCTCGCTCTTTAAAGTGTGTTTTATTCATCTGCTGCCTTTAGGACAGCCTCTGGCAGGCCTCCCTCGAGTGGTGCAAACTTTATTGCATCTAACCTCCAGCAGCCTGTAAACTGCAGCACCCAGGGGCAGCTGGAGGTTGATATTCCCTATCGGAAGTGATTATCTGTCTTTTTCCCACTTTCCCACAAGAGCATCTTTCTGCCACCCTAATAACAAACATAAGGCAGAGCAATATTCATCAGGATCTGTTTTTTTTTTCCCAAATAACTTGTGTGCCTCCATTCCTAAGCCCCCCCATATCTCCGTTTTCTCCTTTCACCAGCTGCATTGGTGTTGATACCTCCTGATTTTCAGGAGGAGGTGACTTCTCCCCAGCCCTGGCCATCAGGGCAGCAGATCCTTTCAGTGCCCGGGTGGGAATGGTGCCAGAAGCATGGCAAGTGGTCCGTTTGAGAAATGTTAACCACCTGGGTTGATTCCTTGGCACGTCTTTTGGCTGCACCACAGGAGGATCTGACCAGTGCATATGCTGCCTCTGCCACGTGCCAGCCACAGAATCTCTCCCTGTTTTGCTTCCACTGCAGATTTTCAGCCTGTGACTGAGTCTGTGGGCGTTTGAGGCGTCAATAATGAGCATTTTCAGCTGGGTTTGTGGCACGTCTCCTCACTGCAGAGAAAGGGGCTGGGCAGTTCAGGGGTTCAGGCTCTCCTGCATGGGCTGCTCCTGATCTTTGAGCAATCAGCAGTCAGACGTCCTCGTCTGGTGTCGGATCATTCCTCCCCAGTTTCCTGGCTGTATCCCTGGTCTGATGCTCACAGAACTGCTGCATGTTGGATTTCACGTGTGTTTGGTTCCCTGGGGGCTGGCTGGGGTGCCCAGGGCTGTGTGTCCACCCTCCATCAGCGGACAGGCATCTCCCTCTCAGGGCAGCCCAAGAGCACCAGCCCTGGATTTAGTGCCCATCCCCTGATCCTTCAAACAGCCACCACGAATTCGGGCAGGGTCTGACCTCTTCCTCCTCGGTGTCTGCACTGTGGCTCAGGCAACCAGCACGTTCCTGCAGTCAGAACAGACTGTAAAAGAGCTGAAATGACATGTGAGTGTGCTCACTTCACTCCCGAGCAGCCCAGGAAAGATCCATGGGAAGAAAACAAAGCATCCGCATGCAAATCCATACTGTCATTTCCTCTCCCAGTTTCCTTGGGGTTTGGCTTGACTCTCTTCCAAGGGCTCTTCCTTCTGCCTGCTCTGCTTCTCTCCGAGTGGTCTGGCTTTCCTTTGTTTCCAGATCCCCTTGTTGAGGGGAGCCCTTTTCATAAACTTGTGATTTCTTTTGTCAGTTAAACACCTACGTGACTTCAAAGGCCTGGAGCTGAGCTTTGCTGAGTGGCTGCCGGCCCCCCTGCACGAACAATTTCCCCCCATCCATTGTCCTGCCGGGGAAAGATTATTAAATTGTTGATGGAGCTTAACAATGGTTTTGTTCAAAGGCAGACATGCGTATGCCGGGCTCTTTTCTCCTTGACACAAGAGCTTTAGTAGGGGGAACAATGAAAGGCAGCCACCAAGGAGCGAACACGGGGAGGGCTCATAAAGCCACACCAGTAGTCCCCAGTCCCTGTGCACACGACCTGGTGCTCCTTGCAGTTCACTCCTTGGCTGTGCGTGTGGCTGCCTGGCTGTAGGTGAGGTGAGAGAACTGGCCTCGCTGAAAATGAACTAAAAATAGTTAAAATATTGTGTGTTAATACTTGCTTATGTGATTAGGGCACGAGGAGGATTGAGGAACTAGCAGGTGGTGGGAGGTGATCACCCTTTCCATAGAATCACAGAATCATTAAGGTTGGTAAACCTCTAAGATCATCAAGTCCAACCGTTCCCCAGCACTGCCAAGGCCACCACTAACCCCTGTCCCCAAGTGCCACACCCACACGGCTTTTAAATCCCTCCAAGGTGACTCCACCAGTGCCCTGGGCAGCTGTGCCAGGGCCTCACAACCCCTTCCGTGAAAAACTTTTCCCTGACGTTCAACCTGAACCTTCCCTGGCACAACTTGAGGCCATTTCCTCTCCTCCTGTCCCTTATTCTCTGGGAGCAGAGCCCGACCTCCTCCTGGCTCCCCCCTCCTGTCAGGCAGAAGAGAGGGTCCCCCCTAAGCCTCTTTCCTCCAGGCTGAGCCCCCCCAGCTCCCTCAGCTGCTCCTCAGGACACTCGTGCTCCCGGTTCCAGGAGCAGGGCAGGGCAGTGCTGGCACGGGGCTGAACCCACGGCTCCATCCCTCCCAAGCACACACACACATCCCCCAGCCAGGCTGGGCCTTTGGAGCAGCCCTGGGAACCTGCAAGGAGGATCATTCCATAGGCTCTGCAGCCTTGGGCTGCCTGACATTTCCTATTGTACAGACTGACTTTCGATTGCTTATCACTGCAGCTGATTTCTAGCACTAAAGCTTCAATTTTCCATGCTGGGTTTCCCCCAGGTTGATTTCTTTTTCTGTTTTTCTTAAGTTTTAGCAGAGCTGTTCCAGCTGGTTTCTGAGAACAAGACATGCTGCCTGAGCCCTGCTAACAAACTGATTATGAGAATTTCTTTTCAAGACCCATTAGCTTAACCATGCTTTGGAAGAGAGGTGTGGAATTTGGCATGGAAGCTCTCGGTATCAGTTGGGGGTTGCTTGCCCCAAAATGACTGAGCCTTTCACTGATTGTACTCCAGCACCATTCCCTGGGGAGCTGTGCCCACACACCCTTGTGTGGCCTTCAAGCAACAGCATTTCCAGGGTTTATGCATCAGGGGAATCATCAGGGGAACGGATTCCCACTGACAGAGAGTAGGTTTAGATTAGATGTTAGGAAGAAATTGTTCCCTGGGAGGGTGGGGAGGCCCTGGCACAGGTTGCCCAGAGAAGCTGTGGCTGCCCCTGGATCCCTGGAAGTGTCCAAGGCCAGGTTGGACGGGGCTTGGAGCAAC
>NW_021939882.1:10926352-10930601 GCF_001715985.3 Manacus vitellinus
CCAGGGAACAAGGGACAGGAGGAGAGGGAACGGCCTCAGTCTGTGCCAGGGGAGGGTCAGGTTGGACATCAGGAGGAATTTCTGCCTGGAAAGGTGGTCAGGCATTGGAAGGAGCTGCCCAGGGAGGTGGTGGAGTCCCTGGAGGTGTTCAAGGAATGGGATGTGGCACTGAGTGCTCTGGGCTGGGGGACAAGGTGGGGATTGGTCAGTGGCTGAACTCAGTGACCTTGGAGGTCTTTTCCAACCTCAGTGATTCTGTGAATTTTTGGTTCTGTGGGAAACCTGCCTTGGGGCAGGTGGGGGGTCCAGGGTCCTGTTTCTGCTGGGAGATGGAGCCAGCCTGTAGTGCCTCCCAGCCAAGGCAGCTCCTTGGCTCACTCCCAGGCTGGCACTGTGGAATTCCACCTGGAGCACAGAGGACTCCATGCCCCCCCCACCCCACAGCACCAGGGCTGGCAGCCTGGGGTACCTCTGGCCTCCCAGTCCCTGGGCTGCCAACACAGAGGGACTCTTTCTTTGTCTTCTTCTCCCTTTTATTGTCCTTCCTGGGGCCTGTTCCCTGCCCTTCTGCTTCTTCCCTGGCGAGCTGGCAGAGGCTGCCTCAAGCTCCAGTGCCCTCCGTGATTAGCTGCTGCCAGGAAGGGAAGCACGACTGCAGCTTTAATTAAATGATAAGGGCAGAGCCCCGGAAGTGGGGAGATAAGTGCAGTGGTGTCTGCCACCACACTTGCCCAGGCTCTTTCTAATTAGCTTTGAGAAGCTCTGGAGAGGAGGATTAACCCTTGGAGGGAGGCTGGGTGGAGCGGTGGGCTGCAGCACATGGAGGGTGCTGTGCCATCCCAAGGGATGGGGGGCTGCAGTTCCCCTGGAAGCGTGTGTGGGATGTGGGCTGGAGGGGATCCCTCTGTGTGCTCCCCCGAGCCCTGGATCCTGAGCAGGGGGGAGAAGTCAGGGAGGATCAGACCCAGCCTTTCACAGGCTCGGGCACAAGGCAGAGCTCAAGGATTAGGTGCCCAGGTTCCTTTTGTAAGAAGCATTTTCTGCTCTAACACACCCCATGGGTGTGGGGTGAGTGTCCCCAGCCCCGGGAGCAGGGACAGGAGTGCAGGGCACAATCCTGCCATGGGTCACATCTCCAGTCCCCTCTGGACCCACGGTGTGTCTCAGTGATGCTCTGAGAGGGGGGGACTTGGGGAGATGGGGTAAGAGGAGCACTGTATGTCACCAACCCATAATGACATGGACCAGGAGCTCTCCAGGACCTGGTGCCACAGGGTGGCACAACCTGTCCCTCACCCAGATGCAGCTGGAGAATCTGGAGGGCTGGAGGAGGGCACCTCGGCTGTGGCACTGTGTCACTGGGTCAGGGGGTGGCCAGAGCTCTCAGTGGCACAGGTGACACTCTCCCCAGTGGCCTCTTCTGGCCACCCCCTTCCCATCAGCTGGCAGCACACTGGCACCCTGAACACGCCAGGGAGCCCTGGGACGGGCATTCCTGTGTCCCCAGGGAGCCTCTGGCTGGAGAGCAGGACAGGTCACCCCCCCAGAGCCAGGCTGGGACCCCCACCGGGAGGAATCCTGAGCACTGGAGGCATCCATCAGCAAAGGCAAGGTGGGGATGGGGAAGGAGCAATTGTGGAGGTATTTGGGCAGCAGGAATGCGCATACAAGGCATGCATGAGCTGGCAGCCCCCGGGGAGAGCAGGTGCTGCTGCTCCCCGATGGCATTTACATAACCATCATTAGCTCCTGTGAGAGAGGCCCCAAAGCCCTCTGTGTGCTCCCACCTGTCCCTTTTCCACGGGCAGGGCTGGAAGAAGGGCAGCTCCACGGACTCCTTGTCAGGACCTTTGTGTGCTCCTGAAGGTCCCACGGGAGTTGTTACTGGCTGGGGGTGGATGTTGCAGCAGCAAGCAGTGAGGAGGGGAGATGGTTTGGTTACTGCACACTTTGGTTTGTGGGTCTCCTCGACCTTTCTGGTGGCTATTTGTGCCATGTCTGTCGTGGGTCATGATTGACCAGAGAGTTTGGATATAAGGATTTCATTTTGGAGCTGGATTTCTTCGTTTTATTTGTCAGTGAAGAGGATTGCCCAGCAATGCTTATCACCCGGTTTCAGTTGCTGGAAGTTTTAGCTGCAAGGACCCAATTTTTCACAGTGGACATGTGCCACATACCAAATATTTTGAAAGGTGCCAGTGAAACCCGCCCAGGTATTTCACTTCCAAAAGGAGGTAGGAAAGGAAATTGCCAGTTTTTCCTCATTAGGAAAACAACCCCCCTAACCTCCAGCCCCTTCTTTAGAGGAGCAATTTTCTGTGATCTCTTGACCCTTTCTTTGTACCTTCCCCAATTTCTGCAGCCTCTGGGGCAGAGTCTCACTGAGAAAGCATCTTCTTCCTGAAAAGCCTGTTATATCTCCAGGTGGTTCTGTCCTCTCTGTGGGAGGCACAAAGTGTGGGAGGCACAAAGGGACCCCGAGGAAAGTATTTCCCCCCATAGTGTAACTCTGGTCTGCCTCATGAAGCAGGCTTCCATGAAGTGAATTAAGACTGCATGGACAATCCTAATTTTGGCATTTCCTAACCTTTGAACCCTGTAATCCTATTAAGGTACTTCTTAACATAATTATTCAGTAGTTTAATGTAATAATTCTGCTTTTTATAGTCCAGTGAAGGTTGAAGCCCCACTGTGCCAGGGTAGAAGATCATGTAAGTGGCACCGCAAGCACAAAATCTGTTATAGGAGGATTGAATTTGTTTTGCTGGGTATCACAGGGATTGCAGTGAAGCTGGAGGGCAGGTGGGGATTTTGGGAGCCCTGTGGGTACCACAGTGTGTTGCTGAGCCCTGTGAGCCCTTCCTGATCCCCGCAGGAACACGGTCAGTGTCCAGAAACATCCATCTGAGAGCTCTGCCTCCCGTTGCTGTGGCGATGTGGCCGCTGTCACACAGCCATCCATGGTGTAACTGCAGCAGGGAGGTGGTTCCTGACGCTCCAGCTCCGGCAAACACGGGAAGAACACGTCCCCTGGGAGCCCGGGCTCGGGCCCTCGCTGCCGACAAAGCGCTCCAGCACTACCTGTGCCGGTGCTGCTGAGGCTGGTGGGTGCATCTGTCCACATTCATTACGTGCTGGTTCTGCTGGGATACCCTTGGCAGGAGCTGGGAAGTCGTTTGCCGCGGAGCTGCAGCTCGTGTGAGTGTTGTAATACACTCCAGAGGCCACGGTTTGATCCGTGTGCGCATCTGGGGGCTGACAGGCCATTAACTCCGGAGCCAGCTGTCTGTGCCGGTGTAGCTGCTATTGTTCAGCAAGAGGGGAGAGATGCTCGGTGCTGTAGGGTCTGGGGGAGATGGCTCTGTGTGTTATATCTCATGACTTCAGTGCCGAGGAGAGACCCATCTGCGTGCTGGCACCAGCCCGAGGATGCCTCAGTATTTATTGGAAGAGCGGGTGTTGCTCGTTATTGCCCCGAGAGCTGTAGGTGTGGCGTGGAGCTGCAGTCACCACCTTTCTGGGCAGTGGCAGGTCGGTCTCTGGTACCAGGAGCCATCTGTCTGCGTGCTGTAGTGACGGTGGTAAGTTTGGAAAGCCATCTGTCTGGGTGTTGTAGTGCTAGAATTGGTCCCTGAAGCCGTCTGTCTGGGTGTTGTAGTGCTAGGAATGGTCCTGCAAACCGTCTGCCTGGGTGGGGGGGATGATGTGAGCTCAGACTGGGAAAAACAGGGGCTGACGTGGACTGCAGGGAGCTCTCTGCCTGTGCTTTCAGCTCCCGACGTTTCTGTGCTCATTGATCTCTGGAGCACTGCTGTGGGAACGGGCAGAGCTCCAGCAGCCTCCCCCAGGGCCTGGAAAGTGGGATTGGTGTTGTGCTCCTGCTGCTCCGGAGGGGGAGAGCTCTGGGCACTTCCACATGGGACGTGGGAACCTGGAGGCAGAGATGGGCTGAGGAGCTGTGGGAGGCACTCTGTGTCCAAAGGGTGTCCAGCTGTGTCCTGGGGGCATCAGGGAGGGGATTGTCCCGCTCTGCTCTGCCCTGGATGGCCTCACCTGCAACACAATGTCAGAAAGATTTAAAGCTGTTAGAGGGAGACACGAGGATGGTGAAGGGCCTGGAGGGGCCAGATGAGGAGTGGCTGAGGCCACTTGGCTTGTTCAGCTGGAGGAGGGTAAGGTGAGACCTCACCGGGGTCTGCAGCTCCTCCCGAGAGGCAGCTCCATCTCTGCTCTGTGTGAGCAGGGACAG
>NW_021939882.1:10931983-10938033 GCF_001715985.3 Manacus vitellinus
GCAGCTCGGCAGGGGAGTGGTATCTGGAGGGAGCGGCGCTGTAAAACATGGCACCTGGAGGAAATGGCACCGGAGCAGCAGCGCCTGCGGGGCACACAGCAGCGGGGGGAGGCGATACCTGGAGGGAGCAGCAGCTCAGAACGTGGCACCTGGAGCAGGTGGCACCGTGGGGGAGCAGCACCTGTAGGCAGCAGCACCGCGGGGAACGGCGCTTCCCGGGAATGCGCCGTGGGGAGCGGCACCACGGGAGAGGGGCACCTCGGGTGGGCACGGAGGGGGGGACAGCACCCGGGGGGGACACCCGTGGGGGACACCTGTGGGGAGTGGCGCCGCGGGGGAGTGGCACCTGTAGGGAATGTTGGCACCGGAGAGCGGGATCCGTCAGCAGTGGGGCCCGTGGGGAGCGGCGCTCCGGGGAGCCCGGAGGGAGCGATGGCACGGGAGAACAGGGAGTAGGGACACCGGGAAGGGGAGCAGGGAATGGTGCCCGCTCCCGGGAGCTGTGCTGTGGGAAGGGAGTTGCTGGAAAGGGCGGCATCAGGGAGGCTGTTCCCAGGGCACAGGGAGGGAGGACAGCGCTGCTGGGGTGGGATGTCAGGGGAGGCACCACCATAGGGGATGGCCCAGGGTGGTCTGCAGAGCCCTGAGGGCTCCAAGAGGGAGAAGGGGTGTTTCCAGGTGTCCACAGCAGGACAATGAGGTGGCAAAGCTGCCTCTACTGGAAACACTGCATCCTTCCCTGGCTGAGAGAAAGACCTTTGAAAGGGACCCCTTGGATATTTGAAAGGGACCCCTTGGACATTTGAAAGGGACACCTTGCACCTCAGTTTGTGCTCTGGGCCACCCTCCATCCCTCTATCTGCCCGGGTAGCAGAGGTACAGGGTTTTTGGGCTCTGCTTGTGGGGTAGCTGGTTAAAATTAGTGGCTGATGTTCTCCCCAGGTAGGGAAGGTGAGACTTTCTGATCTAATGCTTTGGGAAAACATCCTGCTTTGCCTCTGAGCTGCTCTCCCCACACTCATATCCCCCATTTCTCCATGCCACCAAACCTCTCCAGTCCCTCCTAGCATGCTATGCTTCCCTCCTCCTCCTCTCTCCAGGCTTCTCTGCGTCCTCTGTCTTGCTCTGCTCTGTCACAGCCCCACTGCCTCCCCTCCCAGAGCTGCTCCACCACATTCCCTCACCTGCAAGGTCTGGCCTCCTGTGCTGCATCAATCCTGCTCCCCTGGACAGTGCTGATGTCTGAAGACAAGGGAGAACCAAACCAGGCTGTGGATGGTTGCAGATGGTGGCATAAAAACTGTGCTTGGGGCTGGCTCAGCCTCTGCTTGAAGCCACCTGGCTTGGAGTGGGCAAGGGAACCTCTGCAGGGCTCCTGCAGGAGAGGGAAGCGCCTGCTTTTGTCTCATCCCTCACAGTGCTCCAGGGCACTGCTGCAATCCCCCACGAAGAGCAATAATGTCATCCAGAGGAGCCCTTGCAAATGGCTGCAACAGGATGTGTTCCTGCCCTGGGTGGGGATAGAGAGAGAGGAATAATTAGCAGCAGCACCAATATGTGCCTCTTCCCGGAGGAACCAGCCTGGCACAGTCTCCTTCACAAAGAGCAGAGGTGCCCTGGATGGCAGGAGGTGGGAACAGCCATGAGAGCAGTGCCACAGCTCCAGAGAGCCTCCCCTCCTCCAACCAGGGAGAGAGGGCCCAGGGTGCATCCTGGTGTAAAACCCCAGCCGTGCCCCCTTTTCATCTGCAGAAATCAAGGGTATCCCACTTTTCCTACCCTGGATTCATCCCTAAGCAATGTGCTGAGGAGAGCTCCGGGAGGCACCTGACAAGGGGATGGATGCCAGAGCAACGCAAAGCTGTAGGAAGGGGGGAGCCAGAAGGCTGTGAGGATGCCCAGCCAATCCCACAGCCCTCCTGGCTGAGGAGTGCAGCCTTCTGACTTGGAATGAGGATAACACAGGATGGGCCAGCCCTGGGAGCTGGCAAAGCTCAGGAAAACACGGAGTCTGCACGGGCACAGCTTCGCTCTGAGCAGCCAGGATGCTGTGATGCTGGAGAGGGCACGGCCATCCTCTTCATCACCTGGGAACTCTGACAGATTTCAGGGGTCCAGAGGCACAAAACCGCATTTCTGGGGTGGAGAAGGGATCTGAAATCCCGAGTACCCTTTGTAGGGTGATGTGGGCACCTTACCACCCCACAGGGCATCCAAGGTCAGCATTTTGTGGGCAAAATTTCCACCAAAGAAAGATTCCTGCCTGTGTGTGGTGGCACATCAGAGTCTGAAGCACCAGCATGTGCTGAGAATTAGGCCATAGGGTCGTGTTTGCCCTAAATCACAGCTATTCAGGAATTACACCCTGCCCCGTTCCCGGGCTCTCAAAGCAGAGCTCATGGCACATAATCCTCCCTCCAGCAGCTCCAGTGCCAACATCCCACTGCAAACGAGGGGACAACGCTGGAAAAAGGCTTTAGTGCCAACAACAAACAATGAGAAAACCAGAATAAAAGGCCCTGAACACAGCGTTCCTGCTTGATCCTGCCATTTCCAAGCTGCCACTGGCACGAGGAAATCGCCAGGGCTTTGTTCACTGCAGAGGTGGGTTTGATTTTGGTCCTGCCAGTCCCTTCTGTGGGCTCAGCAAAGCACCTTGTGCCCGAGGAAGAAGGGATGGCACCCATCCACTGCCTGCCCTTGGAGCCCAAGGCATTGCTGGAGGAGGAAATGATGTCCAGTAGGAAAGCTGGTGAGAAAGAGATGGCAACATTTCCTCTCGGACAGAAGTGGAGAACGACATAACGCGACCTCAAAGTGACCAAGATGCTGTGTTGTCCTGAGAGGAAGACCTGATGGACCATCCTGGGCTCAGGCTCTGTTCTCTGCTTTGACTTGCACAGAGCAGAGATGAAAACCAAGCTGTCGTGCCTCTGGTGTCACCTCTTGCTTTCCAGCTGCAGCCAGGAGAGAGAACCGAGGCAGCTCCGCGGGAAATAGGACACTTGGTTGGTGACCAGCCCCGAGGATGACCACACAAATATGCCCTCCAAGCTCTGCTCTCGTGCTGCCCCGTGCCAGTGCCTCGTCCCCTGAGATGCTTTGAGCTCCTGCTTCTGTCCCCGCAGTGTGAGCCTGGCTGTCCCCTGTGCTCAGGTCGCTGTCCCGCTGGTGGTGTGCCCGTGCCTGTGTGTTGTGGGGGGATGCACGGCCCCTCTGCACGCCTGGACTTGGGGTGCCACGAGCCAGGTGGCTCCAAGCTCTGCCTCAGGGTCACGTGTGAGGCCAGTGGGCTCCAGGAAGGCTTGGGATAAGGCTGGAGAAACTAGTGAGCGATGAGCAGCGGTGGTCCAGCAGCCTCAAGGAGGCTGGAGCAGGGCCGGGAGAGGCCGAGGGACTCCTGAAGGCAGCGGGGACCAGGGGGATGCTCTGGGACTCGGGCTGGCAGAGGGTCAGGGGTCCAGGAGGATCCTGTGGGGGGTGTGGAGGTGGGGGCTGTGCACTGATGTGACCCTCTCGTCCTTTTTCTGCTCCTCATTAGAGTCCCCTGAGCGGAGCAGGCTGTGAAGGGGGTCTGCGCTGAGGTATGTCCCCGTGGCTTCTGCCAGGATATCACAGCTCCCGGGTGTGCCAGGGCATGGGATACAGGAGGTGGCTCCCAGCACGGGGGCCAGAGCCCCTGCAGGAACCAGGGGAAACATCTGGGGTGCCTCAGCCCCCAGAGGAGCTGAGAATTTGGGATGCAGTCGCTGGGGGCTGTTTTAGGGCAAGATATGCTCACACCCTGGTTTGCTGCTAACTTTGCCCCTTCTTCCATTCCCGTGTCACTTGTAACCCTTGTCAAGCATTCCCAGCATTGTGTGGAGCCTTCTCCTGCAGAGTCCTTCCCTGAATCTCGGGGCTGCCTGTGTGTGAAAGCTGTGCCAGGGTGACATGGGGACATCTGTGTCTGAGGGTCCCAAACTGGAGGCAGGAGGGAGTGTTGACAAGGGCAGAACTCCCAGCACGGTGCTCTGGTTTCCTTCTTCCCAGGGCTGAGGCAGTGCCACTGGGTCTGTCTTTTTTTCAGGAGAAGGGAACTGTGTGTACCAGTGTGTGTCTGGTGGGAAGGGGGATGCCCTGTGTGCCTCAGGTCCCAGAGCTCCTCAGCAGCTCCCTCTCTCAGTCTTTATCAGTGAGGTAGTGAACTCCTGGGTGGAGAGATGGACAGGACTTCTGGGAACCACAAGGGACATCTGCAAGTCTCAAGGTCACAAAGAGTCCCCCCCTTTCACTCCAGCATCAGCACCAGGCTTGATGTGCCCACAGGTGCTTGTGGTAGCAGGCAGTGATGGGTCCCAGGCAGCAGCAGGGCACTGTGTTGTGTCCCAGACGGGGACAGAAGTCAAGGAATGGCTTCTGTCTGGGATGGCTCTTGGAGGGACACACTTCTGGATGGAAACGCCAAGTTTTGGCTTCTGAAAACTTGTGACAGGTACTCCTTGTGTCAGGGACACATGGCCAAGGCTCGAGAAGACCTTGTAGTGCCTGGGGTAGGGGGTGGCTGGTATGGGAGGACACCACACCATGAACTGGTGTAACTGGTGGTCAGTGTTCTGTGTGTGCCAGGAGCAGGGGGCTGCTGGTGCCCTCACATACCAGGCTCCCCCAGGGGCAGGTGTTTGGTGCACAGAGAGGCTTGGGGACAGGGTCTCACAGCAGGTCCAGCCTCTTTGGGGCTGGACATGGTTTTGCCCAGGTGTGCTTTGCTGCGCTCAGGGATTTCAGACCCCGCAGGAGACCAGAAGATGCCTGAGGACTTCTGACTGGGCTTGTGGCTCCTGCTGATGGGTGCCTGGGGAGGCTGGCAGGTGGCCTGCCATGACTGCTGTGAGCAGGGCAGGGCTGCCCAAGGATCCTGCTCAGGAAACACGGTTGTGCCTCAGGGTGGTGAAGAGCTGGGCTGTGTTTAGGGCAGTTCCATCTCTGCACGGTGAAGCCATCGGTGGTGCCCAAAGGTGCTGGACCAAGGGAGTTCCTGGAGCCTTGCAGGGTCCAGGTGGTGCCCACAGCTGTGGGATCACAGGTCTGGGGGCAGCGTGTCCCCTGCTGTGCAAATCCAGGCTGTGGAGCACCTCCTGTGCCATCCTTGTCTCCAAGGGGGTGGGCTTGGTGAGCTCTGCCCAGCGCTCTGCCCCCCACTTCTCTGCATGGACCTGCTGCAGGGCGGTCCTTTGTCCAGGGGGAGCTGGAGCTGTGACCTTGGATGGGAGCCTTGGGTTCCCCTCCCAGCTCTGCTTCACTCCCGGGGTGTCCATGGGTCCAGCTCCGTGGGTGTCTGTGGGTCCAGCCGTTCCCTCCCACCGCTGGAGGGTGAGGGCAGGACGGAGACCCCCAGTCTCTGCTGCTCATCCCCGTGCCCCGTCCTGCCCCCCCCCGGGTATGTAACGCTGCTCTCCCTTCCCTCCCCGCAGATCTCCGGCCTCTGCCCGACGTAGCCATGACTGGGACCTGCACCCGGGAGTGCACGGAGTTCGGCCACTCCGACACCTGCTGGATGCCCGGCCAGTCCTCCCCCAGCCGCAGGCCCAAGAACGCCCTCAAACTCTCCACTTTTGTGCCTTACCAAGACAGAGGGAGTCAAGAGCAAGTCGGGAATGGCAGCCCCAGACTCTCGGAAGAGCGCAGCACCAAAATGGCCAACCTCCGCCTGCTCCCCACGTACAGTGCCTTCTCCAATAGTAGCCATGAGCCCTGCAAGGACTCTCCCATGGAGGAAATTCCTCTCACCCAGACCTCGGACTTCCAGCCAGCCACCACCCCCTCGGCGCAGACCACCAAGAGGGAGATCTACCTGTGAGGCTGGGCGTGAGGGGCAGGGAGCAGCTTCTGAGGCCAGTGCCCAGAGGAACGTTTTAAACCTTCGATGCTTTACGGCTCCGGCCGGTCCTCCAGGCAGTGGGCTCTGCGGAGAGCAGGGCGGGGCGAGGCAGGGATGCGAGGAGCGCCTTTTTGACCCGCTGTTTCCCGGGGCTGGGGGTGGGTGGGAAGGCTGAAAAGCATCCGAAACC
>NW_021939882.1:10938473-10952404 GCF_001715985.3 Manacus vitellinus
AGGAAAAAGAAAAACAAACCACAGGGAGCAAGTTCCAGCTTGGAATGGTTTGCTGCGTGGAAGAGCCCCTGGGAGCGCAGCGTCCGGCCCGCACTCATGTTCTATATTGTAAATAGAGATGTGACCAGTCCCTGAAACAACAGCTGGGGAGCTGGAGGAGAGGGGCAGCATCCCTGCTGGACTGTAGGGACTTTGCTATTTTTCAGCCTGGATCTCTTTCTGAACGTTGTCACTGTGCCCACAAGCTGCAGGGTCCTTAGGGACTGCCCGGTGCCATAGGTGGGGTCTGCTTTTGGGGGATGGGAGGTTCCCTGGTGGTGGCCGGGCGCCTGGCGGGTGGAGGAGGGATGGGGAAGCCCCCAGTGAAGGGACCGGCTGGGTCCGGGGAGGGGATGTCCCAGTGCAGGGACCGGCTGGGTCCGGAGAAGCCCTCAGTCCCACTCTGCTGGCAGGGAGGCCGTCACCGGCTGTGGTGTCTCAGCCCATCCCCTCGTGCCTCCCCGGGGCAGGGGATGCCCGTGAGGCGGCTGTGCCATGCCCTGGACCTCCGTCCCACCCGCCTGTAAAGCCACCATTGCCTTTGTGAGGAGGAGCTTTGTCTCAGGGTCACACCGGGGGCCACCGAGCCCCTGCCCACTGGACTCCCGCTGCCCTTAGGCCACGGGGCCACTCTCACGGGGTCCAGCTTTCTCTTCCATTGTCAAAGGTCCACCGGTCTCCCTGGCAGGTCCCCGCTGCCCTGGCATCCTCAGCTCCCTTGCAGGGCACCCAGCCAGGGCAACCCTGCGTGGGCAGCGGGGAGAGGACCCCCTGCCCCTCCAGGGACTCCCCAGAGGGGCCGCCTGGGCACTCTCTCTGCTCCCTTGGGAGCTGAGGGGTCCTGTTTTTGGGGGCTCCACGTGCCCCCCTGGCAGGAGGGGTCCGGGCGACTCGCGCCTCATTCCCGGGTAGCCCTTCCCGGCCCTCCCCCGCCGGGGCGCGGGGAGGGGCTGTGCTGCACCGTAGTTCTTCCCGTACTCGCGCGTCTTCATCTCTGGCATCTTCCTTAGGGAGCGGGGCCAGCGGTAACTGCGGGATGGTTCCCCCCGTGGTGGCTCATCCTCGGACCGCGCGGTCCGTCACCGCGGGGCTCGGCCGGCACAGGGACACCCCCGGGGCTGCGGCTCAGGGACTGCCCTGCCATAGCCGTAGTGCCTGTCGGGGTGCAGCGCGCCGGGCCCCCCTTGCCCAGCCTCCTCCCTCCCTCCAGCATCCTTCTCTGAGCAGCTCCTCTCCCTCCGCGGTGGCAGGACGCGGCCAGCTCGCGGCTCCCGCTGGCCGGAGGGGACACGGTGCGAGCCGAGCCCGGGTGGCAAAGGAAGGGCGGCAGAAGGCGCCTGTTCGCCCCCGTTCCCTCGTGCCCCGGCCCTGCCTTCCCCGGGCGGCACCGTGCCACGCACCGCCCGCGGCCCCGGCACCCGGGGTGCCCCCCGGAGGAGGCAGGACCCTCCTCCCGGCCTCCTGCTGCTCCCGCCCACCGGCCGGGCGTCCCTCCCGTCGGGCGCGATGCTCCCGGTGGACCAGCCCGCCCGTCCGGGCATCCCTGCTCTCCCCTCGCCCGCGGGGGGCCCGCGTTCCCCTGGTCTGGCTGCCTGAGCAGGTCCCGCTCCTGAACTTGTTTTTATTGTAGCTCTGTAGTTTCAGGGCCAAACTGGGCAGAATGTGCAATTTGGCCGTGCTGGCCAGGATCTCTGACCCCGCTGCCAACCCGGCTGCTCACGCCTCCCCTGGGCTCAGGCAGTGGCAGTGTCCAGTGCCCCTCGTGGGGACCCCCTGGGACAGCGGTGTGGCCCCATCCGAGGGGTGCTTGTCCAAGACCGACCTTATCCTGGCCCCTCAGCTGCGGGTGGGCTCCCTGCCTCGGGCCCGGGGTCTCCAGAGGGCCCCTGAGGTTGGAAGCCCCGCGGCTGGAGGTGCTGTCCTTGTCTCCTGGAGCACATGGCAATGTCCTCAGTGCGAGCACGGTGCGAGGGGGGAGTTGCAGAGGGGGTCCCCGAGGGGTGGTTGTGGGCACGGGGTTGCCACGGGAGGGAGGGTTGGGGGATGAGTCTCTGTTGGGGGGTGCAACAAGGATGGTGGGCTGGGGGTTTGGGAGGCAGCACCGTGGGCGAGAGGGCACGGGGGGCTGGGGGTGGAGAGGGGCTGGGGGGAGGCATGGAGGGGAGGGTGGGTGTGTGGGGAAGAACAGAGAGGGCAGTGGGACTGGGTCCTCAGTGGGGTGCCAGAGGGGTAGGAGGCTCTGTGGGGCGCAGCAGGGATGGGGCCCTGGGGAGGAGAAGGCCCTGGGAGAGGGGGTGCTGGGGATTTGTCCCGGGGTGAAGTTGACAGTGTCACTGGGGATCAGTCCTGGGGGAGGGAGAAGAAGAGGTGCTGTCTGTCGGAAAGAAGCTCATTTGCACAATTATAAGCCAGAAGGATAAAGCCTCTGTGCACGTGGGGAGGGGGAAGCTCCCCACGGGCTCCAGTCTAGACAAGCACAGGGAAGAGGAGGGGGTTGGACACCTCTGAGGAGGGTTCACTGTATCTCACACTGCACTAGGACAAGCCAGGGGTAAAACCAAAGGTGGGAGCCAGGGAGCAGGCGGGCTGCGTGGGAAGGATCTAAGCGACCCCTTTGTAGCTCTTCAGTGTTGGTTCTATTTATACGAGATTTCATTTCCTTGCTTGTGATGCCTTGTTTTTTGTACAGTTTTATGTACATGCAGGTGTAGCTTTTCTAAAGGAGAAATCCTACGGCAGAGTAAAAGTACCCAACTATTTTTCAGATGGTGACCTATGTCTAAGGCGACGCCTCTTGCTAAGGTTGTATTGCTCTCAATGTGTGATGCATTTCCCTGTGCGGGGAAGGCTTTGGGCCTTGGGCTTGGTTTTCCCCGGGCGCTGTGAGCACAATTGATTCCCTTGTAAACTCTTTCTGTTCGGAGCAGTGAGCATGACACCGTCGTGATCCCCTTTCCGTTCTCTCTCCTGTTCTGTTTGTTTGCTGAGCTGTCAGATGACCAACTCCATTGTAATTAGCCCTTCCTAAAGCTTTACAATAAAAGTGTGAAAACCCGGCTGCCTGTGCCTGGCTGGTTCTTCCCCTGTCACATCCTTACACGGAGGCTCTGGAGAGCCTTGGATTTACCTGCCTTCCCCCAGGTGCACAGAGCTCTGGGGTGGCTGCTCTTGTCTCCCCACTCCTGTTTTCCAGTTTAAGGATATTTCTGCACAGATATGAATTAAATAACCCCCCCAAAGCAGTTTGCCACAAACCAGTCTCCTTTAAGGCCAGGTTGGATGGGACTTGGACAGCCTGGACTAGTGGAAGGTGTCCCTGCCCATGGCAGGGGGTGGAATGAGATGAGCTTTCACATCCCTTCCACCCCAAGCTATTCTATGATCTAAAACCAAAATGTTTCAATGAAAAGACATCTTCAGTCCCGAGGCTGCCTGCACCTGTCACCAGCTAAGGTGGGAACCATGGGCAGTCACATCAAGTGCTCCAGATTCCCTCCAACCTCCATCACTGCTCCTTGGAGCCCTGATCCATTTCCCACCGTTTCACCATCTCCTTTACCAAGCGTGGCTGATGGTTTTTAGGTACTTTGGACCCTTTGGAAACAGCTGGGCCACTTCAAACTAGAGCACATTTGTGGCTGCTTCCCACCACAGCTGCAGGGATCTCTCTCAGCCATGGCTGTGGTGTTTCCCTGGTTGCCTCCCCACAGGACTAGGCAGGATCAGGAGCTGTACAGGAGGGGTTCTTGGCTCAGAGTAGAGTTGCTGCCCTCGTTAGTGGGTGCTGGGCTCACACACAGCACTGCACCTCTCTCTGCTGAGCTGTGGGCACTGGACTCCTCTGGTTGTGCCACCAGGCAAAGGCAAGACTCACCCCAAGCTTGGAAGACCCCAGCAAGTGTCCCTGGGAAGGAAGGAAGAGTTCCCACATGAAGATGTAGCCCATCCTCCCCTCCTCTATGTAGAGACTCCCTTTCTACCATTGCCTTCTTCCCAGGCTCTCCTCTGGGCCATGAAGAGTGGGACTGATGCCCCCACTCCCGAGGGATCACTGCTCCTGGGTGAGGGGTGGGGGCTCTCAGCTGCCCCTCAGGGCAGGCACACTCCAGCTGGGCAGGGATGTGTCTCCAGGGATCCTGGGGAACCGAGCAGCCTTTGCTGCCTGCTGGTGCCCCATCCCAGGGAAAGAGGATGCACATGTTGAGGATGGTGCCAGGCTCCCACAGAGGGGCAGGTCAGAGCTGTCAGCACCCACCTGCCTTCAGGAGAGACCACCAAATGGTGTCTTCCTAAGCAAAGACACAGTCCCAGGATCTCCCTGTCCCTCCTGAACATTCCTGGCCTTGTGCCATGCCCTACAGTTGCTCCTCATGCTCCCTCCTCCTCCCCATTTATCCCAGGATGTGCCCCCTCTCCATGTCCCCATCCGTGCCTCCGTCCCCTCTCTGCTGTACCTTTCCCTGCCCATCCCACCCATTCCCTCCTTGCCTCTCCTCTCCTATTCCACTGCTCTCCCCTCACCCCACCCCAGCACATCAAGCCTTCCCGCTCCTCCAGCACAGCCCTGAGCCTCCCATGCAGCCAGCTCAGTGCTGGGCTGGAAACCCTCTGGTTTCCATGGCAGCACACATCAATTACGGGGTGGGAAAGGGCCTCGAGGATGCGGAGAAGGAGGAGGAGGAGGAGGATGCAGCTTGGGGCTTGGACACAGGGGCTTGGACACAGGGGCTTGGACACAGGGGCTTCCCGGGCAGCACTGGCCTTGGGATGGGTTCTGGTGCCCACTGAGCCCTGCAGGTGGATGTGGAAGGGGATCCTCCACCCCAGGGCTGTCCCACCTGCCTGGGCTCCATGAGCAGCTGAAATGCAGTGGGGTGACGAGGCCTCGGTGCCCCCGCTGAGCCCACTGAGCCCACTGATCCCTGGAGATCTGGGAATCATTCCTAGCTGAAGGTGGAGGAAATGGAAGCTGCTCCTCCTGCCCACCCTTTGGTGGCCTCCCCTGGGGTGGGGACATCTGCAAAGAGGGGTCATGGGCTGAATGGTTGCCCAGTGGGGATGGTGTGTGATGGGAGGGGGGCTGGGCAAGGAACCACTTGTGCATAAGCTTTGTTCTGACCTGGGTTTAACAAGTACCTCTGGTTTAATTGGGTCCTCAGCTTACAGCAGGAACTGGGAGTGTGCCAGGCCAGGGACATCCATTTTGATGGAAAATTTAATTCCTGTGTCTCCTGAGGGCCTGACCTTGCAGCCTCAGCTGTCCAGCTGCCTGCACAGCTCTGGCAGATTCAGCTTCAGTTCTTGCATGGCAAAGGGGATGAGGTTTGGGATCTCTCCCTGGCTCAAACCAGAAGTGACCAGGTGCAGCAGCACCATCATCCTCACAGAGGATGACTTTCCTGAAGGTTTTCCCAGCATGACTTTGCTCCATAATAAGCACCATGAAGTTTTAAAACACTGTTGGCAATAACCACAGAATCCCAGAATGGTTTGGGCTGGAAGGCATCTTGAAGATTATCCAGTGCCACCCCCTGCCATGGGCAGGGACACCTTCCACTAGCCCAGGTTGCTCCAAGCCCCATCCAACCTGGCCTTGGACACTTCCAGGGATCCAGAGGCAGCCACAGCTTCTCTGGGCAACCCATACCAGGACCTCCCCACCCTCCCCATCTGTGCTCACGTGTTTCCTTCTCCAAGTTCCTCACTGCCAGAGCAATGGGCATCTCTGCAAGCTGGAACCAGGGAACCAGGTGGGAATCTCAGAACTGCCTGATCTGTTTTCACTGAACCTTTAAAGAAATAAAAGGATCCTGAGAAGGCTCCTGGGCCAAGGAGGTTTGGTGGGAGGACAGAGTGAGCCAGCAGAGCTCTGCCCAGAGCTGGCTGGAGTGGTGGCTGAGCAGTGGGATGGCACAGGGATGGTGGCCACAGATGCCCTCCTGGCATGGGAGTAGGGCACTGGGCCACTGCTGTGCCAGCCTTGGAGCTTGGGGTAGGAGTTCCAAAAGAATTTAAAAGCTGACACCACCTCTCCAGGCAGGGGATGTGTTTTATGCCTCGATGCCTTGCAGGCAGCTGCAGACCCCGAGAGCAGGGCTGGCCACGGAGAGGGCAGTGAGGGGCTTCCATAACCAAATCAGAGCGAGGAACAGAGCCCACCGTGCCAGAGGAGCGGGACCAGGGCACGAGGGAGCTGCTCCCTCCTTCCCCGGCTGGCCCCGGGCTGTGGGAGGTGGCCCCGCCGGTCCCTCCTGTTAATAGGATGAGCGGGAGACGAGCCCGCGGTGGCCACGGAGCCTGGCCCTGCATATGTTGTGGTGGCCTCTGGGGGAGATTGGATGTTGTGCTACAGGAGAAGCCCCTGTAATCACCCCCAGGATGATTGGGATTTGCAAGCAGCTCGGGGGAGGCAGGGGGGGCCCGGCCCCAGGCAGTTTGCTTGGTGTCTCTGCCTGTCTGGCAGTATGATGAAGGGGATTAGGAGATTTAGAGCAAGCCCAGCCCCCTCTCTGGGGGGCTCTCGAGCTGAAACCCCAGCAGAATACACAGCTGGGTTTATTCCCATAGGCAGATTGGTAGAGAGGAGGCCGGGGTGCTGCTCACAGCAGCTAATCTGAGAGCAGGAGCTCTCCCTCCCTCTGCCAGCAGGGAACTGCCATCACCCCGGACAGGCAGAGTCTCTCAGTTTCCCCCAAGCAGCTTTCGCCCCACACTGCTGCCCCATCCCCTCCTAGCCCAGTTCCCAGCCCCTCTGCAGTGCCACAAGCCCCCCTTGGCCCGCTGTGACCCTCCAGCACAGCCTGGCATCACTTTGGAACCACAGGAGGAGGCACAGCTGGTTGGACCCTGCTCCTGTCCCCCACCTGCCCCTGGCCTGAGCTGAGCCTGGCCCACACAAAGCCAGACACTCTCTGGCCGAGGGAGGTTTAGTGCAAACAGACCTAATGGGATTAGCAGGAACGGGAGCCACACTCTGCTCTGCTCCAGCAGGGAGGGAAGTGAGCCTGCCCTCCCTCCTGGAGCCCAGCTCTCCCCCCACCTGTCCATCAGCCCAGGGTGGGTGCCAATCAGCAGGTATCTCAGCACCCACACTGCTCAGGGAAGGCAGCTCTATAAACCTCACTGTCCTGTGCTCCTCCAAATCAACAGATGTGGTGCATCAGACAGCTCAGCTCCCCCAGCCCACCTCTGCACTCTGAGCTCGTTGTGGACACCCAGCTGCTGCTGCAGGACACGGCTGAGTCCCACCTTCACCTGGGAAACAGCCCCAAATTGCAAGGTTACCAACTTCGACTCTGGAGAGAGGAGGTTTTTTCAAAAGGCTTTAAAAAGGTTTGAAATGTGAGGATGGAAACCAAACCCCTCCTCAGTTCTCTCTTTGCAGCAGCTTTCTCACAGCTCCAGTGCTGCAGGGATGCTCTGGAGACCCTGTTTGTCTTTATGGGTAGTGTGGGAAGGGCCTGGAGGACCATCAGGTCCACTGATTAATTAGCTTTGCAAGAACACTGAGGATCCCACCATAAACCACTGTGGTGTTACCGTGTAACCACGGACCAGAGATGGTTTTCACATTGCCACACGTGGAGACAGAGCCTGGGCAGCAGGGCTTGTAACTCTACAGCTGAGATGAGGAGGTGGCACAAAGGTGGCTGTCAGCTGGAGGGGGGATGTAACCTGGACAGGAGGTGGCTGCAGGGAGACCTTAGAGCACATTCCAGGGGCTCCAAGAGAGCTGGAGAGGGACTTTGGACAAGGGCTTGTAACGACAGGACAAGGGGAAATGGCTTCCCACTGCCAGAGAACAGGGTTAGATGGGATGTTGGGAAGAAATTGTTCCCTGGGAGGGTGGGGAGGCCCTGGCACAGGTTGCCCAGAGAAGCTGTGGCTGCCTCTGGGTCCCTGGGAGTGTCCAAGGCCAGACTGGATGGGGCTTGGAGCAACCTGGGCTAGTGGAAGGTGGCTTTGGAGCTGGATGAGCTTTAATGTCCCTTCCAAGCCAAAGTATTCCATGATTCTATGATCCTGTGTAATCAGGCAAAGCTGACAGTGGCTGTCACACAAGGCCATCATAGGCAGGGGGTGACCTGATGGTGTAGTGCCAGTCACCCTCTCCTGGCTGCTGCAGCTTGGGGAGGACACAGGGATGCTGCTGCAGAAGCAGGAGAAGGTGTCTGCAGGCAGCTCCTTGGCAGGATTGTGGACAGGAGCTGCACCCACCCGACATGGGCTGTGAGCCTCTTCACAGTCAGCAGGGGAGAATCACAGATGTCTTGCTTCTGGTCTCCCAGGCTTGTCCTCAGTTTCTCTTCCTGCCCTATGAAATAGTTCCACAGCACAGGCTGTTTTCCAGACCTAGAAAGGGAGCCGGAAGTGAATGACTTAAATGGGTTCTCCAAAGACCACACAGATCTGGGATAGTCCTTCTTTTCTGGCCCAGAAGGTGAAGGACTCTCCCAGGAGAGTCAGAGGGAGCAGGTCAGGCCTCAGTTTCCCCATCTGGAGAAACCAGATCTGAAGAAACCAGGACAGGCTGTTGTGCCCAATCCCAAGTTGTTGGTGGCACCACAGCCCAGTGACACATCCTGCACCCAGGCAAAATCATGCAAAACCCACTCATAAAGCTGAGGAAAGCCTCAAAACTCAGTGCTTTCTACCCAAGCACAGCAGAGGGTGCCAAGAGAGGATGTCCATCATTAGGAAATGGATAACCAAGGCCCACACGTGTCACCCTCAGGGTGCATCCCATGTGCTCTGCTCGAGCAGCCACTTCCACCTGTCCCCTGTGCTACAACAGTGAGGCCACAGGAGAGCCTTGAAGGAAGCAGAGGACTGGGTGCCAGTGGGATTTGACTGTAAGGGATACAGAACAGCAAGGATGGAGCTGCAAAGTGCTGGGAAGGGTTTGTGTGCCTGGGAGGGATGGCCAGGGGAGGCAGCGAGGAGGTGGGAAACTGTCAGGAGGGGTGGAACCTTCTTTCCCTGCCTTATCCTACCTTTAGCTAAAACCTTCCCCGTGCTCTCCATCCCACCCCACACCCTGGGATTGCTCCCTGAGAGCAGAGCCATCCCTCCCTCACGTGTGGGGGCCCAGCAGCACCACACCCCTGTCATATTTATATCAACAGTCACCCCCGACCTCAGCTGTGAGGGCACAGCATTCCATGCCCCGGGATAAGCTGTACTCATCCCAGCCCTTTCCAAGCTTGCTGGAAAGGATGGCATCTTTCCCGGGGTCTCTCTGGCTGCCAAAAGCAGGTCTGCCATGGCACAGCTCGCTCACCGTGTGGACAAGCTCACCCCAAATGCTGCTGACATCATCTGCACCCCAAAATGCTTTGGTGGCGGTGAGGGAGGTGAGGAAGGACTGGCCATTTCCAAGGACCAAAAAGCCAAGGAGAGGCTGTTTTCCCCTGCCCAGCGTAGCTCCCTGTAGCCTCAAACCTGCTGAATTGTGCTCATGACTCAAATTTGAAGGAGATGAAGAGCTGACAAAATCCCACCCGCTGTTCCAGGGCTCCGCCTCCAGCCCGGTGGATGCTGGAATGCTGGAATCTGCTCCGGCAGCTCAGCCCCAGCCAGGACGGGCAGCACACGGGAGGCAGAGCTCGGCCCCTTCCCAGACTGTCAAACAGCCTTTGGGACACGGTGAGACCCCAAAGGGGTCACAAACGTGAAATAAAACCAGCCCCAGCTGAGCCTTCTGGGCGCTGGTTTTCCCCGTTCCTGGCAAGGTGAGCACTTGCTGGGTGAGATCCTCACCCTGCCTGGGAGCTACCAGGAAACCCCAAATCCCACAGTTCTCACGCTGAAACCGTGGGCTGTCCCATCCAGCTTTCTCCCTCCTTTCTCCAGCCCTCCAATCCCTCTTCCTCCAGGGCAGCCCAGGTCCCTGAGGACCCCCAGAGCCTGCCTGGTGTCTGGAGGTCTTGGGCACCTCAGCCATGGTGCCCAAGAATCAGTCACCAGATCCTGGCCAGCCTGAGGTCTGCCCTTCCTCATCCCTGTGGCACCAGACTTATCTCAGCCATCTGGCCAAAACCAGAAACACAGAACTCCCACATGCTCCAGAGCTGGACTCCACCAGCTCCTGCCCCATCTGGAGCTGGACACTCTCTGGGAGTTTTCCAGAGCCAGAGGTCGGTGGCAGGAGATGTGTGATGCAGGGGAGATGTTGCTCCAGGAGCAATCCTTCTCAGCAGAGACAGCACAGGAGTGGGAGGCTGAGCCTGCACTGCCAGCTAGGGTGGCACACAGCCCCTTCTGGGACAGCTCTGTAGCATGGCACTGTGCACAGGGAGGGGCAGCCAGAGCTCTCCTCTCCTGGCCCAGGAAGGGTGTCCAAGGGAAGCACAGGGAGGCTGGTTCTGAGAAGGGAGGAGCAGCAAGGGCATGTCCACATCCCTCAGCACCCCAAGCTGGAGTGGAAACAGAGGAGTGATACCAGGACCAGCCAGTGCATGTACCTGCTCCAAAGATGGGCAGAGCCCAGGTGGCATGTGCAGGTCCACTGAAGGAAAGTGTTGAACAGAGTAGGACAGGTCCTGTGGGGCCTGATTTCCTGTCTGGGCCACCCAGCAGGACAAACACCTCGAGGGCAAACCTTCCTCCCAGCACCCTTATCCTGCCCCTGGGCTGGGCTGGGGCTGGGTGCTGTGAGGGGCTCAGGATGCTCTGCCTGTGGCACATCCTGGGGGGGCAGTGCCCAGCACCAGGGAGTGCCCAGTTTTACACACACACACTCCCCATCCTCCTCCATGGGGACACGGGCAGGGCTGTGCTGTCAGACCTGCTCCATGTGGGGCCGTGTGTCCGAGGGGGGCTGTGCACGTGTCCCTGTGTGTGCCCCCGGGCCGGGGGCAGGGGGGGCACGGGCTGCCCGTGCTCACAGAGGCAGCCACAGGCAGGTGCGTGTGCTGCACACGGCCAGGGGCCGTTATTATTCTTTATTAGTTTTCCTGTCTGTCTGACATATCCTTTATCACTCTGTCTCAATCTTTCACTCATCCTCCTTCTCTCCCTCAATCACTCTCAATTAGTTTCTCTGTCTGCCTCACATTCTTGTATTCTTCATCAGCCGCTCCCTCTCCTGCCCTCCCCCTTCCATGTCCCCTCCACGCAGCTTTCTTCCCTCCTGGCTCCTCTCCCCCACTGCCGTGGGAGCCCACGAGCCTGGCGTGGTCAGGAATTGTGGGGCCATCGTGGCTGGTGGCTGCTCAGCTCCTGCAGCTCCTGCTCCATCTCCATCCCTGCCCTGGGAGCTGCCGGGAGCATCCCGGGGGTGCCGAGTGCCTCCAGCCCCCCACTGGGGTGGATGCTGCTGAATCAGCTGCACATTAAGCCCATGGCTCAAAGCAGCTCAGGAGCCAGTGACAGGGAGCAGATCCACTTGGATGTTCATGCTTTGCCCTCTGCTCCTCCTCCAGTCCATCCCAGCACACATCCACCAGCAGGGAAAGCTCTGTCTTGTGCCTCATCCCAGTTCCCCTTCCAGGCTGGTAGTGGAATTCCCCGAGTAGGCTGGTGCTGTAGGACTGTCTGTGAGACTGAAGGCAACTTGCCAGTTGCCAGAAGAGGCCCTGGCTGCCAGCCCCAGGCCAATTCACAGCCTTTAATGCCTCTTATTCCGATGTCTGTGCTGCTCCTGCAGGGATGTCTCTGCCTGTGTTGACCTGCAGTCACCCCCCACACAGGAGGGAGATCAGAGCAGGGGCTGGGATGGAACCATGGCCAGAGACCACAGAGACCAAAGAGAACAGAGCTGCTGGTGCACCTCAGGCTCTGAGACACGGGGAGAAGGCACAGCATGGAGGGATGCTCTGGAAGGCTCCTTTGGCTAAAGACAGGGAATGGATGAAGACATGCCTGGATCTCTCAGCAGGGCACAAATATTTTACCTCATCTCCCTCCCCTGCGGGGCCAAAGGTGAAAATCTGCAGTTCTGGAGGACTCAGGTGGGTGAAATGGGCTGGCAGTGGCTGCTGTGCCTGAGGCTCCCAGAGGGATCCATCAGCCCAGACTGATGGCAACTCTTCATGGAGAAGGGATCTGCTGGGCTGCTGCCACCCCTGACCCTGGAGGAAGGGGGTGCCCACAGGTTGGCAGCTCTCCGCCCCCAGCATGGAGAAAATCAGAGCTGGCACTGCGGGAAAGACCCTCAGTGCCACAGCAGCCCCTCTGTGCTGTGTGGGGATGGTGAGGGGGGTTGTCCTGACCCACCAGCTGGGACAACCACAGGACTTCTGCCACTGGGCCCCCACGGAGCTCAGTTTTGGGCGGGAGCCATTCTCTCTACTCTGATTTCCCGGCACTGTGTTTACTCCTGTTGCTGGCTGGGAAGCCCTGTCACTGCCCAGCACCGGGGCTGCCTTTCCCAGCATCACAAAAGCCCATTCCAAGGGCAGGTGGGGCGCTGGGTGAAGCCACGTGGAATGGGAGACCTCATTAACACCCAGCGTGGCCCCGGGACCCCCCTGGCAGAGGGGGGTGCGGCAAGAGGGGATGGGTCCCGCGCCGCAGCCGCCGCTGCTGCTGATGGATGTGACAGGCGCGGGGGTTGCCAGGAGATAGCATCCTCCTCCTCCTCCTCCTCCTCCTCCTCCTCCTCCTCCTCGGGCGCTGCAGCCAACGCGGCTCGGCGCTGGTGAGGTAATGCTCCTCCGGCAGCCTCCCTGCCGGCCGGCCCTGCCTCTCCCTGCCAGCAGCCGGGGGAAAACGAAAAACCCTTTACAGACGTTCCCTCGGCCGCGGCGCCCCGTCCCTGCCCCTCCTACGGGAGGGTTTGCATAACCCGGCCTCGGCGCCCGCACCCAAAAGTGCTCCCGTGCCCTCCTTGGCATCTCCGGTCCTGCCTTCCCAGAGGTGAGGTCCATCACGGACCCCCCGCCCGGGTTTTGCCCGTGTGCAAGCAGGATGAGAGGTTTTCGTGGATGTGGGAGGGCAGGGGGAGAGGCAGATGGCCCCTCACGCACACAGAGGCTCATTGAATAAATATCTGGCTACAAATTATCTGCTGATCTAATAAAAAAGATATTACCTACCTCCACAAACCTAGTTTCAAATTATTCCTTCTGCTGTGCTCAGTAGCCTACTGGGAGATCACTGGCAGGTTAATTTGCTATTGAACGGGTCCCAACTGGAATTAGGCTCCAACCTGCCTCTGCTTTCACTTGACAGTTAATGAAAGTCGCTGTTATTCACTCCTGGCTCTGAACTTTATGCACTGCACCATGTTTCACAGGTGGGAAAGAGCTGACCAGGATATTTTCCCTTGGATTTTCAAGGTATTCAACGCTGGCAAGGCCCAAAAAGGTGCTGAGATAGAAAATAAACTGCCATTTGTATGCTTTTACATGAGAACTTGGTGTGTTCCTAACAGAAGTGGCCTTTATCTGGGGACTGTCACTCTGATTATTTTATATCTGTGCAGTGCCCCAGAGGTGTGCATAGAAAATGAAAACAGATAAAGAGCTTGAACGAGGCAGAGCTCTGCCAGAGGCCCTAATAAACCAGCAGGCCAGGCTGATGGGGGAGGTTGGCATGGTGGGGGGGGCACATTAAAGTGATCCATCCTGTGAGTCAGAGCTCCTGCCTGCTCTGCAGCCAGGGCAGGGGGCATGGAGAGCAGCAGGACTGGTCCATGGCACTGGGAGAGGTGCCTGGTGACAGGCACTGGCGGGAGTGACAGCTCTTCTGTGCCAGGAGGGCACCAAAAACCAGCCCTCCCAGCACCCACAGGGCTGATCTCTTGGTGAGGGCAAGGGCTTGGGTGACCTCCATCCTTGGGTGTTGGAAGACCTCCCTCCCTGTGGCTGGGACCGTGTAAGCTCTGCTGCATGGGGGGACCACCTTCCTCTGGGCTGGGCTCTCCCACCACAGCTGCTGCCCAGACATCT
>NW_021939882.1:10954229-10955734 GCF_001715985.3 Manacus vitellinus
AGGGACAGGGTGGGATTGTTGGGGTGTCTGTGCAGGAGTTGGACTGGATGATCCTTGTGAATCCCTTCCAGCTCAGGATATGCTGTGATTCTATGGTTCTCCCATTCCTGTGCAATGAGGCCCTTTGTCCAGAGGACGTGGAATTCAAGGTTTCCACCCCAGAACCATCCAGCAGATGTACCTATGATTGCTGTTCCTGCCTCTGTATCCAGTTAGGACCTTCCTCTCTGGTCACCTCTGACCACCTGGATTCCCCAATGTATTTCCAGCCCCAGAAGCCCAGTGTGGCTCCATCAGAAGCAGCAGGACCATAGCACAGTCTCCCACATTTGGCAGCTCCCAAGGGAAGAAGGAAGGAAGACCTTTATCCCCAGTTCCCTGGGCTGTGTTTTGCTCTGACTACTGGCACAAAACCCTGTGTGGGGAGAGGGCAGGAGTGCCAGGGGTAAGTCACGGGGTAAAACCTCCTGTGGGTGCTGTGTGTGGCCCCCTCTGCCCTCACAGTCCCGTGGGACACTGCCACAATTCCGTTATTTTCCAGAAGTCTCCCTCGCTGCCGCCTCTATTGTTGGGTTGAAGATGGAGCCGTAAAGTTATCGCTGCTGGGATCACTGTCTGTTCATGAAGGCTGGTGTACTTCCTTTTTCCAAATCCTCTGGTAATTTCCTGCTTCTCTGTAACTTAAACAACTCTATTGTCGGGCTCTGCTTTATTTCATAAGGCCAGTCCCACCCTGGTCCCTGTTCCATGCCCCCAGCCCTGCTCAGCCACACGGGTTCACCCTGCCTTTGCTCAAGAATTGTATTTGACAATTTGACAAGCTTTCCTTTGTTTTCTTGTTGCCCGTGGACCATCTTTAGCTTTCCTCTTCTTTTTTATTTTCTTGGTTAAAGGCAGATTTTAGAAGGCTCTGCAGCGGTTCAGCCATTTGAGAGTCATCATTAATTTAATCTTCTTCCTAATTTATTAATGGCTCCTACTTTCTCTCCAGTATTTGAGACTCCCCTGGTATATTTGTAAAACCCATCTCATTCCCCTTAACCTCTTTGGCAGCATTAGTTCATCTGCCTTTCCTCCCCACCTCCATCAGGATGAAGTCAGTCCCTGTCCCCCTTGTCTCCAGGACGTCACGTCCCATCCCATCACATCTCCCAGCAGCTTTGCTGTCTGCTCTTTGCCTGCTTTTTGTTAGGTGACTTGCTGGGAGCTGCCCTGTTGTTGAGAGGATATGTCAGACTCTCCTCACGCCACCCCAAAAATACCCTCCTTTCCTCCTCACATCTCCACCAGCAGCCCAGGGAGGGAGGGGGTGATACAGGGTCTGTTGCTGGTTTATTAATCGCAGCCCAGCGAAGGTGCCTCCCTGCCTGAGTGGGTGAGGCAGCCCTACATTGGAGGAGAAATGAGCCTGGGTGTGCCCAGAGGGGCAGGAAGGCCAATGGCACCCAACTTGTGCCAGCACTGGTGTGTCCAGCAGGACCAGGGCAGGGACTGTCCCTTCGTGC
>NW_021939882.1:10958054-10970490 GCF_001715985.3 Manacus vitellinus
CCCTGGAGCTGCCTCTCTAAGTCAACTCCAGCCTGGGAGGACTGATGAACTTCCGTGTCAGTTCATTTCAGAGCACAATCAAGTTAGGAGAGAAAAATATTATCATGAACTGGAACTGTCAAAGCAAAACTGTGTTCTCAGGTTGCCAGAGATAAGCAGAACGGAGCCTGGCCGGCAGCAGCTGGGGCTCCTTCCCCGGGTGTTTGCTCAGGGTGGTGTCAGATCTCTCCCTGTGATGCCACTGCCCTTCCCCACGCTGGGAATTTCCACGTGTGTGACAGCCCCTCACACTTGCAGTGCCCGTCCCCCCACCAAGGTTGGGTGGGTTGTGACCCACCAGGTCTTCTCTTCAGCCCTCTGTGGGCTCAGCCACCCTCACAAGCACTCCTGACCCACTAAAAATCCCCATTTCTCGTGCCTCAACCTCCAGGCTCCCCAGGTTTTCTATCTGTTGACCAAAACACTACTTAAAATATCTCGGAGGGTTGTTTTTTTTTGTGCACTCAGAATTGCACAGTTTTTAATCCGACGTGTTTTGACTGCAGTGATGAGGTTTTTCATCCAAACTGCTGGCAGCTGTAAAATGCAGACCCTGCAGCCTGAAAGGCTGTACACCCGCCAGCCCCAGGGATGGCAGGCCAGGAGCATCCTGCTTCCCTGCCTGATGATGTGCTGGCAGCTGCCTGTATCCCCCTGCCCCATCCCGGTGACGGATCCAGCCGGGATCCTGGTCGGGAGCCAGACGTGAGCCCGTCTCCCACGTGAGATGCTGTAATTTCATTACTGGCCATCAATGCACTTGCAAATCTCCTGCCATCCTCTTTCCCATTCCCAGAGCATCCAATGGAAAGGCAAATGAGCACAGGCACTGTGGGTTGGGGGTGAAGTGGCACAGAGCATCTCTTATTCCCACAACCAGCAGCAGAGGTGGCTCTGGTGGCCTGGGGGCAGATTGGCTTCCTCCCCTCCCGGCACTCCCAGAGCCAGGCAGGAATGTGGCTGCAGCGTGGAGCGGGGCCAGGACTGGCATGTCAGAGTGTTCATTCATTTTTTTTCAGCTGAATAAAACCAGAAATCAGCAGCACTTGGACTGGAATGCCCCGTGGTTGCCTGACAGCACAAGCCAACCTCGGCTACGGTCACACAAGCACCGAGCAGACAATGAGAAGATCTAATTATAGAGAGGAGAAGAGCAGCCATCTCACCAGGCAAGGAGCTGCGTTTCCAGCTGCAGGGGGACAAAAGAAGCAGGAAAACGCTGCTCAGGGCTGACTCACGGTTCACTTGACCCCGAGGAACAAACGTCCCCGTCTGCCGGAGCGAGCACCCGGTGATGACAGGCAGGTGTCACATCAGTCCACCTGGGTGCTGGCAGGTCCCTGCGTCACCAGCAGTGCTTCACTCCGAGCAGCCCCTGCCCTCCTCCAGCACAGGCAGCCAGACGTCACCTCAGTGCCTCCCAACCCAGGAATCAATATTTAACGCTGTGGAAAAACATCCATCTCTGCAGGATGGGCTTGGGAAGCCTTGGAAGGGCTCGGTCTCAGCTCTCCTGCGCTCTCGGGGCAGACCTGCTGCTCCAGCTCTCAGGCACATCGAGGGCAGGGAATTGCTTGTCCACTGAGCGACTGCCCTGCTTCTCCTCACAGCATGTGCTTGGGGATATACAGCGAGGAATGAAGCTGAGGCTGTGTGGGATTGACTTCTCAACCAGGCCTCGAGGATCTGGGGATTCCAGAAATCCAGTTTCTGGATGCTGTGATAACAGCAGGAACGCAGAGGGATCGCTGAGGTGTCAGGAGAGAGTTCTGCCCCTGCAGCACTACCTGGGTCACCCCATGGAGACTGGGCTGGTGGAGCTGCAGGAGGGAAGGAGAATATTTTGTGACCTCATCACCAGGGACCAGAAACACCCCTCAACTCGTTGCCAAACTCTCCCTGTGTATAAACAGGGTGATGGCATGGCTGAGCTGGGAGCTGGAAGCTCCTAAGGGCAGCTTAGAGACTGGGCAAGATTCAGCAGGACCTGGAGCTCCTGTTCCAGCTGATGTGCCTCTCCCAGGACCAAAGTGGCCCCCCCAGGCTGTTTGGAAGCACTTCTGTGCCAGTTGCCTGCTCTGGCTGCTCCCCTGAGCAGGTCCTGGGCAGCCCACGGGGCTTTAACCAAGGACGAGTTTGGGTTCCCTCTCTGCTCACAAGCAGAGGAGCAGGACTGTGTTTTCAGCCTAAAACATGGAATAAATGACCTTCAGAGAAAGAGTGAGAGGCCCTGGTGGGGAAGGTGAAGGAAGATTACCTTGTGGCCTGTCCCCAGTAGTTCACTAGGAGACAGGAGCATCTTCTGCCCAGATGAAGTGGCCATTCCTCCAACCTGCCATGGGGCATCCCGTGTCCTCCAGGCTGGTGTCCACACACCCAGGCATCCCAAGAGCTGTGGGCACCTGATACCCTCTCCTGGCAGAGTTTCCTCTCCAGCCATCCCACATGCAGGCTCCCACCCTGCCCAGGCAGCCGCAGCAGTGCCGTGTCACCGTGGGCTGCCTGGCAGTGCCTGTCACCAGCCTGACACAGACACACGGCCCTTCTCCAAGAGCTGACGTCCGCCAGGACTCGAGTCAAGGAGCTGCTGCTGCTGCTGCCAGTGCTCAGAGCTGGTCCAAGAGGAGTGATGGAGTGGAAGCAGAAACAGCTGGTGCCAGAGCCGGGCCCCGCTGTGGCGCGTGTGTCCTGCCATCCCCACTGAATTTCCTGGGCTGTCAGGTCGGATGGAGAAGTGACACATCAGCCTCGTCAGGTCACATCGTGGGGGGAACACGGCGTGGCAGCAGCAGCATGTGCAGCTCCTGCCAGCCTGCAGAGCCCCGTGGGCTTTGGGGAGGCCAAAAGAAACGACACTTGGAGGGAGGAGGCACAGGGAAGGGGGGTTTTCAGCGAGGGTGGGTGACGTCTGCGCTTCACACCTGCAGCCCACTGGGGCTTTATCACCCACCAGCAGAAGCCAAGACACTCCTGCTCTCCATGAATGGCCGTGGAGGAGGTTTGGCCACTGCCAGCACTGGGACTGGGCCACTGGGGGTGGTCTTGTCAGGTTTGGAGCAGGAGCCAAGTGGGTGGCAGGTGACACATTGTGATAGATGTGCTCCTCACCTAGCTCAGTGCCAAACCTCTGGGCAGCAGGCAGGGAAAGGAGCAGTGATACAGCATTAAACCAGCTGGCTCAGGCCCAGAATCCCAGAATCACTGAGGCTGGAAAAGACCACCAAGGTCACCAAGTTCAACCCGTGCCCCATCCCCACCCTGTCCCCCAGCCCAGAGCACTCAGTGCCATGGTCAGGCCTTCCTTGGACACCTCCAGGGCTGGGGACTCCACCACCTCCCTGGGCAGCCCCTGCCAATGTCCAATCACCCTTTCCAGGGAGAAATTCTTCATGAATTTGTGCAAATCTGGAGCACAGGATGCAACAGCTTTGCATGGTCACAGGGCTGGAGATCTCAGCGGGTCCCAGACCCCTCCCAGTGTTCACACAAACTGTTCAATAAATAAATATTGCTGTGAATTTTCCTCCTCCTACTGTTGCCAGGTTATTCCAGGGACTCACGGCTTGTTTGAACCTGTTTTCCTTTGTGCCATATCACTCACCAGCTCAAAGCATTCTCTTCCATCACCCTCCATGGAGTATTTGGGGGATCATTCCTGGTGGGCGGGGGCACCAAAGGCTTCCAAAGATGGGAGGGGGCCCTGGTGGGAAAGTCTTGGAGGGAGCAGGACTGGCAAGACTGATCCTGCTGAGGCCTCAGTAATGCACTGCCTGCAGTTCTGATGGGTTTCTCTCTCCAGGATCTCGAGCTCAGCTCAAACACACTTGTTTCACGGCTGAACCAAATTGACAGTTTATGGCCCTTCGGTGACTGACTCCCCCAACAAGCTCCTTGTGCTTTTTTCATTTACTTCCAGCTGCAGCTGGAGTTCCTGCACCAGTTCCTGAGTACCTGACCTCACATTTGTACTATTGAATTTCCTTCCAGGTCTCTTACTGCAGTCTTTAAGGTCACCCAATTGCTTCTGTTTGATATTCCACTGCTGCCATGCATTGCCTTCCTCCTTTGAATCCTCAGCAGGTTTTATCAGCAGTCTCCTACCTTTTGTGCAAAGATCATTAGTGGAAATATTAAGCAAAATCAGACCTCAAATGGATCTTTGAGGAACTCCATTAGCAGCCTGCCTGCAGCTCAGTGCTTGCTGTTTGAACACTATCCATTGCTACCTCCCCTCCAGCCATTTCCCATCTTACCCTTGTTCCTTATCATTTCTCCATTAATCCCCATCTTCACCAGTTTAATTAATAATTTCTCCTGTGCGTTACATCAAATACTTGACTGAGGTTCGGGGAGATGAGATCTGCTGGAATTCTTTTGTCTGGGAAAGCAGATACTTTCTTAAAAAAAGCTATCAAGCCAACCTGCCACGGAGTGCCTTTGGGAAATCCATGTGGTATTTAATCCCTCTTTCTATTTACTTCAATGCTTTTAATTACAATTTCCTTTAAAGTCTGTTCTAAAGGCTGGTCTATTGCTCAGGTCAGGTCTCAAGTCGTCTTTTCTCTTGTTTCTGGTCAGTCAGTTCTTCATCTCAGTGAAAGACTCCTGTGGGCACGAGCACCGACGTGCTGTGGGAGAAGGGAGTTACTGGAAAGAAAATTACAACCATATAACTTTCACAGAGTCACAGAATCACAGAATATCCTGGGCTGGAAGGGACCCACCAGGATCATCCAGTCCAACCCCTGGCCCTGCACAGACACCCCAACAACCCCACCCTGTCCCTCAGAGCGTTGTCAAACCCTCCTGGAACTCCTGGAGTTCGGTGCCCAACATGAGTTTTCTGTGCCAGAGGTTTCAGAGGGCACCTGAAGGCTTTGGGCTTCGTGGGATCAAGGTTGGGATATTGGACAGGGTCAGTCATCGGGTACCACCATTCACTGAAGGGTTGGACTCGATGTGGGTCCCTTCCAGCTCAGAATATTCTGTGACTCTGGTGGCTCTGTGACACCAGAGCAAGGCTGGAAGGACCTGCTTCACCTCTACAGATGATTTCAAGACCCAAGGTGAAGAAATTAAAAAAAAAAATAAAAAAATAAAAATAGATGGGCATCCAGGAAGGAGAAAGTGTGGACAGTCTAAGGACAGCATCCAGGTGGATCCCTGCTGAGGATCCCCACCAAGGAATGTCATGTGTCTAACCCAGTCAGAGACCTCCAGATCCTGGAGAGAGGGACTGATATCAGCACGTGGAGACAAGGAACCGATGGGAGGAGCAACGAGGGCAACCCGTGCAACATCTGAGACAGGACACCACGAATTTACCCTCCTTTCCTGCTGAGATTCCTGCCCTGAGCCCCTCCCCAAGCCAGCACCTCCTGCAGACCGGTGCAGGGATGCACTGTGCCCATGGAATTCTGGTTAGAAGTGGGTGGCACTGCTCTGCTCCTCTGTGTTGGCATGTCAGGAGGCTGCTGGGCCCCGGGATGCTCCTCTCCCTGTGCACCCGAGGCTGCCCAGTGCACGTGCTCTCCAAAACCTCTGGCCCTGCAGGAGACTTTTCCTGGTTCAGCTCATGTATAAACCATGGCACTGCCCCTCAATGCTTAACCCAGAAAAAACGATGGCTGGGAGATGTGATAGCTCTCTATAAATATTTTGGGGAGAAGGAGAAGGGAGGGAAGGGTAAACATCAGCACGGCAGCTTGTTATTTAAACTATAGGCCAGTGTTGGCACAAGAGCAAATGGGATAAACTATTCATGAATATATTTTGAGTAGAAATTGGAAAAACTGCTGAAGCCATCAGAAGATCAGGGTGGCTGTAGAAAAACCTCCCGAGAGGAGCAGGGAGGGGTTGGCTCAGAGCCTTTTCACTATTTATCAAAGAGATTTGGAGCCTCTTGGTTGTGCAGGTCGTGCTGCCCCCCAGGGCAGGGAGGGAGGGTCCCCCACAGGAGGACTCACAGCATTGCCTGTTGTCTCCCCATCCCTCTGTCCTTCCCAGGCACCATCAGTGTCCCAGGAGGCTTGTGCTGTGCCTTCCTGTGGGGCTCAAAGCTTTTCTCTGGAGAGCTGGGAGAAGACTTGTGGGGAGCAGCACCCCTGGAATTCCCATGTCCAAACATTGCACTTTCTTTATTCACCCAGCTCTTGATTTACTTTACTCAAGAAAAAGG
Organism: Manacus vitellinus; assembly: GCF_001715985.3. Classification (NCBI taxonomy): domain Eukaryota; kingdom Metazoa; phylum Chordata; class Aves; order Passeriformes; family Pipridae; genus Manacus; species Manacus vitellinus. Next base: position 10,964,272 of record NW_021939882.1, read on the forward strand.
AGATTTTCTTTCCTGTTAGCAATTGGAAATCACTTCCCACTAAACTGGGCCCTCTGTTCAATCAGAGCAAGTAAAATTATTTTAAATTCCTGAACCCTTTGCAGGGAAAGGGTCCCCTGAAGCGCAAGAGGGTGCAGCAGGGAGGGACAGAGGTCCCTCTGTGGGAGAGGAGCAGGGCTGGAGCTCCCAGCACTGTCACAGAGGGGGGACAGAAATCAGTGCCCAGGAGCTGTTTGGGTTTGGTACGAGGCACTGTGGGGTTGGTATGGGTGGAGGGAGCAGAGAACAGGGGTGTCCCACAGGGCAAGGCACAGCCTGGGCTCTGAGGTGACTGGGGGTGTCTCTCACACCACCTCTGTGCCCAGACTGAGTGTCCCCACACAAGGACAGGAACGAGAGGGCAGGTCTGGGGCCCTCCCCAAACACAAGGTGCGTTTTGCCATGGACACTGGGGGTGCAAAATCATATCCCTGTGCACTCCTGCCCTGGTTTCATATGGAAAACAGGGACACAAATGTCTGAGCAGCAGCTGCAAGCCCAGAAGATGTGCTCCAGAATGGAGACCCAGGTTCTCCCCACTCCTGAGCTGTGCCTGCCCCTGTTCCTCCATCTCCCTCACCCTTCTCCAGGCACTCTCATGCTCTATTTTCCTGAAAAGCTGGCACAGATGGGATAGGTCTTGTCTGAGCTTGCTCCTGACCTTCAGCTGATGGATCCATGGAGAGGTTCTGCTGATCCAGCTCCCAGCAGCTTGACTCTGACACTGACAGGTCCTCTCCCACCTCCCAAGCCCCCTCTCCTGAATTTACAGAAGTGCCTGTGAACCAGAAACAAGCTAAAAGCCTGTGTTTGTATTTATGGGCTGGGTTTTATTCAGCAACATATGTTTAGTAGCAGATGCTTCCTGTGGGAACGGGACCAAAGAAGGGGCGCCTTTGCCTGACCCTCTTTCCACACTGTGCAGACCCAAGGGGAAAATGGAGAGCAAACATTTGCTTTTAGAGGTTCAGGAAGCTGCATTTCCACCCTGACAGCCCCTTCCCCCTGCACTCTGTGTTTGCAGAGCTCTGTGCTCACCAGCCCTGGTGTATAAACAACTGTGTCCTCCTGCCAGCCTGGATGTGTCCTGGAGCAAAACTCAGATGCACATTATACACAAACGAGGTGTAGCCCTGGAATTTTTGGTCAGTTCCCAAAGCAACCTGAAGTGCTGAGAACGTTACACATCTTTGAACTAGGAAATGAGAGTCTGGAGCTTCCCCAGAGCCTGAATTTTGGATGTCAGTTCCTCATATGTGCTCTCCAGACACCAAGGATTTGCCAGATCTTCCGAATGAAAGCCTGAAAATAGCTTTTAACTGGACCAGGTCTTGGCTCCTGAAGTCTGGGAGCTCCAAAGCAGAGGCTGCTCATGGGGAGCAGCTCCTGCCCTGCCCCAGAACATCTCCATCCGTGGGCTGGTGTCCCACTCCCCACGTGGATCCTGTCCCATTTCTCCTGCTCCCCATCATGTGAGGATAGGGAAGGTGGAGGCAGAGAATCCCAGAATCATTAAGAAAGGTTGAAAAGCCCTCCCAGCCCATCAAGTCCCCCCTGTGCCCGATGCCCACCTTGTCCCCCAGCCCAGAGCACTCAGTGCCATGTCCTTCCTTGGACACCCCCAGGGGTGGGGACTCCAACACCTCCCTGGGCAGCCCCTGCCAGTGCCTGACCACCCTTTCTGTGATGAAATTCCTCCTGATGTCCAACCTGAACCTCCCCAGGAGCAGCTTGAGGCTGTTTCCTCCTGTTCTGTCTCTTGTTACCTGGGAGAAGAGGCCGAACTCACCTTGCTCCAAGCTCCAGCTGTACCAGTACAGAGCAGTGTGAGCGACTGGAGAAAATCCAGCCTCCGTGTCCAGATCCCAGCCAGCCCACTTGTCTCCTCTGGAGTTTGTCCAGACGACTTGGTTTCCTCTGGAATTTCCAGCCATGTTCTGGGGCTAAACCATGTGCTCCAGGCTAAAGGCACAGAGCCCCTCAGCATCCTGGTGGGTGTTACGTGTCGGAGCACATGTAACCTGCTGGATCATCAGCCCAGCCCACGCCTGGCTGGCTGCAGGAGCAAACCTGCTGCCAGGGAAAAAGGGATTCTCTGCCTCTGCCTGTGCTGCAGTGGCAGCAGCTCCAGGGCAGGGCCTCCAGCAGGGAGCTGCAGCTGGGAGAAGTGCTGAGTGGACCGGCGGTGCCAAGAACATCTCTCTCCTCGGCGAAAGGAGCCCGGCTTTTGTCACTTCCCATTTCTCAGCTCTCAAAAACTGGACGTTCAGCTTGAAGCCTTCAGACTTCTCCTGCTGACTCCTTCGTGCTCCCTTTTGCCACCTCCAAGCAGGAAGCAGCTGAACCAGCAGGTCAGCAGGTCTTGTGTCCCCTCCTGAGTGTCCCCGTGCACAGCCCCGGCTCTCGAGGATGTTTTCGGCTGGTGCAACTGCCCAGCGTGCAAACAAGGAGCAGGAGCTGGGTTTTTAAAGCTAAAAGTGCTCTTCTGTGGAGCTCCCTGGTGTTAGATGACAGTGCTGAAGCGTGTCAGCTGTGCTGTGACAGCCCCTCACCCAGGTAAACCCTGCAGGCATCAGGAGAGCTCTGGGAGAGGGGACAGTGGGATCACACAACGCCCTTCTTGCAGCAACAACTCATGGGCAGAGCTGTGCTTAGAATCCTGGAATCATCAAGGCTGGAAAAGACCTCCAAGACCATTGAGTCCAACCATCAACCCAGCACTGCCAGGTCCACAACTAACCCGTGTCCCCAAGCAGCACATCCACGAGTTTCTGGAACACTTCCAGAGACATTGATTCCACCACTTCCCTGGGTGGCTCTCTGTGGTCTGGATGGGTTTGCTTGCTTGGTTTGGATTTCTCTGCTTGGTGTAGGTTTCCCATGGTGGGGATGGAGTTGTGCTGGTATAATGTGGGGGTTTTGTGTCCCAACAAGGTCTTCCTCTTTTCCAAAACCCCCAACGAGGTTATTACAGAACTAGGAGCTTAACTGTGCTGCCAGCCTCAACCAAGTGGTTCTTCTGCCTGCTCAGATAACCTTTGCCATGTGCCTTAGTCTCTCTGCTTCTCACTAATGAATTAGGATCCAATAAAACCAGCCTTACAGCTTGATATTACAGCTACTCACTGTCTGTCCAAAGGGCAGTTTCCCTGGTGGAAAATGGCTGGATCTGTGGGCCTGGGGAGGAAAGAAGCCTCCTCCTCAACAAGCACCAGCTCCTTGAACCACAGACCCAGCACCCTGAATCACATGGCAGCAACCAGCTCCCAGGAGAGAGGACAGATTTCTCAGCTCAGGTCCTGGAGACAGATTTTGGAAAGAAAACTCCTCTGGGGTGCCTGTCAAAGCCTATCTGTGACATCCAAGTCCTCTGGCTCAAGAAGAGCATCTGAGGAGCCTTGCAGCCCAATGGCCAGAAATAGAATCCTGCCAGGAGACAACAGCCTTGCCTCGGAGGGGCAGAGCAAAGGGCTCCTCTGGCCCTGTGACACTACCTGGTCCTCTCTTCCAGGACATCCAAAGGTTTTTTTGCTCCTTCTCCTTGGGCAGGTATGGCTAAAAGTCAGGTTCCACATAAAGAATTGGAAGCTGCAGTCACTGCAAGCCCGGGAGGAGTGGCTGCAATCCTCGCTTCAGGTCTGGTGGTTGTAATTAGCACAAATTGTACATCCACGAGCTATTTTAGATGGAGTCTCCTCATGACAATCTGTCAAATTCTGAACATAAAGTCCTCCAAGTCACTGAAGCTGCTGCCAGCACAGAAACCCTGTGTCTGTAGAGCTGTTTGGGATTCAGAGCTGAGGTTTTAAGGTGCTCCAGCTGACTTTTCTCTGCCCACAACTTCAATCCCACAGCCACCTTTGCCCGCTGTGCACCCTACAGCTCCCACCTGCCTCGCCTCCACAGCTACAGAATGTGGTTCTGTGGGGTGGTCCTACATCTCAGGGGTGGCACAAACCTCTTTTCTTACTTGGAAATGCCTTGGGTGTGCTCATCTCATCCATCCAAGCTCTTGGTTAGTGTCTGTCAGTGAGTGTTGGAGGCAGGTCCCCCTGGGAGCAGAGCCAGCTCTGGGATGACAGGACAGAGCTGTTTGTGGGGGATGAACATTCCCAGGTCACGGGCAGTGAAGGGCAGTGTGAGGAGCTGGGAGTGCTCAACACAGGTTGGTGTTTTTCTGCAAACTGACCTCAGACTCCTGCTCTGCTTTCCAGAGCCTCCAAAGCCACCAGGAACTCCCCAGGCCAAGCAATTTGCTCGTCTTCCTGCAGGAGCTGACAAGCCCAGGTCCAAAAGACATTCAGAAAGACACATGGCACTTAAAGGGATGCAAAAAGGGGCCTTTCTGCCTTGATTCCTCCATAATTTGGAGGGCAGAGTGTTTCACCTTTCCTTCAAACCTGTTCTCTGCTTCACGTCACAGACTGCAAACCCAACGTGTCCAACAGACCCCCCCGCTCGCTTCCCTTGGGCAGGACAGCAAAGGCAGTGCCCACCCTGCCAGGATGGAGCCATCCCTGGGGGTTCTGTGGGCACCACACATCCTGGGGATCGCTGTGTCCTGCCAGGCCCTGCCCTGGTTCTGGCAGTGGAGCCCCGTGCCAGCAGTGGGACACGGACTGAGGAGATCCCTTGGCGTGGAATCGCCCACCCGTGGATGGAATTTGGATCTGTGCAGCTCTGCAGTAGGGCCTGCACTGTGGAGGGGTTGGATAAACTCATGGGCAGGGCTGAAAACAAACTGCCACAGGGGATTTTAATATCCATTTTGGGAAGTCCAGGAGGGACCATCCCACTGTTCTCAGGCTGGGAGCTTCCCATGCTCCCTCACACCCTGCTGGGGTGCACTTGGAGATTATGTGTGAGGGATGCTCCAGCACACAGGTCTGTGTGTTCCCCAGCTCTCACTCCAGCACACCCCATCCCTGCCCAGGGAAAGCATCCCTGGCACCTTCCAGATGTCCTGCTGCTCTTGCAGATCTCTGCTAGAGGAGTCCATTTTGCACCCTGAGAAATGGCTGCTGCTGCCTTCCTTTTCATTTTCAGAATGCTGACAGCTCCTCTTTGTCCCTGGATTTTTATTTTTTTTTTTTCACTTTGGGTTTTTTTTTCAGTTCTCGTGGAACTGAATTCTTTTGTGACCAGCCTGGAACCTGGACCTGCTCTGAGCTGACAAGCACAGCAGTGGCTCTGGGCTCCAGCCTGGCCCTGCTGCCCACATGTGTCCCCACTCTGTGTCACCCGTGCTGGAGTGCCTGGGGGTGGGACAGCCTGCTTGTGCCAAGGGTGGTCCCCTGCCAACCTGTCCCATCACCCACACATAGAATTCAACAAAATCTGGGACAGTTCCTGGTTCTCCCCCATCCCACCACCTCCTCCTGCAGCATCACAGGGGCTGTGTCACCTCAGGCTCTGCCTCAGCGCTGTCCTGCCAGAGCATCCCTGTGCTCTGCACCCCAGCCCTCGGCGTTTCTCACATGTCCACTCTCATCCCTGTTACCCACACGCTCCCAGGCGCTTCCCAGGGCCCCTGGCGTGTGCTGTGCCAGGCTCCCACCCCTGGTGTTCAGCTACCCAGACCCACGGGCAGCCCACGGGGCCGTGCCCACAAAACCAGGCCGTGGTCTCGCTGCCCGAGCAGGGCAGTGCTCGGCCGTGACGTTTGTGACACTCTGGCCCGGTTCGCTTTGAATTAATTATATTCATTTCACAGTGCCAGGGTTTCACTGAACCCTGTTCCTTATTTTTCACATGATTGCCAATCTCTTTTGTTGCGCTGGCCGAGTCCAACAATTTCTCTAACTGTCCAAGAGGGCCATTAATCAAATGAGCAGCCCCAGCTCCGGGCTGTCCACGAGCACATCTCTGTGCAGGGCTGGGTCGGGCTCTGCAGCACCTCCCACAGCCCCACCACGGGCCTGCTCTTCCCTGCTGCCTTTGGCTGCTGGCCTGGCTGCTGTTCTGAGCCTGTGAGCCCAGACTCCCTGCTGGGATCTGCCTGTGCCACCCCACAGTGCTGCCCAGTTCCCCAGCTAAGGCAGGGAGGGTCCTGCTGACCCCCTCACTGAGTCCCAGTCGGTGCTGACCATCAGCTGTCCCAGGCAGCACTCCAGGATCTGGGCCAGCTCTGGATAGATCAGTCCAGGGGAACTTCTACACCAGCACCAGGGCTTGGCTGCT
>NW_021939882.1:10971030-10972608 GCF_001715985.3 Manacus vitellinus
TCTCCCTGTCTCTTCATGCCCCTGCCTGATTCCTCCCCCACTTCTTCATCCCCTTGCCTGCCCCTGCCCCCTTCCCCTTCCCTTCTGGTTCATCCCCCTGCCTTGTCCCTCTGAACTGTAACGTGGGCCTGAGCCCCCCTTGCCAGGGGGAGGGGAGCAGCAGTGGGAAGGGAAGGGCGTTCCCAGGAACAGCCTGTGCTCCCATGGGATGCAGAGAGGGCAGGAAGAGCAGGGGTTGTCATGCCTTTTCCAGGCTCACCTGTGGGCTGTGCTGGATGGCTGCCTGTGCTCTGCCAGCCCTCAGCTTTGGGCACGAGGCAGTTCTCTGGGCCCCTCAGCTCTTAGCAGGTGCCAGGGAGGCCAGGGCATGTTAGCTTCTCTCTGTTTTCATGGAGCCTCCTGGTTCCAGTGAGACAAGACCCCCTTTGCCAACCTTTGTTGGGCAGTTCGAGGCTGCACTTGAAACTCTGCCTGAACTTCTGAGCCCTCGGCAGAGCTTCTGCTCCCAGGCAATTGGCTTTGACCCCTTGTAGCTGTAGGCCATCACTCTGTGTCTCCCAGAAAGCCTCCAGACAGAGCTTGAACTCCTTCCAGCTCTCCTAGATTTTTTTTATATGCCTCAGCTATTTGCTTTCCTCTCCATTTAGGACTGAGAGCTCCCACTTCCTTGGACATGGTGTTTGTACAGCATCTTTTTGTGTCACTGGGCCATTGCAAAATGCTTCCTGAGAAGATGAAACCAGACACAGGGTCAGTCTAATCCGACCAGAGGCAGGATCTTCACCTGAGTTAATCACCCTGAGCTCCTCCTGCAGCAGATCAGGGGTGTGTGCCAGAGTATGTCAGATCTATCTGGCCTGGAAGTTTATTTTTCTCTGCAGTGAGTGCAAATGAGACGGGAATGAGTGGCCCAGCTGGTGAGAAGAGCACTGCAGACATCTAAAGCCAAATGAGAAGATCTCTGCCCAGGTGTCTGAGCACACCCCTCCTGCACACTCACGCCCTGTGCACATCCAGGCAGGGCAGGAGCTTTCTCCAGGAACCATGGAAAGTTATCCACACCTTCAGAGGGGAGCTCAGCAGCAGAGGATTGATTTTCCTGCAGGGCTCTGAGCTAATAGATGTCCTGCTCTCACCCACTGCCATCCTACGTGTCCTTTATTCCAGAGGCACTGCCAGCCTTCCCAAAGCTAAATGTTTTCTCACTTGCTAGGGAATATCTGAAAGGCTTTGTCTGGTGGCCCAACTCAGCTGTGGGACAAAGCCTTGGCTTCAGGGGAAAAGGGCAACTGTGACCTTTTCTGTGATACAGATGATTAAGGGAGTGAGGCCTGGAGGAGCACAAGGAAAATGACCTGAGAGTGTAAATATGAGCACCAGCAAAGGAAAGAGCATGGAAAGGGCATGAACCTGAGAAAGGAGGTGGGCATGACTGTGAATTCATGTGCCATGGCCACGGCTTACCATGGGCATCCTCCTCCACTCACACCCTCTTTGATCAGGGCCCCACCAAGAAGTGGGATAATAAATGCTGTGGATCTGTCTTGGTGTTGGAGGTTGGGCAAAAGTTGCCACAGG
>NW_021939882.1:10973353-10975688 GCF_001715985.3 Manacus vitellinus
CTTTAAGGTCCCTTCCAACCCAAACCAGTCTGTGATTCTATGACTGGGATCACTTTTTCTGGGGCAGAGATGCTGTGCCTGTTCATCACAGGTATCAGGCCATGAACAGCCCTTCCCCTTTTTGCCTTTTCTCCAAGTGAAAAGGAAAGTGCCAGACCATTAAACCAGAAGGCAGCCTAATTAAAGCAGATAAAAGGAAACAGTTTCATATGTACAGCAAAAGCTTAGCTGGAGGGACTCATGGCCACAAGGCATGCCCAAGGATGTGGATTTAGCAGGGATCAGGAGAGGGTTAGATCTGTAAATGGGTTAGATGAGGTCCCTGGTGGCCACCCTTGGACAGGATCACACATTTGCCTTAATCCTGCATTCTTTGGGCCATAAACCAACCACTTGCTCATGCTCTCAGAGATCTGAGGGAAAGGGATCCCTGCCTGGGAATATGGGAGGAGTTTGTCTGGAGATGAGGTCAGGCAACAGCCCAAAGAGATGCAGCTGTGATGGGACCAGTTCAGACTGGGAAAGAAACAAGACAGTCTTGGAGAAAAGAAGCAAACTGGAGAGTCCCACTGGAGACAGGACCTGACCAGTGCTTCCCTGCATCCACCAGATGCCCTGTCCTTGCTGTGGGATCCCAAGGCCACCAGCTCCTCTTTCCAGAGGAAACTGGTTGCTGGCTGAGATGTGGAGAGAAGAGAGCAGGAATCTGCTTCTGACTGCGGAAAACAGGAGGGAACAAGGAGCAGGAGCTGGTTTCTGAGCAGGATGTGGCTGTCCCAAGCAGGGGCACTCTGGGCAGGGTGAGAATCAGCCCTTTGAGAGGGGACAGGGTGATGTGTGTGGGAGATTCCAGCCATGGATGCAAAGCTCAAAGAGAGGGAACCCCAGTGGTCAAAGAGGGCTGGAAACACCCCTGGCACAGAAGTCAGGCTGCAGAATTTTCGCCTTGTAGCTGCTGGTATCGGTGCCCATTTGTCCTGCTATCTCTGGGAGGAGCCCTGACACATCCTCCTGGATGTCTGGGACCCTGGAAAATCAGTGCTGCCTTCAGATCCCCTGGCAGAGAACAGTCCCAGCCCCAGTCCCACAGCCCCTCAGGGAGGGTGCCCAGTGATCCCTCCAGACTGGGCAGAGTCAAAGGGCACCATCAGCCCCAGCCCAGGGAAATCTCCACACAGAAAGGGCCACATTAGTGAGAAATCCCTAAAAATCCCTTTCCAAACACAAACAGACAGAAGGTTCTATGAAAGAGCTTTAAAGAACAGAGGAAGGCACACTAATAACTCTTGGTGGGAGCCGTGACCCCAGCGATGGGAGCGTCAGGCTGGCTCTTGGAACTGCAGGGATTTTCAAAGGCACTCTGAGTGTGGCAGGGACCCCCAGGCATTCCGGGAAGGGGGGAGATGGGAATGCTGAAGTTTGGGCTGCTTTGGCACGGCAGCCTCTCTCGGGGATAAAGGATCTCTTTCTAATCAGCGGCGCTGGGACCCGGCAGAGCACCCGCAGAGCGGGGGCTCCCAGGGTGCATTCTGAGCATTGAATTCACACACCAAACAGCCACCAAAGGGAAGGGAAAAAACCCCAGCTCAGAGAATTAAACTGAGAGCGAAGAGAGAAAGGGTGAGCTGGGGAGTGCTGGAGTCAGGCAGCTGGAAAAGAGGGAATGAGGGGGCGGGGGGAGCAATTGCGGTAAAAAACCTGGAAAATTCATTTTGAACAAACTCGTTAGAAAGATTGCAGCCCTGTCCTCAGAGGGGCAGAGGAAGAGCTATTGTGGAGAGCTATTGTGCTGCTCAGGAAGGACTCGGGGCTGCAGTGGCAGCAGACTCTGGGAGGCCGTGGCAGGGCTCCAGGGCTCTCTGTGCTGCGAGTGTTAAGCCCTCCCAGGCCAGCAGCTCCAAGGAGCAGGTGGATTAGGACTTTCCTTGGCTGCAGAGTAACCACACGTGGGGGATTTGTCCTCTGTGCTGGCCAGTGCTGAGCCCTCCCACTGGCAGACACAGAGGATGCCCCTTTGCCACCAGTGTGGGAGTGTGGGTTTGATCCAGAAGCTTTTCCAGCACCCCACGGGCACGGGGGCAGTGGCAGAGGGGAAGAACAGAGCAGGACCCCAGAGGGAGGCAGTTGTTCCAGTTTAACCTGCAGGAACCAGGGCTTTGCCCCAAAATCAAGCTAGTGCTTGTTTTCCTCCTTTTTCTCACAGCAAAGCTCTGAGCCAGGAGGGTTGGCAGCTCCCCACACTGCTCTGAGCTGCCTGCTCCAGCAGACTGAGGAAAGTGGAGATCCATCATCCCAGACCTCTGCTGTTCATGCTTGGGTTTGGTTTGGACCCCCA
>NW_021939882.1:10975835-10985867 GCF_001715985.3 Manacus vitellinus
CCATCTCTGGTTTTGATGTGTATATGAGTATTCAGAATATATACATGTGCATTCCTGTATGTACAACATAAGAGTATTCAGAAAGGCTATTTGTGCCAGACCAGGTCCCCTCACGGGCACCAGTGTCACGAGGACTCTCTTTTTGCCACCCGAGGGCTGCTGAGCACCCAGGGTTCCACCTAAGGAGCAAAATCTCCTTGCACGTGGTGGCAGGAAGACAGGACATTTAATTCCTGCCTCTTAAAAGGTGCTGATGTGGTGGGGACCTTCCACTTCACCCACCAGCAGTGACCTGTACACACACAAACCCCCACACCGAGCACTGTCCGTGCCCTGGGCAATGACACGGAACTCAAGGAACTGTTCCCATGGCTCTGCCTTCCCACAGCTCCAAACAACCTGCAGGTGAGGAGCACAGCTGGCAGTGCAGTGTGAGCTGCCCTCTGCTCTCCTGGCGTGGTTTATAGGGGCAATAAACGGGGGAATGGGGCTGGTTTTAGTGGCCTGCTGCTCTCTGCCACGAGGTTTCTCACCGGGGGCAACTCAAAACATGCTTTATGTGGCCACGTGTGCTGGCTCCTCTGTGCAGCATCATGAGCAGGAGATCTCGTGGAGGCAGCTGGGCTGGGAGCACATGGAACTGTCGCTGAGGTTCAGTGCAAAACTTTATTGCCAGCAGAAGCTGCAGAGCAGCTGCTGTTGCTCTGACAACAGTGCGGTCCCCGGGCGAGCGGGGTGTGAGCTCAGCCTGAGCTGCACCACCGTGTCACCAGCACCACCAGTGGGGCTTTGGAGGCTTTTCCTGGTCCCAGCAGATGATAAGGTCTCTGTTCTTATGGATACCCAATTTTTAGAGCAAAGCCATGGCTCAGGGGCATTGAAAAGCTCCAGTCTCTGGGGTAAAGCTCATTCTGCAGGGGGGCCCAGCTGCCAGCTCAGCCCCACAGTGCTGGGTCAGGCAGAAGGGACCCTGTTGTGGTACATCTAAACCTGGAGCAGGGCTTTGAGGACTCCTGCCTCCCACCTGGGGTGCCCTGCTGGAGAAAGGGAGAAGCAACACAAAGATCTCAGCATGTGGGACCATCATTCCTTCACCTGCACACGTTGCCAGGTCATGTGGAGCTTCCTGCCAACCAATATCCCCACGTCCTTCTCCTCAGGGCTGAGCTCACCCATCCTCTGCCCAGCCTGTACTTGCAGCCCACAAAGCCAAAGGGATCCTGGGCTGATCCCCCAGCGTGGGCAGCACATGAGGGGGATTCTGCCCCTCTGCCCCCTCAGGTGAGACCCCCCTGCAGAGCTGCTCCAGCCCTGGGGAACAGCACAGGGAGGACATGGAGCTGCTGGAGTGAGTTCTGAAGAGGTGAAGAAGATGCTCCAAGGGCTGGAGCTGTTCTGGAGCCAGGCTGGGAGAGCTGGGATTGTTCAGCCTGGAGAAGAGAAGGCTCCAGGGAGACCTGAGACCCCCTTCCAGGGCCTAAAGGGGCTCCAGGAGAGCAGCAGAGGGACTTGGGACAAGGGAAAGGAGTGATGGGACAAGGGGGAATGGCTTCACACTGATAGAGGGCAGGGTTATATGTGGTTCTGGGGAGAAATTCTTCCCTGTGAGGGTGGTGGGGCCCTGGCACAGGTTGCCTAGAAAAACTGTGGCTGCCCCTGGTTCCCTGGAAGTGTCCAAGGCCAGGTTCTACAGGGCTTGAAGCAACCTGGGCTAGTGGAAAGTGTCCCTGCCCATGGCAGGGGTGAAACTGGATGATTTTTAAGTTCCCTTCCAACCCAAACCATTCCGTGATTCCCTGATTTCCATTCAGTTTTCCTTCCCTGCAGAGCCTGATGCCTCCTCAGCACGAGCAGGGCCTGACACAGAAAGATGGGGAAGCAAATTCCAGCCTGCCTGCCTTCAGCCACATTGGGAATGGCTGCAGGGATTAATCCTCTCTGGAGCGAGGATGTGCTGCTGGGAATGTCATTAAGAACGTGCTCATGTGCCCTCAGCACTGAAGTGGCCACTGCCCACGTGGGGGACAGGAGGCAGGAGGGCCTGATAAGGACTGCCTGGGTTCCAGGAATGTCATTTCCCTTTTCCCAGGGGACAGGAGGCAGCTCAGATGGCAAATGTGTCAGCACTTAGTCAGAGCAGTGCTGGCTCTGCTACATGTGAGCCTGTGAGACACCACGGCAGGGTTTTGGTGTCCCAGGGGTCTGGGCCATTGGACCCCCTTGGAAACCTCAGCTCTGAACCCACTGTGAACAGACAACTAAATGTTTGAAATGAACACCTAAATGTTTGAAAAAACTGATGATGTGCACATGGCAGGAGGCTCTGCCCAGGTCAGAGGGAAAGGGAAATGTGATGGCAAGATTGAGGAAGAGAACAACAAAACATCCTGCGTTTGGTCACAAAGTTTGGGGAGAATAAAAAGCCACAATCCAGGATGAAAGGACTCATCTGATTGAATTGCAGCATGGACATGGCTCCAACAGAGACCTGCTGAGTGGACAATTCCCTTGTCCTCAGGTAGGTCAGGCAAACCATCCCCTGCTCCTTTGCTGACTGAGGAAGCCGAGTGTGACCAGCAGAGCTCTAACCCAGCATTAGCAGGATGAGATCCCATCTTACCCTGGAGCTGGCAGGGAGAAAAGGGGATACAGGGGTGCCTGCCCACCCTCCCTGCCACCCACCCTGTGCCACAGCTCCTGCCAACCCCCCGGAGCCACGGGCTGGGCACTGGGGTGCTGCTGGCTCTGCTCCAGGGAACCCCTGAGCCCCTCTCTGCCTGGCCTCTCTGCCTGGCACTGCAGCTCCCAGAAGGTTTCTCAGTCCTTTCAGCACCATCCACGCTGCTCCACATCCAAATATCCATGGAGACAAGACATCACCTTCGCCAGCTTCCCTGCGCAGGAGACAGTGCCCTCTCCACTCTGGCAGGAGTGAGCCGCACATTTCTGACCTCCGGGCTCAATTACTGCAGCTCATTATATCTGGGAATGGAGCCAAGCAGGCTGAGAAAGCTTCCACTGGTGCAAACTGCAGCAGCCTGTGTGCTCAGACGCCCGGGGGCTGTGATCCATCAGCCTGCAGCTCCTGCTTCTTCACCCCTATTCCCAACAAACCCGGCATCCCTGCCAGACTCCAGCCCAGGACCTGAAGAGTCTCACACTTGCTGAGAGCAGCATTATCCCAGCAGCAGGATTCCCAGCTGGCACGGCTGGGGCTGAGAGGAGAGAGTAAGGCAGCAGACAGCCCCTCCCAGGGAAGAGGCACGACGTCCATCTCTCCTGGTGGACTGTGATGTCTCTCGCTTGCTCTGGAGGTCTTTCCCCTGGAGATGTGGCTCGCTGCTCTGCACGTGGGGTCAGGCTCCCTGGCAGAGGAAGAGGAAGGCACCAAGGGCAGAGGAGGTGGCTGAGAAGGGCAGAGTGTCCCTGTCAAGCCATGGATCCTCCCAGCCAGGGCAGCCAATTCCCTGCTCCTGGGTCTCTGTCCACTTGGGAGAGCAGGACCCACCACGAACCCTCCTGGGCTGCCCTCCGGGATGGGGATAGTCCAGATTGGATGTGATGCTCCGGTGGAGCTTGGCAGGAGGATCTGGATGCTCCCCTTTGAGCTTCACAAGCCTGGATACCTCCCTGCCTTCAGCTTCACCTTCCTTCTGCCTCCTGCCTTGATTTCCTCTCACGGGCTCTTCCGCTGCCCTCGCGGGGAGATGGGTGAACACATGGAGCAGGGGTGCAATAACAACATCCCTCACACCCCTTCCCTCCCCTCTCCTTCCTCCCCTCCCCTCCCCCAGCCTCACTAACTCACTCTCCTGCTAGTTTACGGCCAGAACATTTTGTTTGCAAAGTGCTGTCAGATGCGACATTAAGAGGCGCCGTAAATCAGAGCACAGGGGCCTCTCCAGCCTCCGCAGATGAAAACCTTTTATCACAATTTGGATCTGTTTGCACTGGTATGAAAATTATGGCTCCAGTTTAGCATCAACTTCCCATTATTCATGTCCCTGGGAGCAGCGCCTGCTAAATTGGATTGTTTCAAGCCTCCCCTCCCTGCTGGCCCTGAGAGCCTGGCAGAGCCCACCCGGCTTCCCGGCCGCACCTCGGTGCCTGTCCTGGTGGGATGTGAGCTGGGAAGGAGGCTGAGGCACGCTGTGCATGCTGCTGGCTGGAGGAGGGCTTGGGAGAGAGGAGAGCAGGGATGCCAGGGAAGATGGAGCTGCTTGTGCATCAGCCCGACAGCACCTCCAGCTGAAACAGGCCCAGTGCCCGCCCTGAGCTGCCACCTCCAGAGGTGCCTCACGTCCCTTCCTCTGCTCCTCCATGCCCAGGCACTTTCTGGTGAGTGTTTGGAAGAGGGAAGAGAGTTGTTTGGTTCAGGAAAGAGGGAAGGACAAGGCAGAAAGTTCTAGCAGAGATGCAGAAGGACCTCAGAGCTTGAATCCTCAGCCACGCTTGAATCCTTATTATATCATAAAAAATCAGGAGGTGCCTCCACCCCATCCCGATAAAAATGCCAGGGGAGGATTCCTTGGGCGTCCTGGCCAAGCACAGGCTGGTTAACACAGGTTGTCCCAGGGAGCCTAAACCAGCACAGCCTTTGGGATGTGATGAGGGGGTTATCTAAGCTCCCCTGAACATCTGGAAGTGCATCTCACACCAGTACCACTGTCCTGGCAAAATGGAAAACACTTGGTGTGTTGGTTTCCACCTGAAACACTGAGGTTTGTGCTAATGAGCCACGAGATTTTTTTTTTGCAATAAATTCACACAGATCACACAGAATATTCTGAATTGGAAGGGACCCACAGGGATCATCGAGTCCAGCTCTGAAGTGAGTGGTCTCTATGGGGATTGAACCCACAACCTTGGCATTATTAGCACCATGCTCCACCCAACTGAGCTCATGCCAGGAAATTTAAGGTAGAAACCTCCACTGAAAGGTGGCACTATCAAGCCCTGGTTGGAAGTGCTGGATGTTCGTGCCAGACTCAGGCTCCACAGAAAGAACAATTCAAGTGTCCCCTGAACACCATTAGCTGGAACAGAGTGGAAGGATTGTCCCAGGGGATGATCCCCCAAAAGAATCCCGTGGAGGGTGACCCCATGCAGGGAGGGTTTGTGGTGGTCAGTGGGCAGCTGGGATGGAGGAAGGGCTGGCCTTGCACACCCGTGTGATTTCCAAGTGCGTGTGGGAGGTGGAGCAGAGCCAATGCACAGTCAGGAGTGAGCAGCCCCAGAGGGACAGCAGCCTGTGTGATCTCAGGAGGAGAAGGGGAGGAAGAGCCTCTCCCAGAAGAGTTTGGCAGCCACACAGGTTGGTTGCAGGCAGCTCCCTGTGAACCTTCACTGCTGAGCTGAGGGATGCAGAGCTGTGGGTTTGTTCTCCTACCCCAGATGGCCCACGGCCTCATGTCACTGTGCCAGGATGACACTAGAAAACCACTCAGCCACAGCCCAGCGCTGCCCAGAGAAGCTGATTTGTGAAGAAAGATGAGTCTTGTTACCACAGCTCAGCCACCTGAGGTCCCCACTGCAGGAAGCCCTCACAGACCTCTTTATTTTCTCCCATTGTACAAGGGAGTTCAAGCAGCAGCTGCAAAGACCTGGTTCTCAAGAAATGGTGAGCTGCCACAAGGGCTCTCACATGAACAGCCTTCCTGACACAGCTGGGAACATTTATTTTCTTTTCTTGCACCTCACTGCAATCATAATTTCAATTTGGTTTTTTTCTTTTTGATAATATGGCCAGATGCTCCCCAAACAAACCTTGAAGTCTGTTGTTGCAAGTCAATAGGTATTTTAATTTTAACTTAATCCCAGTGTGACTGCTCAGGAGGAGACAGTGTCACCTCCTGTGACAAATCCCTCGGGGGGTTATCTGCTGCAGACAGATTTGCAGGTGACCATCCCAATAAATCTGGAGATTTCTTGTGTTTGGGGCTTTTTTATTAACACTCACCCAGTGCTTGGCCCCCAGGCTACGATCTGGCTCCAGTCAAGTCCATTCTAAAGATCCCCATCTCCCATCAGGAGCAGGGAGATGACACTGATAAATAAGCTGGAGATGCTGCTGGAGTCTCTGGTGCTGAATTCTCCCTTCAGAGAGGCTGAGGCTGTTCAGAGCAAGCCTGGCTTTATTTCTCTCTCGTACATCACTGATTTGCTACACTGTCAGAGTTCAACAATAGCAGTAATAATTAACCATTTAATCTGAATCAAACACTGGGTCTTGTTTGCTCTTTCTGTAGATCAGATGGAAAACACATGCAAAGATCAGATTCTGATGTTCCCCCAGTTTAGTGTTAAGTGTCTTGACTCTGCAAAATTGCTGGGAGTCTTTCATTTTGCTCTTTAAGCTCGTTAGTCCAAATTAAAAACAGCATTCATTCTAATTTCAGCTGCTTGAAATCCCTCCAAGATCAGTGCTATTATTCTTTCAAATGTCTTGGGAGCAGAACTAACACCAAAAGACATTCACTTGCATTCCTGATGTCCAAATGGTTTAATAAAAGCCACCAGGTTCAGCTTGGTGACCCTGTCATCCACCTTGCCAAGGTGCATGGTGTGATCTTCCTGAAAGGAGGAAGCTGCCACTTCTGGGGTGTTCTCAGTGCCTGACACTCAGTGCTTCTCTAATTGTATTTACCACCTCGGAATTAATCAGCTGTGCTGTGGCTTTGGCTTTTCTATGGGTCATGATTCCTGAATTTTTTTGTGTTTGAGTTTTAAGCTGAGCCTGTAGGGAGAAGGGGTGGATTTCTCCTGGTCACTGGGCTGCTTGAGCCATCTGCCCTCCTGAGGATCCCCCCACTGGGACAGGACCTCCAGAGCTTGGCCAAGCTACTGCTGCTTTACAGGCCTTTACACCGTGGCTGTGTGACCTGAGGGCCACAAAGAGGGGCTCAGGGAAGCTTCAGCCTCATGTCAGGTACAAATGCAGTCTCAAATGCAACTCTTTTTCCACCACAGCAAACACCTCCCTGTTATCTTCCCAGGCATTTATCTCCTTAGTCTTGAAATGCTCCATCAAGCCTCGCACTCACCAGGTCTTGCATGCCCAGTTTACAGCAGAGGAAGTTAGTGAGTCAGGCAGAGTTTACAGTCTTTTCCTAAGGGATGTTCAGCTTCATTTCATGAACTAATAAAGCTGGGCAGTGAGAGAGCAGGAGAAAAGCTGCACTCAGGAGTCAGCCCTCAGCAGGCAGCTCAGGAGACACCCCCGACAAAGGCTGAAGGGAGAACAGTGTCAGTTCACTGTCAGCACCAAACTCCTGCTGTGGGGAGCCAGGAGAGCCCCAGGGATGCCCTTCCAAGCTAAACCCTCCTTCCCTCTCCCACAGCAGCTCAGCAGCCCAGGAAAGGGTCCTGATGTTGTCCAGCCCGGGGATCACACCCCGAGTCAGCAGCCAACGCACCACTGGGAGATTGTGAAAGAGTTTCCCCGAATCCCACACATGCAGCCTGAGATCCCACAGCAGGGAGCCCCTCCCTGGGAGCCATCCATTGCTCCAGGATGTTCCATACCAGCTCCACAGGCAGCTGTGGTTCCTCACCCCCTCCTGCTCCCATTGAAGAGGCTTCCTGGCAGCTCCCTTCCCACCAGTGAGATTTGTCCTGGCAGAGGAGGAGATTGGATCAGAGGTGGCTCTGCAGCCTTGCACAGCTCCTGAGGAGCTGGAGGAGGAGGAAGCAAGCAGCAGGGAGGTGTTGGAAGGGCATCTGCATTTATTCCCAGCTCGGTGCAAGAGGAGCGAGGGTAGGGGGTGAATGGCAGGAAGGTCTTTTGCTCCCCAAGATGCACCAGGGAAGGTAATTTAGAGAACAAGGTCTAAAGTCACATTTGCCTCCAAGTCTTGTGTAGTCTTTGGAGAGCTCCACAGAAGATGGGAATTATGAGTCTAAGGAGATATAGATGCAGTTAATACCTATTTTACATGTGCAGTCTATAATATGTTGCCATAGTCTTGAAAATGTTGTGACTTGGAAGCCATAAAAGCTGGAAGGAACATGCTAATTGAGAACACAGGCAGGCTATAAATCCAGGGAAGAAACTGGGGCTGGCAGAAGAGAAACCCAGTCCCAGGGAAAGGGAGGGGGAGGAACTCAGCTAGAGAGTCACAAGGAAATTAAAGAGAAAGGGGAAAGAGGGAGAAAATGGGTCTCCTCAGTTCCCCAAGGCTGGCTCAGCCTCAGGTAACACTCCAGGTTGATATTAGAAAATCAAAGGAATTGATTCAAATGGAAGTGCCATTAGAGGAAAGAATTTAGAACAAATTGGTGGCATGAATAGGAACTAATTGCCAGAACCAGGGAGATTCACCCAAAAATGGTACAGACAGAAAAGATGATATTTCCCATCTCCTAAGTGTGGTACATCACCTGTAGCTGAAAATTCTCTCTGTAGCAAAGTGAGGGAAGGTGTCAGATGTGACCCCAGGGGTTTCGTGGGGGATTTTTTTAAGGTATAAAATGGGATGTAAAGTCTTACAGAGCAGTAGGTCAGATTTCTTTGTCAAGAAAATAGGTGGAAATTGTAACAAAGAGTAGAGCTGTTGGGTAAATGAATAAATAGGATTTAATAGGAAAAAGTTGCTTCAGTTTCTCTGGAAGGAAATTGTGCATCAGAAATCCATTAATGTTCACTGAAGGGATCAATATGTGCACAGGGGGGATCTGGTCAATATAATCTGTTAGGATTTTCAAAATGCTTTTGGGTAATGTCCCTCATCGGAGACTCACGGGGAAATTAACTTGTTATGGGTCAAAAAGGAAATTCCTCTCGAGGGTAATTCTCCTGGTTGAAAAACAGGAAAGAAAGGGGACAAAAATTAGTGGTTTTTCACAGGTGGGAGGGAGTTGGGCCATGAGGTCAGATGAGGAGCTGGGCTGAAGTGCTCGGTGTGGGCAGGAATGGTTGGGGAGCAGGGAGCAGAACTCACCGATGGCATAAAATTAATGTGGGCAAACAAACCAAATCTGACTGTGAGGAGCTGCCAAATACTGTTGTGGGCCAGCAAATGATCTGGTGACATTTAACTTCAGTGGAAAGCCACGAGCACAGGAGAGAAAACTGTCTCACCTGTACGTGCAGAGCACAGGGAAGGGGCCTTGGAGCTCCACCACCTGCTTCCAGAAAAACATCCCCTTGATCCACAGTGGTGGCAGGACAATAAAGGCAGAGAGGAGAGCTGGGAAAGGAATGAAAAGCAAAACGCACAACATTTGTTTGCTGCTTTAGAAATGAAAAGTGGAGCCAGTTTTTGAAGGGTTGAAGGGGATGGAGAATTCAAATGTGACATGGGAAAGGCAAGCAGCAATTACCACTCAGAAGTCAGAGTTTTAGAGAAAATGTTAAAAAGTGTATGTGGCACGAGCAGAACTGGCCCAGGACCTGGCACATCAGTGACAGGGAGGATCACCATGCTCAGCTTGGCCTTCTGCTGCTGAAGAATCATGGAACCATGGAATGGTTTGTGTTGGAAGGGAGTTTAACTCTTTCCACCCCCTGCCATGGGCAGGGACACCTTCCACTAGCCCAGGTTGCTCCAAGCCCTGGCCTTGGACAATTCCAGGGATCCGGGGGCAGCCACAGCTTCTCTGGGCAACCTGTGCCAGGGCCTCACCACTCTCACAGGGAAGAATTTCTTCCCAATATCCCATCTAATCCCTGCCCTCTGGCAGTGGGAAGCCATTCCCCTTGTCCTGTCCTTCCATCCCTTGTCCCCAGTCCCTCTCCATCTCTCCTGGAGCCCCTTTAGGGCCTATAAGGGGCTCTCAGGTCTCTCTGGAGCCTTCTCTTCTCCAGGCTGAACAGCCCCAGCTCTCCCAGCCTGTCAATCCACCTCTCTCATGCTCCTGGACCTTCATGAACCTCCGTGCTGCTGCTGTGTCCCCAGCCCTCGGTTAGCTCAGGGTGGTTCAGCTCAGTGCCTCAGCCCTGCTTCCCGACCCCGGAGGTGCTGCTGCCTCAGCCCTGTGCAAACCCCTCGGATGCCACGCTGGGAGCCTGTGCCGAACAGCGCTGTGTTCTGA
>NW_021939882.1:10987010-10990660 GCF_001715985.3 Manacus vitellinus
AGGGGCAGATGTCCTGGAATGGACGTGTCCTCTGCTGGGTGAGCAGCCCCCAGCGTTGGATGCCTCATTGCAAGAGTCCCTTCCTCAGGCTCTGGGTTAGGGAGCTGCAGGAAGGGTTGGATGTAAACACTCAGGATCTCGGATTATAAATGCCAGCAAGGCGTGATGGGTCGGGAAGGTCAGTTGGCACTGCCATCCTTCCCCAGCAAAGGCTCCAGGGCGGTGACAGGGCTGGGATGATCCACATGTGCCCCCAGCTCGTCCTCTGCTCCCGCTCCGAACAGGAAACAACGGCCGTGCCAGAAGTGTCCCAGGGGAAAGTGGATCTGACGGGGCTGAACGTATGGACAAATCCCAGCAAATGTCTGCTGCCTCTCTGCAGAGGATAATGACACGTCCTTGGAGTCCTCCAGCGATGATCCCAGGAAAGCCAAGCCTTTGAGAGCCGAGCTGAGCCTGTCCTCGGGTTCCTGCTCTGAATTCCCACGGTGCCATTTATCCGAGCACGCTTCAGGAAGCATTTGGAAATTCCCACAGGCAGCAGCAGCACTGCTCCACCACAGCCTGCACTGTGTCCTGAGGCAGGGGCAGGCCAGGGCAGGGGGCTGCTCACACGGATGGGTGGGAGACCACCTCCAGATCCATAGATTCCTGCTGTGCCCTTGCAGATGTGGAGCAGGTGAATCCTCCTGCTTCCCTGCTCCTTCCTCACCACGTTCAGGCAGGCTGTTCCCATCTCAGCCCTCCCAGCAATGAATCAGGAGCTTTTATTTTTCCCCAGGTGGCTTTTGTGCTTCATTGCTGTTTGATTCTCCTTACTGGGAGTTATACAGGCAAGCGCCCGAATTTCCACCGCTGCAGCACCTGGGGGGCTGAGGGGAAGGCAGAGCAAGGAAACCAGCGTGGAGGTGAGCAGCTCCTACCTGGAGTGCTGCATTTCCTTAGGAGGGTTTGCCGTTGTTTAAGAGAAAATTTGAAAAGTAATAACCTGAGCAGAGCAGAGCAGAGGGAGAGGCCCCTGGAGGCAGCTGAGCGGCAGGGAGGGAGCCCTGCCCGTCTGCATGAATGAGAGCAGGGCAGGGAGGGGCGGCAGGAACAAAAGAGGGAGGAGGAGATGGAGGGGAACGTGTGAAAGAGGTCACCTGGGATGGGTCCCCGACAGGCTCTGCAGTGCCATCCGTGGCTGCAGGCGGGGGCTGGGGCAGCCCAGCATCATGGCTGCAGCAGGAACACAGAGCTGTTTAGGTAGGAAAAAACCTTTAAGATCAACAAGTCCAACCCTTTGCCCAGCACTACCAAGGCCACCACTAACCATGTCCCCAAATCCTACATCCACACATCTGTTCAATCCCTCCAGGAACGGTGACTCCAGCACTGCCCTGGGCAGGCTGTTCCAGTGCTTGACAACCCTTTTGGTGAAGAAATGTTTTCCTAATATCCAACCTAAGTCTCCCCTGACACATATCCTGAGGTGCCTTGTGCTTCCTCCTTCGTGGGCTGAGCAGGACAGAGGGGACAGCTGCCCTCTGCATGGCACTGCCCCACCACAGACAATCCCACCCAGGGCACCACCACCACCACTTGCTTCTGTCCCTGCTCCCAACCCCTGCCAAGGTCCTTCCCGCGGGATCTGCTCCCTGTCCTTGTGGAAAGGCATCTGCTTGGGAAGCATCACCTGTGCCCCGAGGGCTCAAGTCCCGCAGCACCTGGAGCACAGGGAAATGAGTTCCCATCCCCTCCTCCAGCATGGCCAGCATCCAGGAGAAGGGGCTGCTTGGAGACCGTCCCAAGGCGCACGGCAGGGATAGGAAGGAGGGAGGGGATGTCTTCCTGCACGGACCCTGCCTCTGGCCCTCGGCTATTGTGCTGCTTCCTTCCTCCTCCCCGAGGGCTGCAAAGGAGCTGGGCTTTATCGGGGCACTGAATGGGATCAGGTAATCCAGGCCACAGCTGCTTCCTGCTCCGCCTGGGACGTCGCTCCCCGCGCGGGAGGGAAGGAGATGAATAAGACGCTCTGCGGCTGAGAAACCCCGGCGAGGAACAGCGTGTGATTTCACTCCCCCACACCAGCCAGAGCACAAATCCTCCTTCCTGGGGCTTCCTGCTGCCTCTCTCCCACCCTGCTCCCATCAGTTATCCCAAACAGGGAGCAGTCGGCTAAAACCCTGCTAATGGACTTCAGCGGGAGCGCCGTGCTGGTTCTAATTACCCGCCTGACAGCTCCTCTGTATAGGCCAGGAACGAGCCTGTCGCTGAAGAGGTGTGGGACCCCCTCCCCCATCTGCCTGGGGCCTCCTCCGAGCGCTCCCTGCACCCTGTGGGTTCTGGTGCCGGAGGGAGGGTGGGTGAGTGGGATGGAGACCCCCTGGCTGGCTGGGAGCAACAGGTTTGGGAGCAAGGAGGAGCTGTACCGAGGATCTGGTGAGGGTGGGTGCCTGTGCTGGCAGCTGTCTGGAGGTGGGAGGTTAGCCCTGGTCTCCTGCTGTGGGAGGTGGTCGCAGGCAGAGAGCTTGGAAGTGGAGGCATGACCCAAAAATGAGATTTCTGGGGCTTGGGTAGCCCCAGGACCACCAAGAAGGAAGGGGGAGCCAAGAGCCAGAGTGGCCTCCAACAGTGACCCTGTTTGAGCAGGGACCCCGGGGAATGGAGCAGGCTGGAGCCTTGGCTTGCAGGATTTGGGGTGGCTGCAACATGGCCCTGTGTCCCAGCCCATCCAAGCTCAGCACACAGAGATGTGCAGAGGAAAAGCGAAGTTCCACAGCCCAAGGGAAAGCAGAACACTCCATGTTAGCCTGACTGAGCATCACCTCTGGGTTTAGCACTGGTCTGCCCTCATCCCAGCAGAAGGGGAGTGCAGCACACGAGGCCAGGAGGGGAAGGATGAAGGGAGCAGGGAAACAAACCTTCCAGCTGCAGGAGCACCTGCAGTGGTGGGGAGACTGGTGGGTTTTCCTCCCCACCAGAGCTGCCCACAAGCAGCCCCGTGGTAAACTAGAGGACAGCTGCTGCTTTCTAGTGGGCTCATGGAAGAGCCAGGTTGCCTCCAGGCTTGTGAAAGTTAGCCAGGAACAGCATTTTAATTGCACTAAAAAGCCCTCACCTCCAAAAAAAAATCAGTTAGCCTGCATCAGAATGACAAAAGAGCCTTTCAAGGTTGTTCCAAAAGAAAAGAGACACCACAAATAGTTCAGGAGTCAGGCCATTCCTCCAGGCCATGGGAGAGGACAGTTTATGGCCCATCCACCCAGTACCCCAGTCACTGGGCAGGGGAGTCCCTGTGGAGACCCTCCCACTGCTGTTTTGCAGAGATAAATAAGCTCTTGCTGTGGTAGAGAGGGACAGACAGCTCCCAGCAGGGGTTGAACTGCTATCTCCACACTTTGGCTGACAGCCTGGGCCACTAACAGGGAGTGTTTCCAAGATCATCCTTCCCCAGCCACAGCACCCACCCCTCAGTCTGAAGATGTGTGTCAGTGCTAAAAGCCTCGAGAAATTCTTGGGAAGAACATTGCCAAGGCAGATTGAGCACAAAACACAACCACCCTCTTGGGGAGTTGTCTGTGCACAACCTGAGCCAGAAAGGTATGGGGAAATCAGAGAATCCCAGAATAGTTTGGGTTGGAAGGGACCTTAAAAATCATCTCATTCCA
>NW_021939882.1:10992366-10999708 GCF_001715985.3 Manacus vitellinus
AGCCCCGGAGACACTGTGGCTGTGTCTCCTGCTGCGGCAAAGCTCGGCGATGGGTTTCCATGGTAACCCCGAGGCTCGTTCCCCGACTCCAGGTTTTTCAAAAGGGAAAATTTTCGTTTCCATCAAAAGAGCCTTTTCTGCCGGGAGACCCAGCGCCGCCTCCCCCAGCCAGCGCCGAGCCTGCCAGCTAACGAGCCCGGCCCGGGGAGCCGGGTGCCCGCAGCCTGGCCCCTGGGAAGCTGTTCCCGAGGGCTCTGCCCTCGTCCTGCCGCGGGAATCCTCACCCAGCGCCCGCCGCCAGCGGGGGCCGCAAAACTGAGCTGACACGGCACGGGGTCCATCGGGAACCTCTCGCTCCCTCCATCCTTTTCCCCCAGCATTTTCCATTTATTGATCTATCTGCCTGGGTATCCCAGTGTCCGTGTGTCCAAGCACCAGGATGGGATGGTTGGGTTTGCAGTGAGTCCCTCTCTCCAGCAGAATTGAGCTGATGTGGTACAGGGTTCATCAGGAGCCACTCTCTCCCTCCATCCTTTTCTCCCAGCATTTTCCATTTCTCTCTCTACCTGGCTGGATGCCCCTTGCCCACGTGTTCCTCTTCAGTAGGATCAGGGTTGGGTGGTGCTGCATCCTCAGCAGCCACAGCAATGGGCTCCTCATGAGCCTCTTGCTCCCTCCACCCCCAAAAAGCTGCTTTCCCCAACATCCCCCATTGTTGGATTATCCAGCTGGGTATCCCCTGCCCATATCCCTCTTCAGCAGGACCAGGGTGGGATGGTGATGCATCCCCAGCCCCCTCACCCCCCACCCTGGCAGCAGCAGCTGCTCCTTGCATCCCTTCTGTGCATCTTCCCACCTGGCAGTCGTGTGGCATCGGGCAGAGATGTGACCATTTTTCTGCCAGCAGACACAATGCATTCCCAAACAATAGCCATTGCACAACTTATCCCTGCATTTAACAGAATTTTACTGGCAGAAAAAAATCTCAGGGACTCCATAAATCTTGTTGCTGAGATAAGGAATGTGCATCCACAGCCTCGCGTGGAGCAAATCCTGCCCAGCTCCAGGACACACGAGGAGCATCCTGTGTTTCACACCTGCCTTGGAGAGCAACGGGAGATTTATGAGCTCAGAAATGAAGCCACCACACTTTGCCAAGGCTCTGCATTCCCTGCCCTGCACTGAGACCCTCCCAGTTGTCAGGCAGATGGAAAATGAGATTTCCCAGACCAGCTGGCAAGATCCACTGGGCTTTGCAGGCTTGAAAACTCCCTGGCTTTTGGCAATTCTGGGCCAGTTCTGCCACGTTTGCATTCCACAGAGAGACTTCAAGCAAAGTCTGAGTGGATGGGTCTGATCCCTGTGGTCCCACATGTCCTTAGGGCTTCTGAGTCTCAGCACAGCAGTTGCCCTGGATCCAGGGATTTCTGGCGGGACCACCAGGATTTTTGGATGTCCATGAGCTTGTTTTTCTGGCTTTCTCAGTAGGGAAACATCCAGGAGTGCCCCCTCCTAAAGGGCACCAGTACATCCCCGGGGCAGCTGCACAGAGGGGGAGAGCTCTGGGAAACACTCCTTCCCAAGAATTAACAATAGTACCATTAAAATAAAAAGGAAGCTCCATGGAAAGAGGTTGTGGAGGTGTTCTGAGGTCCCTACCTCTGCCCCAGCATCCCTGGATTTGTGGATCTCAGCTCTGAGTAACATGGGCAGGCCAGGAAAGGTTTTGTGGCACAATCCTGGGAGCTGCTACCCCCTGCTAACATAATGCATTGCAGGCATAGCCCAGCTAATGCTTTGCAATCCCAACAATGCTGTGGTTTGTCCTGTGGCTGAGAAAACATTCTCATTTCCCAATTTTCCCAGCCCAATGTCTCCCCTTTGGATACAGCAAATGACTGGAAATCTGAGCCCTTCCACAAACCATCCCAGCAGTGAAGACCTGAGCTGACCCACGGGCTGGGTGTGCTTGCAGGTAAACTTGGGATGTAAACTTGAGATATACACTTGGGATATACACTTGGAGAAAGGTGGTGGTGTGTAAGGAGGGATGGAGAGGCAGCAGAGAGGTGTCCAGAAGGGGGGATGGCACTTCAGCCTTGCTGCTCCAACATTACAACTGCTGAAAGGGAAGGATGGAGGACAAAAGACCGAGTGAGTGGCAAAGAGACAAAAAAGAAAGTGCCTGGATCCAGGAGGCTTTGGGAAGGTGAACAGGGAATGGGAGACACCTCTCTGACCCCAGAACCATTTCTTATTGAGAGTGGACATGGGTAAGAACCGGATGCTGGTGCAGAGACTGAAATGAGTCCAGTCACACATGGTGTGGGAAGACTTCTCCCAGTGCCAATCCTAGGGAAGGGAGGGTGTTTCCAGGCACTGCATGTACCTGTGGGAGCAAAAAGCCACAGGAAAGGTAGAGGTGCCTGGTATATCAGCTGGGAAAGAAGCTTGAGGCAGGTCCTCTCTGCTCAGGGACACGGGATTCGGAGCGTTTTTTGAAATAGGATTACAACCAAGAAATAGGACTTCCTAATCCATTCTCTCCCTGACAAAAATAAGACTCGGTGAGCTGCTCAGGTCAGGAGAAAGCACTAATCCCTGCAGCACCCCCGTGCCAAGGTCTGGCAGACCTGGGCTGCCTGGGAGCAGCTGGAAGTGCCCTGGCTTTCTAAGGCAATGGGAAGGTAAAAGCTGCAGCAACCAAAGAAGAAAATCCCATGGGGTTGTGATCCTCTCAAGCAGCTGCTTGGAGCTGGGCAGGGGGCACTTGGAGCTGAGCAAACTGGTGTGGGTGAACCCAGAGCCCCACAGAGCTCCTGGGCAGCCTGCTCTTCCCACAGGGAGGATGGGGTGATGTCCTGCAGCTCCTTGTGCTGATGGGGTGGTTGGAGTTGCTGGGAGCACTGGAAAGCCAACCCCAGGAGGAGCATTGCTGGGTAGAGGTGTGGGAAATAGTACCTGGACCATCCCTCTGGCCGTGGCTGGAGAGCAGGGGCTGAGCTGGGCATGGGCAGGGCGGTGCTTCTGCCCTCCTTCACGGGCTCTGTGGTTCCTCCTGAGCATGCCCTGAAGGGGCAAAGATATTTTTCTCTGCTTTTTACTGCTGAAACCTGACCCTGTCAGACACTGAATCCAGGCGAGAGTCTCCAGGGTCTTATTTCAACCCTCCCTCTCCACCCTCAGCACCTCCACTATCTGATGCCACGCAAATGTTCCCAGGCTCCAGGAATCCTGTGCCTCTCTCAGCCCCATCTCTGATCCCACCGTGNGGGCATGGGCAGGGCGGTGCTTCTGCCCTCCTTCACGGGCTCTGTGGTTCCTCCTGAGCATGCCCTGAAGGGGTAAAGATATTTTTCTCTGCTTTTTACTGCTGAAACCTGACCCTGTCAGACACTGAATCCAGGGAGAGTCTCCAGGGTCTTATTTCAACCCTCCCTCTCCACCCTCAGCACCTCCACTATCTGATGCCAAGCAAATGTTCCCAGGCTCCAGGAATCCTGTGCCTCTCTCAGCCCCATCTCTGATCCCACTGTGCTGCCTCTCCTGACCTCCCTGCCCTGCTCTCATCCCGACCTGCCAAGGGGGAGCGCAAAGTGTGCAGAGAACAGAGGTAAGATTAAAAATCCCCACAGGTTCAAGGGCAGATGGGATGGCAGAGGAGCCCACAGAGGGTGATTAACAGCTTGGTAATGATGCCTGGCCCAGGAAGTCCCTGAGCTGCAATTTGCAGGAGGATGGGGGGTGATTAGAGGGGAACATCGTGTCTGCTTTGCCTGCTCTTTTTTCCTCTTCCCTGGCATCTGCTCTGGGCTCTGTAGGAGAGAAATACTGTGTCATCCAGCCTGTCCTCTGTCCTGCTCAGCAGCACCACACAAGAGAGATCCCAAAAGCCTCCTGTGCTGAGAGGAAGAAGCAGATGAATGTGAGGATGAGCATCATCCCCAAACTATGCTCGCTGAGAACCCACCACTACCCATGCCTGCAGTGGTGACAGGACCCAGCACCTACCAGGGCTCCCTTTCCCAGCACAGTTGTGGGGAACAATCACTAAAAACTGGGGGGTTTTAATGATCTTTCTTATTTTATCCCAGATCAATCTAGAGATGGCCTGAGGGTTTGTGTCACTGCCTTTGTGCACTCCCTGCATTGAAGGCCTGATAGGACATCCTGGCCCTGTCCCTTCCCTCAAACAAATCTCTGAACAAAGATGCACTTTTTCTTGGGGGGAAATAAAGAGTTAAGATGCCAGGAAATGGAAACTGCTGCAGGCCTGGGATGTGGTGGTTAATTGCCCTCTAGACCTCTGTATCTATTCCAAATTTACAGATATACTGCTTCTGGCTCTGGACCTGTTTTTGCTTTAGTTCCTAAATTAGAGTTTTATTCCCCCAAAAAGCTTTTACAGACTGTACAATTTACCCTTCCCCCTCCATTTTTTTAAGCTGATCATCCTGGAAGTGTCCAAGGCCAGGCTGGACAGGGCTTGGAGCAACCTGGGCTAGTGGAAGGTGTCCCTGCCCATGGGATATGATCTTGAAGGTCCTTTCCAACCAACCCATTCTGGGATTCTATAATCCAAATTCCTAATTCACCCACACTCACTTGGTTGGGCCTTGCTGAGCAGCCAGGGGTGGGTTGGGGCAGTTTGGCAGCGATGAGAGGGGGACTGTTTGCATTTTGGTGGCAGTGCCTGGACAGACTGGAGGCAGGATGTCCATCAGAGGTGCCCAGGGCCACGTGTGGGATGATTCCTCCCCAGGATCCTGGCAGCAAGGCTGGCTGGACAAGGTGGTCCACGTGGTGCACCCCAAAGGGGAGGGTCTTGCAGTGCTGCTGTTTGACCCAGGCCTGAGTTTTGCCTTTGCAAAGCCCCAGATCTGGCAGGGTGAGCACGGGCTCTGTTCCCAGAGCATTTTGTAAGGGCAGATGGCTCGGAGGCAGGAGGCACAAGTGTCAGCAGTGCTCGGCACAGGGATGGATGGGGGAGGCAAAGCTGGAGGAGGTTTCAGGGCAGAGAGCAGCTCCTGTTGCATCTGCTACTGGAATCCCCTCCTGCCCTCCTCCACACCCTGCAGTGCTGACCTTTTCCTGCTCTTAGACTTGTCAACATAACCCCTTAAGTGAACTAGGAATGGTTTCCTGCTGATCTATGAAAGGTTCTTGGGAATGTCAATTTTTTTCTCCTGTTTATTGCTGTTATCCGCCCAGCAATTAACTGCATTTCAGTGAGTCCTTCCATTTAGCAGGAGCTGTTGTGCTGCTGCTAAACCTGCCAGGGCCAATTTGACCTGGATTATGTTTGAATACACGATCATATTTCTGTCAAATTTGCAACAGCAAACAACGCGCTATTTACTCCACATTCACCCTGGTTCCACACTGGCTGGGAAAGGCCAGGCAAGATGGGAGATGGCAGGAAGTTTGCTGGGGAAAAGCAAATTCCACCACATGCTCTGAGCAGCTAAACCATCAGAGAGGGTTTGTGCTGGGGTTGTGCTGGCTCAGTGCTCTGGAGCAGCCCCGGTGGTGACATCAGATGTGGCACCTCACACCCTCCTCTTGTGTCATCAGCAAAACCTGGGTGGTGTAGCCTCCTCAGTGCTGTTATACTGCAACATATGAACCACCAAAAGCTCTTCTCCAGGCACCAGGTGTGATGAAATCACAGCATTTTGGCTTTGCTCTAGAGCAAAATCATCCAACAGATGTCAGAGTTAGGGAAAGGCCCTCAGGTCAAAAGCATCCAACCCTCCTTTCCCACTGAGGGGTCTCCAATCTCTGAGCTGCACAATGTCCACCTTCCCAACAGCTCTGCTTTGGCTCAGCTCCAGGACAGCATATTCTTGGAGAATCATCCCTTGTCACCTGAGAGATCCCAAACACTTCCTGAAGGCTCTGGTTTGCTGCAGACATCCCAGGAATTCCCCTGTGTATCTCACCTCCCCACACATGTTTACACATCTCACACTCTGCTTGGTCTGCCTCCCTCAAAAGCAAGTGCCAGGCCACCCCTGGAGGCATGACAAGGTCCCAGTCCTCCATC
This sequence comes from Manacus vitellinus, assembly GCF_001715985.3. NCBI lineage: Eukaryota > Metazoa > Chordata > Aves > Passeriformes > Pipridae > Manacus > Manacus vitellinus. The sequence continues at coordinate 10,998,413 of NW_021939882.1, forward strand.
TCCACCCTCCCAACATCTGCACAGTCTGTGCTGCTCCAGCCCCAAATGTCCTTCCTTTCTGACGCTCCCCAGTGTGTGTCTCTCACCTTCCCTCACTTCTGGGGAACAGAAAACCAGCTCTGATGGAGGGGTGGCTGGAGCAGGAGATTCTCTGGAGAAGGGAGGAACCTTGTCACTCTGCAGGGAACTCCTGAGAAGGAGGTAATTTAGGAGAGGGGGCTGTCAGTGCCCACTGGTTCCTTGGAAATCCCACCAGCCTGGGCAGTGCTGGGGCTGGGAGCCCAAACAAGCACTTCCAGCAGAGACCCAAAGGGTGAAGCCAATCCCTTGGGACAGAGCAGGGCCAAGGCCACCCTCCAGCTGTGGGGATGGCAACAGGACCATCAGGGCTCACAGGGTTTTCCAAAGGGCACTGCCAGTCCAAGGGCAACAAGCCAGCAGGTGCCTGGCTGCTGGGAAGAACAGGGAGCAGATGCCCAGCCAGGCAGGAAACAGGGCTAAGACACTCAGGAGACACCATGGAGGGTGACTGGAAACCACTGGAAGCTGCCACACTGAGAACAAGCCCAGGAGAAAGCCTGAAGCCCCTGGACAGTGGGCAGTGCAAAGATTCTTTACGACCTCTTTGATTTTTATTCTCACTCCAGGAAAGCAGAATTCTCACCATGTTTTAGAGCTCTCCTGTGTTTTGCTAAAAGCTGGCTCTTAAACACTTCAGCCACCTCCCCCTCAAAGCTCTGGCCAGCTCAGGGTCCTGCCTGCTCTGCCCACAGTGTGCAAACACGGGGTGCTGGGGCAGACACCCCAGCCTGGGACATTCCCTGACACGGGTGAAGCCTCAGGGATTCTCTTTCCAGGCAGGTCCATCAGCTGGCAATGATCCATCATTCCTTCCTACTTTCTAATTCCTCCTCTGATGGATGCAGCCAGCCCTTCTCCAAACCTGACATTTATAGCACCAGTTTTCTCCGGGTATAAATATAACCTGAATGCGTTGGAGTAGCAGGAAAATCGTTTAAATGTTCCCTTTGACAGCGAGTTTGAAGATTGCTGACACTAAAACCACTTACTTATATTGTTCTGTATCATCCTGCACTCAGCCTTCAATCATCCTCATTACAGGTGTGCCAGGCACGCTGCACAGGGATGAGTGAATGAGCTCACCCTCTCCTGCCTGATGCCCAGCCTGTGGCACCTCTTGCCAGGCCAGAGACCCTCATATTCCCACTGGAATACAGGGCAGAGCCAACAGGATGAGCCTCATGTGCCTGAGCCACTGCCCAGGCCTGTCATGGG
>NW_021939882.1:11001758-11037980 GCF_001715985.3 Manacus vitellinus
TTGTAGACTGTGAAATGGTGTGAAATACAAGAGCAAAACCACTGCAGGGGAAGCAACTCTAAATGATAGAGATATTAAAGGAAGAGTTTGTGATGCAAAGGACTGCCAAGCACCTGGTGACACTGAAAAGAGATGAGCATTGCGTGGTAAGTTTGCAGCCAACTGCTCAGCAATTAAAGCCTCCTTAGGAGCAGACAGATCAGGCTGGGCTCTGCTTTCAGGTGTTATTATGCTCATGGTGCCCTGGAGAAATGTGGTTTTGCCTTCTGAGTCCCGAGATGATGGAAATGGCTGTGGTTTTGTCCTGGTACAAGGCTCAGGAAGCTCCACCTGCACGCAGGGCTGGCAGGGGGATGTCCTTGGGCTGCTGGAACTGCGGCACCGTCGGGCACCAGCTCCCAAGGAGGAGATCACTCAACATGTGCCCTTGTCTCTGGTGATGCCAGGTGATGTTCTCTCCTGTAAACACAAGGAGAGATGACATATGCTTTGCTTTCTGCTTGGCTGGCTCCGAAGCTCTCCGTGGTTAATCCTGTGCTGAGGTGACACGCTGCGCACCACGGGCCGGGATCGGAGGTGACACGAGTGCTGGTGGGAGTGACATGTTGGTGAGCCAGGGTGAGTGAGTGGAAAGGGGTGTAAAACGGTGCTGCTGAGATGCCAGTGGGCAGGGAGGGGCAGGGAGCAGGACACACGACCACCTGGAGAGCGGGAGGAGAAAAGGAAGCACACACAGAGCTTCTGGCTTGGAAAATGCCCACCAAGAGCCAGCACTGGATCTCTGCTGGAGTGAGAAAGAAGGGGATGCCAGTGTGCACTTCAGGTCCCATCCCTGGGGAGGAAGGTCAGGGGAAATTCTTGCTCCCCAGTGTTTAAAATGGCAGGCTGAGATCATAGGATAACAGACTGGTTTGGGTTGGAAGGGAACTTAAAGACCATCTAGTTACAACCCCCTGCCATGGGCAGGGACACCTTCCACTACACCAGGTTGCTCCAAGCCCTGTCCAACCTGGCCTTGGACACTTCCAGGGATCCAGGGGCAGCCACAGCTTCTCTGGGCAACCTGTGCCAGGGCCTCCCCACCCTCACAGGGAAGAATTCCTTCCCAATATCCCATCTAACTCTGCCCTCTGGCAGTTTGAAGCCATTCCCTCTTGTCCTGTCCCTCCATCCCTTGTCACTAGTCCCCCTCCTCGTGCAGAAGAACTCCCCAGAGAGCTCTCACCCTGCAGCCTCCACAAGGGAGGAGCGGGGAAGGTTGTCCCAGTGATTCCCTGGTGCCAATGTCCCTGTCCCTGCCCCTGCTCACAGCTGGCTGTCCCCCAGCAGTGTCCAGGGCGTGTCCCCCAGCCAGGCCGTGGGGCTGGGGGCTGGGGGTGGGTTATTGACCTCGGCTCCAGTGGTTTCTCCTCACTCACAATCTTTCAGCCAAATCCGTCAGGTCGGTTTGAAACCAGTCAGACTTCGTGCTGTGGTTTTCCTGAACTAAAAAAAACCCAACACCTTGTAGGCTACATAACCTTACAGAGGAGACTTCAGAGAGCCCCTTGTTAGCATTCCTGGGCTATTGTGTATGAAAGCAGTGCTCTCTCTAATAACACCAGGGTACCCATGTCTGCCCACGCTGCTGCTGGGCATCCCCTTCCACAGCACTTCCCTTTCTTTAAGGCAGCTCATGCTAAACACCTCTGTAACCCATATTCTGCTCTCCCCATGCATAATTCCCCATCTACAACCAGAAAAATCCGCATCTTCTCTTAACACGGAGATGTTTTCTTCACTCAAGCTCTGTGCACATTGTCACAGTACCCCCTCCAAGCCCTCCTCCACAGAGCAGGGGCACCACGCAGGGAAAATCCAGGTATTGCTGATTCTTCTCCGTGGGAGGCAGAGCTGTGCCCACTCCACCAGCACGCTCTGCACCAGCCTGGATATTATTTTGCTCCCATTTCTTCAAGGAGCTCTGCAGAGCAGGGCCTGGTAAAAACATTTCTTTCTGCCAAGCTCAAGGAGGGCTCTGCCACCTCCAAAGAGCATCTTCTCACCATCCGTGGGGCTGCTGCTGCCTCTGCCCGCTGGCCCAGCACTGCTCAGAGGAGAGGGAGCACAAATGCATCTTGGTAGTAACTAATGTAGGGTGCAAGGATGCAAGAAGGAGAAGCTGGGAACATCTTGGGTGGCCTGGATGCTTCCAGGTGTCTGTCGGGGGTTTTAGGGTAATTTTTTTGCCCTTATCATTCCCAGGGCACTTGGAGAGCTGTCCCTGTGTTTCCCAGGCAGATGTGCTCCACTTAGTCCAGGACACTCTGGAGCAGAGGATCCCAGCCCTCCATGTGGGGCAGTCATAGAACTATGGAATGGTTTGGGTTGGGAGGAACCTTAGAGCTCATCCAGTTCCACCCCCTGCCATGGGCAGGGACACCTTCCACCAGCCCAGGTTGCTCCAAGCCCCCTCCATCTTCTCCTGGTTTGTTCTGCCACAGGGTGGTCCCACAGGCTGCAGGTGTGTCCCCACTCTCCCTCTGCCTCACCTTGTCCCCTCTCAAACCAGAACATCCTCACCCCACACCTGCCCCAGCAGAGCTGCCCCAAGGGACACGATCCAGGGGATGGATCCAGGCGGCTTTAACTGCACTTGGCCAAAACAAGTGCTGGTTCCTTAGAGCCAGGGGCTTCCTTGGCCCCACTGGAAGGTGCAGGACTGAGCACCAGACCCCCAGCTGATGTTGCCATCAGGCACTTTGCAGCACAGCCCCTGCCCTGAGTGCCTTCTGGGCACCAGCTGCACCCAACTCTCGGCTGCCTTATGGCAGTGACGGTGCTGGGAGGAGAATTCCAGAGCCTCCAGCGCCAGGACAGGGCTGTGCCCTCATTCCTGGCACACTCCAGGACTGAGCTGTGCCTGAGCATGTTTCCCTGGGGCACAGGACACCAGAACCCACCAGCTCAGGGCCACAAGTGCATCCAGCTTCCCTTTCCCCTGGGACCATCCCATCATCTCTGTTCTGTGCCTGCACTCAGGCTCCTCTGTGATGGAGAGGGAGATAAAAGCCTGTGAGACCCTGACAAGGGCTTTGAGGCATCCAAAGGGGGGCAGGGGCGAGTTTTATTGCTGGATTAATAATTAACCACGACAAAATGAAATTCAGGATGCTGAGAATTTGAGAGATTCTCCCAGAGCTGAAGTTGCCCACTTCTCACCCAACAAGCAGCTGCTCCCATCACACAACTGTCAGACGTTTTTGGGGGTTCCCCACCTCGTTCCTCCCAGCCCCCTCATGCCCAGTTTGCCCTCCAGGACAGCCCCTCCACCCCACAGTGGGTATTTCCCACAGCCACGTGCGTTCCCCACCCTCCAGCTTTGGGAGGAGCTGGATGCTGCTGCTCCCGAGGAGTGATATCCTGGCCAAGCAGACTTGGCACTGAGAAGGGGACAATTCACAGCCAAGACAACTTACCTGGATTGAATTAATCCAAGGCAGCAGCAGCCCCTTCCCAGCCCTGTGACAGCGTGTGCGTGCACGGCTCGGTGCGTGTCTGCCAACACGAGCCACGAGCAGGAGATTGGCACAGCTCTCTGATAACAAATTGTGCAGAGAACAGCAAGAAAAGGGAATAAAATCCTGACTTTGATGTGCACTATCTCCCATCTCCAGCACAGCAGAGTGGCCCTTGCCAGCTCCGTGCTCTGCACAGATGAGGATGGATATTGTAATCCTGGAGAAAAGGGATTGTGCTGGAAAGGTGTGCAAGGTGCATATTTTGGGGGAAGCTGGGGGAACCTGCTCTCAGCATCTCATCTGATTCGTTGCCTAAGAGAGAGTTCAGGTGCCACTGCTGATGGGCACTGGAACTTTGGTTGAGCAAGAGGCAGAGAAAACAGCAAAGTGTCCCAACTCATTATGGTAGAGGAAGGAAACTCATTTAGAAAGGAGAAATGGGAATATTAGTTGCTGATTAGTGGTTAATTGTTAGTTGTCAGTGTTAGGGTATGGAGCCCATTGCTGCAGATCACAGAAGAGAATCACAGAATCACAGACTGCTTTGGGTTGGAAATCTTAAAGACCATCTTGTTCCACTCCCTGGGACACCTTCCACTATTCCAGGTTGCTCCAAGTCCCGTCCAACCTGGCCCTGGACACTCCCAGGGATGGTGCAGCCACAGCTTCTCTGGCAGATCTTACCCCCAAACTCAGGCCAAAGGACTATCAAGGTTACAAAATTCAGCTTCCAGCAGCATCAGCTCATTTCTTTCCAGGATGAAGGTTTATCATACGAGAAATTTGGTTTCTTAATCCCAGTTCTCTTAGGAGGGGGCAGTTTGGGAGCTCATTGCTCCAGTGCTAGAAAGGCAGTACCAATTTCTAGCTGGGATTTCACAGTCCCTTCACCCCCGCTCAGTGTCATATCAATATTCTCCTTAAATGGCACTGGGGTTTATTTTCCTTGTGTTATAAACAGCAGCTAAATTCCCGCTCAGCCTCTCTGAAATATGGCTGTGAAAATCAAGGATATGAGCTGACTTATCATGGGAGGAAAATACCAGAAGGACTAATGCCTGGCTCAGGGGCTGCACAGCCACAGAATAACAGTGTTTCTGCTGCCAGGCAGGAGCCTGGGGCAGAGGGGGACTTTGGGAGACTCCTGGCATTACCAGGAAGGCACAAATTCCAGCCAAGGAAAGTAAAGACCATGCAAGCATCTTCCAAGAGCAAAATGCAGGTTTTTCCAGCCCTGGACAAGCTGCCAGTCTTAGGAAAAGGCTCTACAGAGATGCTGAGTCCTTGTTACACCCAACCTGTATCCATGGGGTTTTCCTTTTGGCAGCCTGTTCCTTTGGTCTGAGGCAATTTTTATTGTCTCATGCAATATACAGCTGAGGAAGTTTGAGGATTGAGTATGGTAAAACATCTTTTTAGAGCACATTCCTACCAAGATGCTCTTGATGTTCCTCCCTTGTGCTTGTCGTAGCTGAAGGAGGTCACAGCAGCAGACTTTGTTGTGGGTTTGTGTGCTCGTGTGCAGGCACATAATGCAACCAAGATTTGAGAGTACAGCCTCACACAGAGCAGGAGCAGGATACATTATTCATCATCAAGGTAACACTAACAAGATGAGAACATTTAGTTGTTAAATGTTGGAAAATGGAATCAAAAAAGAAAGGCCATTCCTGTGTCAAGAACTCTGTGACTGTGTCCTGCAAATCCCTTATATGCTGCAGTTGCCACACAGTTGTGTGTCAGTATTAAAAAGAAGCCAAAGCATGATTTTAGAGAGGCTTTTGGGGGGGTTGCCCCCTTCCAAACCCATGGGACAATCCAGCTTGTGGTCCCCAGGCAGGGTGCAGGAGGAGGGGGAAGCCTACAGTCTGTGGGTTAGAACTCAGCCCTGACCAAGGGACATTCCTCCAGCCCCAGGGGTCCTGGGACCCTCAGGGGGTCTGTCCTTGCTCCAGCAGCAGGAGCCCTGGCCATTCCTCTTTCCATGACCCAAAGGCAGGTGAATCCCAGCCCGTGTGCCTCACACACTATCCATGACTCCTGTGCCTCCGTGTCCCCATTCCACAGCTCCAGGCAGCGACTGAAGCATCTTGTGTTTCCCAATCCAGCCAAACTGCAGCGTGTCACTGAGTCATTTGCTGGAATCAAACCAGATGACACTGTTGAACCAGCTGCCAGGTCACTGCTCTGCTTTCTCTGAACCTGGGGTTTCCAGCTGGGTAGCCCTCATCCAGGGACCTCTGTGTCCATGGGGCCAGCCCAGCGTGACAAGAACAACACTGCAGGGACATCTATCCCAGGACTGCCAAGGCCAATGGTAACACAACAGTCAACAAGACATATGCCCTCAGGCAGGCCTCAAATATTAAATTCCCCAGTGGAGTGGAGTTCCCAGCTTTAATAATTATACTTATCCAGTTCAGCAAAGGCCCTTGAAATCTTCTGATGGAGAGTGCATAATTTAAGTGCAAGGTACTTGTATTGTTGTTAGTGGTTAGTGGTTAGATCTGTGCCAGGTCTGCTCTCCTTTAACATCTTCATTTGATCTGAAAGAGGGAGGGTAAAGAGCATGTTAATTAAATTTGCAGAGGATATGAAATGGGAAGGTGCTGCAAATCCTGGTGAGGACAAAGAGCTAAAAGATAATGCACTGGGAAAGAAGGGTCAGGCATAGGAAGGAAATAGCCAAATGAAATTCATTCTGAACAAATGCAAAGTAATCCAGCTGGGGAAATATAATTTAACACCATGGAGACTGGGAGAGAGACATTTGGAAAGCAGTAATACCGAGGGCCTGAGGGACAGCAAATTACATTGGGATTTGTGATACCTTGTGGTGGCTGCAGAGCAGGAGCTGTGAACAGGCAGCTCAGGCTTTTCTGACCAAGAAAGAGGGCAGGTTTTGTGTTCTCATGCTCGGGGTGCCATTCAGTGCCACACTCCCTCTGTGTGCCAAGTGTCAGGGGGTCAAAAGATCCATCACTTCAGCAAAACCAGAGATATTTGAGTTTGAGGCAGCCCAGGGGGTGTTCGGGGCCAGCACAGCATATGGGGTCTGTGAGAGCATCCAGAATCCCCAGTGCACCCTTCCCTGCACACCCATATCTGCAGCCCCACACCTGGATCAGGCTATGGATCAGGGACAAGCATCAGCTCTGTGCTGGGGGATCTCAGCACCACATACAGGTATGTGGGCTGAGCACTGGGCTCCTATCCCACCCTCAGGAGCACAGAGCCAAAGGCAGCTCCTCAGCCACATAGCAGCACCCTGGAATTCCCCACTGCCACCATCTCTCACCCTGCAGCCACCACATCAACACTCTGGCATCACCTGCCAGGGAATTCTGCCGCCAGCACCTCCACGTTCCCACCATTTCCCTCTCCATCACCTCCTGCATCGGTGTCACCACGGCACTGCTGTCCCTGGCTCTGCCTGTCTCACCATCCCAGCACCAGCACCAAGCACTGGGAATATCTTAACTTGGGACCAGGTGCTCCCAAGGCATCACCTGCAGTGGGATTACGGCCCTGCACTGTCCCCACGGCAGCGTGGCCTCCCCGGGGCTGCTCCCTGTCCCCCCGGGAATCACCAGCGTGGCCGTGCTCCACACCCCTGGTGTGGTGTGACTGTCTCCCCGCAGAGGTGGGCACTGCTCCCGTGTCCCGGGGTCCCTCAGCCCCGCAGGACCCGCCTGCTCCCGTCCCGCCCAGCCAGCCGTGCCGAGCCGACAGCTCCATTTAAGACAAGCAGCAAGTTTCCAAGAAATCCTGCTGCCTTCAAAGCCAGCTTGGCATGAATATTTCAGTGCAGCTGCCTGGCCCCGGGTCCCACACCGGGGCAGCGGGAAGTGGCATTGCAGGGGCACCGTGTGCAGGGTGGCCGTGTCCCTTGTACGCTGTGCTCCCTGTGCTCCCTGTGCTCCGTGTGCTCCTTGCCCCGGCTGTCCCGTGCCGGGGGAACCCCGGGGTCACCGTTCCTGCCCTGCTCAGCAGGATCCAGGAGCTCCATGCCCGCACGGAGCCCCGGGGAGATGCCCCGCTCCCGCCTGCCCTCCCCGCACACCAGAGCGCCCGGGGCAGCGCCCGGCCTGTCACTCGTGCTCTGCAGACAAGTCCCCTTTGCCAAAGTCGCAGCTTGGCAGCTCTGCCCATCCCCGTCCCCATCCCCCTGCCCGCAGCTCCCGTCCCTCAGCCTTGGCTTGATGCGCTCGCCGCATCCCCCCTTCCCCGGCTCCTCACGGCCGGGCTGCCCGCCCCGGGGGGCTGTGGCTGGCTGTTGCCAGCCCCTGCCGCGCCAGGACGGGCGGCTCGGGAGCCCATCCACACGTCTGCGGGCTGGGGGGGCACGGAGGGGGCCGGGCAGCAGGGCTGGGGGGGGAACCAATGCACCGTTTCATTAGCCTCACTCCGCCTGTCCTAATTGCCTGTTCAGGCTGAAACAATTGTGTTAGAGGCTGCTCTGCCTAATTATTATTGTTCTTTTAAAAATAATGGGGGAGGGGGAGGAGGGGGAAAGCGGAGAGGGGAAGGGAAGAAGGAAGGGAGGGAGCAGGCGGGCAGGGGAAAGGGCAAGGCGGGAGGAGCGGAGGACGGGATCCAGCAGCTTGTAGACTAGGTGACTTGTTTAATGAGTGTGAGCTCGGAGGCTGGTAGGGAATAAACAGGTCTGGAATTGGTTGGCCGCCTCCCGCCTGCCCCCCGCTCCCTCCTGCTCACACCGTGTTTATATCAGAGTGATCAGAGGGAGAATAAAAGCCCATCTCGTGTAACAGAGGGAGAGGATTTAATCTGTGTGCCTGGGACTTCAGTAAACTGCGAACATCGATCCGAGCCGGTGGGGAAAGAAAAGAAATTTAGAGACCAATAAAAGCATATTAAAAAAACTTCCCCGGCCCTCTCGCCTGGGTGGGAGCGATGCCGCGGGGCTGCAGCCGGGGAAAGAGCCCACCCGCGGGGCACGGAGGGACCCAGGGGCTTTCTGAGGTTCCCGGGGGGCTGGTTCCAGGGCCGGGGGGCAGCAAACGGCCCCGAGAGCCCCCCGTGCTTGCCTGAGGGTGCTGCGGGGCCGGGGGGCTGAGAAGCGGAGGGTCTGGCAGCCAGTCTGACACTTAAGGAATTAGCTCTGCATCATTTGGAGTTTTCTGCTCTACTAATTTTCAGCCGGCTCCTCATTTGTGTCTTTTCCCCCCCACATTTTAAAGGGGCAGCATCCCGGTTTTCCCGGGACCTCCTGGGGCCGGAGGGGCAGGGCTTGGTCCCGCTGCTCTACTGGTTCATGTCCTCTCTTGGCAAAAAATGGCACATTTTCCCCCCTTCTCCAGCGAGCTCTTCCCTTCCACGGGCTGTGCATTGTGTGTCCTTCCCTTGCTGTCGTTGTCACAGCACCGGGATCCTCCCCAGGACAGCAGCTCACCTGTGGTGGCATCTCTGCACCCAAAACCTCCCGGGGAGGTTCCAGTCTCCAGGCTCAGCAAACAAATCCACCCAGCCCTGACTTTGCCCTTTGGTGTTTGCTTTTGGCTCACATCTGAGGTCTCATCTGCACTGGCCTGGCGGTTGATGAAAACAGACTTTCAGTCGTGTGGTGACTGTGCACTTTAGACTTTTGTGGGGGGAGGAGGAGGGAATATTTGATCAGAGGTTTGTATTCACCACACCCAGCTCTCTGTGTTGGGCAGAGGAGCGGGAGGGAAACGTTGTCCTGGCCTGGGAGAGAGGGAAGCAGGGGGCATGTGCACCAGTTGCTCAGTGTGATGTGGACAGTGGAGCGATGTGTCTGCCTGTGGCAGGGTTAGAGACGAGAACATCCCAAATCCCCACTGCCCATCAGCAGGATGTCTCTGCTTTCAGGACACAGCTGGTGGGGCAGCATCCAGTCACCTCTGGTACCAGCTACAGCTGCCACAAGCACATCAGTCCTGGCTTCAGCCCCCTGTGCTGGCTCCAGCCCTTATCCTGACCTAATGCTTGGTGAAGTGGAGGGACCGTTCCCAGCTCTGCTGGAAACAACGTCCCAGCCCGTCATGGGCACAGCAGCACGCTCCTGGCACTGCAGATGACAGAGCCCAGGCCCTGGCAGGAGCCTGCCTGGCAGCGGGAAGAGGCTCCACGCCAGGCAGATGGACCCAGGGGCTGTGTGACCTTTCCAGCTTTGCTTTTCCAGCACGGGAGCAGGCCGAGGACACAGCGTTCCAACAGCCCTATCGCTTTCCTTCCCTTCCCAGCAGAGCCCGGCGCTGATCATCCCATTAACAGTGACCAGCCAAGCTAACAAAGGAAATCAATTAAATTAAAAAAAAAAAAAATCAGGATCCAAGCCTGAACCCAGGCCCAGACACAGCTGTTATCCTGCACAGACACAGTTGTTATCCCACATGAGGAGAAGTACCAGAGATTCCCCCCAGCCGGCTCAGGGCTCTGCAGCTCTCTATCGATTGGCCATCGATGGCCTCCAGGCAGTGCTGTCATGGGCTGGCAGACAGATAACCCCACCCCAGCTCAGCCTCCTGGACCTCCCAGGCTCCTCAAACTGCAGTCTGGGGACTCTGACCGTTGCCAAAACAATCCCATCAGCAGCACTGACCCCTTCTAGTGTGGGGTTGTTACTGGAACATCCCACCCCTCTGGTGCCAGCAGGTCCCCTTCACCCCAGCCCTGATATTCCCTTTAAAGCCAGAAGGTAACTCTGTGCATCCCCAAACCAGTGCCTGTGTTGGCTGAGCCTGCTGACCCTTGTTGCAGGAGCACCTGTGGGTTTGCATGGATGTGATGTGATCCTGTTTGGATTTGACCCCACCAGCCCATGTCCTGGGCATCACCCTCACCCTCACCTTGTGCCCACCTTCATCCCCAAAGGTACTTTTCCTCCCCCCTAATGGTTCCAAACCCCCCTGCCCCACCACTGGTGCCCTTGTGCCTCTGACACACTCAGTCCTTACCAGTCCCTGCTCTGACCAGGTGAAGCCCCCCTTGCATCTGAACAGGGGACATGAGCTGTTCCTCCTCCCACATGGACAACATGAGCGCTTCCCTCACACCCCCACAGACCCCCACAGCACAGAAACACCTCTTTCCACACCCCCCCACGATCTCCCTCATTATCCCCTCCAGCCCTGCTCCCCTCCAGTGCTGTGACAACCTTCCCCTTTAGTGGTTCCTTTCCTGCTGCCAGCTGAGGTTGCTTTGCAAACCCCCCTCGCCCAGCCAATTCAGCAGGAGCCACTGTGAATATTCCCAGCAGGATTTCCTTGGTGTGAAGCTGCAATTCCTGTGATACCCCCCACGCACAGACTTGTTTCCCAGCACTGTCTGCTGGCTCTGGTGCCATCCCTGCAGGGCCAACCCTGCACAGGGCACTGTCACCAGGGCTGACATCTGCCCCATAGGAGAGGGAAAGAGAATTCCCCCAAGGGGAGATGCAGTGCTCCCTTTCAGTGGAGCAAATGCTCTTTTATTCCCCACTTAAGGCATGTTTCCAAGCCATTGTCCCTTCTGTCTGAGTGCTCTGCTCATAGCCAGGGGCAGCAGCTCCCACTCCTGATGGAGCAGCAGGGACTGGCTCCAGGCTTTCCCACCACCTCTGTGTGTGGGCATGGAGGGCTGCTGGACCTCCTCCCCTTCCTGACACCTGCTCTGGCAGTGCCTGTGGAGCTGCACCATGGATCACCCTCATCCTGCTGTGTTTGGAGACCCAAATAGGACTGCAGAGCTCATCCCGTGCCTCCTCACCCAGGCTGGGAGCTGGCAGTGTCTGGGTGAGGGGAACCAGGTTCTCCCCCCAGGAGTGGCTGGGAGGGCAGTGCTGCTGGGGAGGGCAGTGCTGAGGCTGCCAGGGACACACCAGGACTCCTTGTGTTCCTCCTGAGACATGGCTTTTGGGATCAAACTCTGCATCTTGGCCCAACCTGGGCTCTGGGGTGCTCAGCACAAGAAAGGTGTGGAGCTGTTGGAGTCCAGAGGAGGCCATGGAGGTGATCTGAGCGTTGGAGCCCCTCTGCTCTGCAGCCAGGCTGGGAGAGCTGGGAGGGGTTCACCTGGAGAAGAGAAGGCTCCAGGGAGAGCTGAGAGCCCCTTGCAGGGCCTAAAGGGGCTCCAGGAGAGCTGGAGAGGGACTGGGGACAAGGGATGGAGGGACAGAACAAGGGGGAATGGCTTCCCACTGACAGAGGGCAGGGTTAGATGGGATATTGGGAAGAAATTCTTCCCTGTGAGGGTAGGGAGGCCCTGGCACAGGCTGCCCAGAGAAACTGTGGCTGTTCCTGAATCCCTGGAAGTGTCCAAGGCCAGGCTGGACAGGGCTTGGAGCAACCTGGGCTAGTGGAAGGTGTCTGCTAGTGGAAGGTGTCCCTGCCCATGGCAGGGGGTGGGATGAGATGAGCTTTAAGGCCCCTTCCAACCCAAACCAGTTTCAGTGATCTCTCCCTGGGCAGGGGTCCCTCCTGACATCCAGACACGAGCTGGGGGTGAACACCACGGGGTCTGCTCTGACTGTCCCAACAAGGGAACTCAGGGATTCACCCCAGAGCAGACACCAACCAGAGCTACAACACCTCCAGGGTGGCTGGTAACAGACCTGGGGTGACAGGGAGGAAGCACTGGGTGGGTGCTGAGAGTGGGAGCACCAGGGAGAGGGGGAACAAGGGGAACATCATCCCCAGCCAGAATAATAGATGCAATATTGTATGGAGACTAAACAATAAGAGCTGTGGCCTTGAACAGAGATGACTGAAGAGGGATGTGATTAGAGTTTTGTAAAGCCATGACTAGCACAGGCAAAGTGATTACTGAGTGATTATTCACAACTCCTCATTATGTACGAACAAAATGAAATTGTCCTGCAACTCATTTAAGGCAAACAAAAGGAAGAACCTTCCCCTGTGGTGCATTATCACGTTGAGGAGCTCATTGCCATCAGAGAGACCCACAGCTACCAAACATCAGCATGGGAAACTTGGGATGGGCAGAGGAGGCATCACCCCAGTTTCTCACCCACTGCTGGCTGCTGCCTGACCAGAGGAACCTCTGCTCCGAGTCCATTGCTTGCTGATGTGATTATCCCTGCATGAGTGGGTCGGGAAGGAGGCAACAGAAACCCAATGGAGTGGGATGTGGCCAGGAGCAGCTCTCAGGATCACCCAAGTGACAGTAATCAAGATGTTAAGTGACAAACGCCTGACTGTGCAGCTCAGCAGCCGAGCAGGAGGGTCAGCGGGGGTGGGAGCAGCTGCTTGGCACGGGGCACTGGGCTGACACTCACAGCTACCTCGGGGACACGGGCATGGAGGAGCTGCCAGCAGGTGGAAAAAAGAGGGATGGTGAGAGCATGGGCAGAAAGTGCTCTGCTTTCAGGTGTTTGCTCTGAGTTAAGAAGATCTGGGGATACAACTGCCTGGGCAGGGGCAGAGGAGGGGCAGGGACTGAGCTCTGCTCTGGGGGGACCAGGGACAGCAGCCAGGGAATGGCTGGAGCTGTGTCAGGGCAGGCTCAGGTTGGGATCAGCAAAAATTCTTCCCCGAGGCTGGTTGGGCACTGCCCAGGCTCCCCAGGGCAGTGGGCACAGCCCCAAGGCTGCCAGAGCTCCAGGAGGGTTTGGCTGATCCTCTGGGGCACAGGGGGTGACTCTTGGGAATGGTCCTGTGCAGGGCCAGGGGTTGGACTGGATGATCCAGTTGTGGGTCCCTTCCAACTCAGCACATTCTGTGATCCTGGGATTCTGTGGTAGGTGGATGGAGCAGGCTGGAAAACTGGACAGGAAGGAACAGCAGGTTTAAAGGGGTGGTCAAAGTTAAGTGACATAGGAGATGAACACATGCCAAAAATGAAGGGCTTGAGAAGGCTGCTAGGAAGAAATGAGGAAGCCAAGGAGGCAGGAGCAGCTGGAGGCAGAGGTGCCATCAGTAACGTGAGATGAAGAGCTGGGAAACCAGGAGCTGCAGGCAAAAGGGGTCTCTTAGCCCTGTGTCTCAGCTGTGCTAGGGAATATCTACAGCCTGGTTTCCAGGAACACGAGCCCTGGCTCAGCTTTGCAGCAAAGCTGTGGGAGCAGCTCTGCAGGCTGAGGATGCAACACGAGGACACTGCAGTGTGAAAAACGGGATCCGCGCCTGGCGGGGGAAAAGCGGAGTCGTCGTGTCCTTCTCCCGCCCACGACACTTGTGTTGTGGCGCCGTAACCGAGGGATGGACTGACCCAAAAAGATGGGAAAATGGGTCAGAAGTAGTTTGAAGCCAGCCTGGAACATGCTGTGGTGCCTGGGGTCCTTTGGGAGGTGGCAGAGGGACACATGCGCTCAGCACCACCTGCACGGACGGCTCCGACAGCACCTCCCCAGCTTCTGCTGTGGTGTGGGCTACAGACAACTGGAATGCTCTGGATCCAGGATCAGCAGAGTTAGGCCTTTGAATTTCTTCAGTTTAATCTAAAGGTTTAGCATATTTTAAATTATTTTGCCTTTTCAAGTTAAAAAAAACCCCAAAAGTCAATATTTTTGATGTTACGAGCTGCACAGGAAATCTAGTGCTGACCAGCTTCCTAAATTTCTTTAGCCCAGGTGCTTTTCCAAGGATTCAATGCAGCTTATTTCACTCAGGATTTGAAGAGACAGTTTGCCTTTAACTGTGTTTGAAACCTTTTAACAGATTGGTTAATGATTGATTGATTGATTTGGGTAAATCTTTCAGCAAGCTGGGTGCCCTAATTGATGCTCACCTTGCCAGGATGCCCAGTGTCCATTGAAGGAGGCAAGTCCCAATGTTCCCAAGGCCCTTTGGGACAGCTCAGCCCATCGGGGCCCACGAACCTTCCAAGGCTGTTGGTGTTTCGTGGGGGAATCACACGTGAGGGTGGTGGGTCCAACGGGGATGAAAAACATACATCGACCATCTCAAAGAGATGAATCCATGGAGAAACACAGAGTTAGTCCTCCAAGAGCTGACAGCAGAGAGATTTAGTTCACTTCAGAAAGTGATGCTTTAGCAAAGTGACACTCCAGATATTTAGCTGCTTTCTCGAAGTGAAAGGCTGCCCAGCTCACTTCACTGCCCGGCCCCGTGGCCGCAGCAGCAGCAAACAGCTCTGGTAGGGTTACAAATTGAAATCTGCGTGTTGGGGACCGGTTTTCCTAAATGTGGTGTGATCACAGAGAGGGTGACTGATTAATTTGTAATGGGAAACCGTGGAGATGGGAGTGCAGGATGGAGGGAGCCCAGGGAGCCGCGGACGCTGGGAAGTGTCAGCAGCTTATCTGACGTTCCATCAGGTGCCTCTGCAGTCCAGCAGCTCCTGAGCTACCAGAGGGGCTTTCAAGGGCTAAATCTCCAACAACATTGTGAAGTACACAAATGAGAAAGACACTTGATACAATAATAGGTAATAGGGAAAGGATATTGTAAAATAAATACGGAGCATCTTCAGGTAAGTGGAGCATGTTCAGCTCAGCAGAAATCCAGGCAATTAACCCACCACGGAGGTGGTGGCTGAGGTGGATCCATTAGCAATTACACACGAGGAGCCGTGCAGGACACTGGGCTTCAAGGACCTGCAAGGACAAAGCCCAGTGTTTCACCTTGCAGCAGCCCCAGTGGTCGAACACTCACGCCCAGCACATCTCAGTCCAGCTCCCGACGGCGCAGAAATCACTGAAACAATTAACAGACCTTGTGCCTGGCAGCACCCACTGGAGATGATAAACATTGCTCAACGGGAAGACTTCAGCAATCAATATCCAAACGAACCTCATTTGTTTCTCATTTGAAAATAAGCTTACTAGGTGACAGATATCCTCCAAACAGTGAGGAATAACAAAAGATTGCTTTCATCTCGGAGGAGCCCTTAGCAACTGGCACAGGAGGGGTGGGGGAAGGCATGGCAGATCTCTCTGCTGAGGCTCTGCAAGAGCTGTAGGGAGAAAAAAGATGCTACAGCTGCAGTATTGGAACTTCAGGCAGCAGGAGGGAATCACAGAATCATGGAATGGTTTGGGTTGGAAGGGAACTTAAAGCTCATCCAGTCCTACTCTCTGCCATGGGCAGGGACACCTTCCACTAGCCCAGGCTGCTTCAAGCCCTGGCCTGGCCTGGAACACTCCCAGGGATGAGGCAGCCACAGCTTCTCTGGGCAACCTGTGCCAGGGCCTCCCCACCCTCACAGCCAGGAATTCCTTCCAACCTGCCCTCTGGCCATGGCACAGCAGCTGATCCTGCTCAGGGAAGGGGGAACCTCCCCTAAACCCAGCACAGTCACAGATGGAGCAGCTCTGAGGCTGGATGTCCTCATCACCCACTCCAGGATCTGCATCCTCCTGAGGATGTTCTCTTGTCATTCCCAACCTGTCTGAGCCCTGCTGCTTAGCTTGCAAAATTTGACAATGGTAGTACGGATGCAAATAAATTTGGCAGGATTTATAGGGTTTAGTGTCCATGTGTGCTCGAAGGGAATTCATGTTTGAACACGGCTCCTGCAGATGTAGGACAGGGCCCCAGGAAGATTTCTAACACATTTCCCTGCAACACACTCTCAGTAAACAAGAGGAGGTGTGGGCACAAACCAAGATCTTCCCAAACAATAGCAGCAGGGCTGCAGGAGCCCCAGCTCTGGAACTGCATCCCCAGCAGCCTGAAATGGGTGACAGAAGGAGGGTGGAACAAGATGATCTTTAAGGTCCCTTCCAACCCAAACCATTCTATGATTCTATGAATTACCAGGCAAAGTAATTCCAGTGAAATCCTCACGTCCCTTCAATGATGGAGAATCACCTGTGGCACACAGGGCACCAGCATTCACAACTGCCCTGCCCTGAGACCTCCAAAGTGCAGATACAACATCCCACAGAGGGACAGAGCTTCCAGCAGCCCTTCACTGGCCACCTCCATCCCCACCAGACCCTTCAGCGTCGTGTTCCCAAAGGGAACATCCTTCTCCTGCATGGAGCAGCAAAGCCCCTGAATGTGTGTGAGGCTGAGAGGTTTTTAAATCTGCTTCCCAGCAATGGGAGTCACCCAGCAACTGGAGGGCACAAAGGGATAAAAGGCTGTTGGGAAAAACAGTGATTGGACTGGCCCAAAACCCTTTCCCATTTCAGCTGTTTCCATCCCGGAATTCAAACATCTCCTAAAAATAGGTTGAGAAGAGACACATAGGTGGTCTGTAAGAGTTTTTTGGGGGTGAGCACTGGGGAGCTCTGCTCCATGTGACCCATGACCAACATCCCCAAGGAGCTGGGAGGCAACTGGTGCTCATTCCCTACCTGTGCTGGCAGCTCGGGGATGCTGCACGGTTCAGTGCTTTTTGGCACATCCCTAACAGTATCACTGCAATTATCCTGTTGTTTAGGTGTCCCTGAGGAATGGAGAGAACCTCATTATCTGGCAAACTGAGGATTTGGATGTGCAGGGGATGTCAAGGAGGATTTTGAATGTGGAGCCCCATCAACAGAGAGCTGCCCATCCATCCGCCAGATCCGTCCAGCTCCCACTGCCCCTCCAAAGGCAGCGGCAACAAATCAGTCCGAGCCAATGGAAAGGAAAGAAGAGGAGAAAGCTCTGGAGGGGTTAACGTGCTCTTGAGCATGGTTCAGTGAAATTGTCAAAAAATCCCTTCTGACAAATTGCCTGAGAAGAGAGAGAAAAATATAAAGAGCCGAGTGCATGGTAATGATTTCTGAAAAGTTCCCCAGCACCAAAATGGCAAAATACCATTAGCAAAGCAAATTGTATTTTGTGTGCATAATTCACACCAGGACACGGGATCCAGGCGGCCCCGCTTCCCATTATTAATGGGACACCACTCCAAGGCTTCTACAGAGCTCTACTCGCGCTGCCGGGAGCGCGGGGCAGGGGTGGGCTCTGCTCCAGGGAGGGGAGGGCAGCTCCATCCCACATCCCTGCGCTTCTCCGTGAGGCACGGGGTGGGAAACGCCGCGGGATTCGCTGCGCACGGCTGGGCTGTGTGCGCAAAGCTCAGCTCCAGCCAAAAGCGCATCAGAATCCTCCTCCCCGAGCCGTGCCCGCCGCGCCGGAGTCAGCCCGGCTCCCACCGCTCCTCTCCTGGCCTTGGGAGTGGCTCCTCAGAGCAGGTTGCTCGCAGGACACCGGCTTCACCGATCTCATCTCCCCTCTCTGTTCCATCCCCCGCTGCCGGGCAGCCTGGGGGTGGCTCTTTGCATGTGCCGGTGCCTCCCGAACCAGCCCAGCCCGACGGAGCCGTGCCCCACCCCGGCTCCCGAAGCTCCTTCCCAAGCGCTCCCGGGTGACTCAGTGCCCTGCTGAGCAGCGACCAGACGGATTGACTCCAGATGCTCACGGACAAACCTGACCCGTCCTGCTCACAGCCCTGGCTCTGACACATTCCTGGCGCCTCCAACGCCCCGGGACAAACAACGAGGCTGGGGGGGCGCCGAGCTGGCTTTTAGAACCCCCATCAAAACATTCCCTGCGTTACCTGCCTGCTCTGGGGGTGCTCTGGTGGAAGCTGCTTGTTGAACGCACGATGGATGTGCTTTTGCAGTGGCTGTTTTATGGGAACCAAGAGGCTCAGGCCAGTCCACGGGCAGGGCTGGGATGCAGCCGCCGACGCTGCTCTGCCCGATTTTCCAAACCAAACACCATGCAAATCCTGCTTTTGTGATGAAATAAAAGGAAACCTCCCTGGCACCACAGATCCTGGCACCTGTGGCGGGGCTGTTGGCTCTCAGGGGCACAGCCCAGTGAAACCCTTCGGGCTGCGGGTCACGGAGCGGTCCCACTCCTCCCAGAACCCATTTTTGGGTTGTTTCTGCTCCTCCCCTCCCAGTCCCGACGCTGGCACCCCGACACAACAGGGCAGCAGTGTCTGGCACAGCGGTGTCGTGCCAGGACACCAGCCCAAAGGGCAAGGAGGAGCGCGGGCCGGGCAGCACGAGGAGCCGGGCTGGATTTTGGTCATGGAAAGGCTCTGTAATTCATTACCCATGCCCCAGGACAGGCAGGATTGTAATAAACACCTTCTTTGAGTCCTGTAGAGAGAAGTTACATGAAAATTACCTACTTTAAAAGAACATTAGCATTTCAAAGTCAAACATTAGGAGACGGTGGAGCTCGATGAGTGTGCACTGGCAGGGTTGTGCTTTGCCTCTTTGTACCCTGCGATGCTTTTCATCTCACCTTTGTGAGTTGTTCCCGACTGGATGGGCCACAGGGTTGGATACAGGACCTCCCAGACCACTCCCCAGGCTTCCACTGTTGGATCAAGAAGAAATGACTAACAGCAGGTTGTGCTCCTCATTGTTTGGCCTCAAAGGAACAGTGGAACAGGCTCCTCCAGCACATCCTGCAGCAGCAGAGGTCGAGCCAAGGTTGTATTCCCGGGTCTGGGTGATTAAAAAGACATTTCCCTGCCCTGGTGTAAAGCCATGGAGTGCCCACATCCCAAGTGGTCCCTGCAGTGCTGGTGCTCTGATCTCCAAAACACTCGTGAGCAGCAGGACAAGGATGGAAAGGATCAGGGAAATGAAATGGCCTTTGCAGGGAAGAAGCAGAGCAAAGGAGAGCTGGAGGGTGACCTGGGAATGGGTTTTACTCATTAAGCAGCGAGGAAGAACCAGGGACATCAAGTGGGACATGATGGAGCAGTGGGACTGACCGTGCAAAACCCTTTTCCCCAACAGGCAGAGTGTGACCTTGGGGATCACAGGACTCTGCAGTCCTGCACGGGCGGGCCCAGAAGGTGGTTACCCAAACTACCAGCACACAGATCCATTGGGGAACTGAACACAGAGAAACAGATGCAATCTCTGGCTTGGGAAGCCTTTCAACAGAAGCTTGCTGGAGGCTATAACCAGGGGAGCCCTGACTGTGGGCTTGCCCTGATGATAAACCCTTCCTCAGCACTTTCCAGCAGCAGCCTGTGTCCAAGCCAAGAAGTAGGATGCACCCTTAGCACAGCTATTCCCAGGAGCTGAGGAGAGAGTTGAGGCTCCTGAGGAGAGATGGAGGTGCAGATAGGACAGTGCTCCAACCCTGGGGAGGGTGTGGTGTCTTAGCAGGAAACAATGGAGAAATATCTTTGATCGGCACAGCCAGAAACTGGAATAAATCCCCAAGACTTAGAGGGAATGTAGAGCCCTCCTGGCTCTGGTCCTGTTGATGGGGAAGGCAATGACCAGCAAACCCCAGCGGTGATAAGACCCAATAATGCAAAATGAGACCAGGTTGTGGGAGCTGGTTTGTGTCTAGACCATCACCAGGTGAGTGTTTGCCTTCCCTGGTGTTAAAGGGTTTGTGCTGTAAACCTGCCTCGGACAGATTAAGTCAATCTCACATTGGTAATTGAAGAGAAAACAATCCCAACAGCACAATGGGATCCACAGTGCTCCCAACCTCACTTTGTGTGGAGATGCCACTGGCAGGTCACCCAAACTTCCTTTGCAACCCAGTGTCTAAACCCAGGCAAGGAAAGTGCGAGTTATCTCCTGACAGGCTAATTACTTCTTGTTTTCCAAGATAATACCCGGAGTGTTTGAATATGGCTATTTTCCCTGCTCCCTGCTGCAGCTGTGAAGATTGTGTTACTGTCATATGTGAGTTCTTATCGCTTATCTGTGTTCTTTTATCTTTGCCACTCATTTAAATGTGTTTAAGGTTCTGTGCAGAGTCTTGTCTCTGCTCCAGGGAACCTGGTTCCTCTGCACAAACCCCAGGAGCATTCCTGGCTCTGGGCCTGGGGTGGATCTCAGCAGCCTCTCCAAGGTGCCAGGACTCCGGCATGAACTTGGAATGTGCTCCCAGACCTTCAGCAACTTTCTTTATCCAACAGGCAACAGTCTCAGTCCTTCCTGCTGGGATTCTTCCTGAGCCATTTGCTCTCTGGGCTCTGGCAGTTCAGGTTTGCACCAAGGCAGGCACTTGGCATTCCTGGATCTGGAACGTGGTGCTGGAGCTCTGGTGGTCCTGGTAGCTGGAAAATTAGTATTTTGAGGGGGAATGGGGCTCAACCCAAGGCCCTTGTAGGGCCAAGGTGCCAGAACAGTGCTTGCAACAGCAGGAGAGTGAAATCCAGCTCTGCATGGAGGCAGCTGGGGCCCAGGGGGCTGGAATGGGGGGCCAAGCCCACCTGCAGCCCCTTAGACAAGCTGCAGCTCCAGAGCTGGGTCCAGCCCCACTCCTTGCCCACCCACACATCCCTCTCCCATCTCAGTTCACCTCCCTGCACATCAAAACCTCTGGTTGCAAACCAGCCCTTCACTCTCTGCAATTTGTCTGCTCCTGCTCTCTTGTCCTGAGGACTGGGGTCGGTGCTGCCCAGGGGTCCAGAAGGATGATCCAAACCAACAGTGCCATGGGGTTAAACCCCCTCCCCATCAGCAATGCAGGACCCACACACCGTGACGGGCTCTGATCCCCCCTGGGATGTGAATCCCAACAGGGACGGCTCCCCCAGCTCCCTGGCTCCCTGTGTCAGGTCAGATCTCTCCATGGGGAGCCAGGAGGCAGCTCCTGTTGCAGGGGATGGTTACCCACACTGTAACCCTGCCACCCAAACCGTGGGCAGGCAGGTTTCCCAGCGCTCTCTGTGCCTGTGCTGCGGGGCTGGGGGCTGCAGACCCCACAGGGAACAGATCTGAGGACGCTCTGGCTCGGAAGCAGGATGGTTTTATCCCTCCTTCAAATTAAAAAAATATCCTGTGCATCCATCTCGTCAGCCACGGGAGGCATTTTATAGCCGCCATAACAGATTTGGAGCCGGGAACCAGAAGATAAAATAATTTACTAATTGGAAGTGGCACCAAACATTTTGCCTCTTGCCCCTTCTGTGATCTCGGGGGCAAGTGCCTGGCAGCTGGCCAGGAGATGGAGCAGAGGGACGGCAGGGACCTGAGAGGTGGCCGGGCTGCGACTCCAGCAGACCCACCCTATTGTTTTCCCAGCACCCTGTCACCTCTGATTATGGCCAGAGATGCCCATCAAAGGCAGAGCCGGGTGCAAGGCTGAGGAGGAGTGACAGGGCTGGTGCAGAGGAATTTCACACAACGGCCCAGGCATTTTCTAGCTCACTGACTCGTTTTCCCTGGGTTTTTTTTTCAGATGGCTCTGCACTTGGCAGCCCTCAGCAGGCTGGCACGTGGGGACAGTGCGGCCTCCTCCACTGCCAGAAGAAGCCAAAAGTCTTCATTCACTCATTTAGTCATTCACTCGCTCCACAACATACATTTATTTACCAAGGGTGCCCTGCCATGTGCTCAGCCAGGGCCAGCAGAGCAGCAGCCACCCGGCACCACCAGCTGTGGTCACAGCAGCTGGTGGCACAGCCACCGGTCTCCTGCTCTGAGGAGGGGGCTCCAAGGCAGCCTGGCAAGTGTTGGGCACCTGGGGAGTGAGATCTCTAGCTGGCATTGCCCTTCTGCATCTGTACAACACGTGGCAGGGCAGTACAGCTGCACTGTCCCCACTGCCGTGCCCATGGAAGGGGCTGCCTGGCATCTCTCACCCTCTCCTGCTGCTCAGAGATCCCTCTGATCCCAACTTTTTGGGGAAGACCTACCCAAATCTCGTAATTTTAAACATTTAACCTCGTTGCCTTGAGGCTGTTGCTCTGTAAGTCCAGGGTCTACCTGGCAAAACTGGCTGTGCCCAATTTTCGAGACATTTCAGGGTGTCTGCTCCAAAGGTGGAGCCCCACAACTCACCCCCACGCTCCCCTGTGGGATCCTCACCAGCTCAGGGAAGGGCAGGACAGGGATGAGCAGGAGATGAAGAAAACGGTGGGCAGAGCAAGGGGAGGCTTTGCCAGAAGAGATGCAGCCTGGTGGGACATGCCCTGGGACACGGGGACATCCCAGCCCCTGGTCCCAACACTCCCATAGCCTGCAGGAGCCAAGGCTGGGCTGTGGGGGCACCTCTCAGAGATGCAGAGCAGGAGCACAGCCCAGGGTCTCAGAAGCATCCAAGAAATAGGACAAGAGGAACGGGCAGGAACTGATGCCTGGGAAGTTGCAGCTGGACAGGAGGAAGAACTTCTTTGCTGGGCAGTGACCCAGCCCTGGAGAGAGAGCAGAGAGGGTGTGGAGTCTCCTGACTGGAGATCTTGCAGAGCTGTGTGGACACAACCCTGTGCCATGTGCTGTGGTATGGCCCTGCTGGAGCAGAGAAGTGGGACCAGATGAGCCACTGTGGTCCCTTCCAGCCTGACCCAGTCTGGGATTCTGGAATTCTGTGATTTCCCAGTCCCTGTTTAGACACAACAATGAGACTAATTGGGTTGGTGGCTCTGTGACATTTCTGGTGAAGCAAAACAGGCAGAGACTCAACGTTCCGGTTGGAAGGGACGAGAATTCCTCCCAGAAGGCTCACCCACAGCGGGACCCTACCTGGCATTTGTCTGGCTCAGGACAGCACTGTGTTAATCAAGAGTCAGTCCATCATCTGCTCTGACTCCCACGCCTCCGTGCCCAGCCAGTGCTCCCTGAGCCACGCCACTCTCATGGATAAATACTTGTCTTAAGTTGCCATCTAGGGGAGCAGAAAAAGCCAGTTGCTTTGAGGGAGGTTACGAAACCGAGCACATCAAAAGCCTCGAGGTGCTTTATGTTTAGAGAGAAACTGCCACCACATAAACAGCAACAAAGAAGGCAAATAAGAGACTTAAAATGCCCAAAATACAGCACAGCAGTGTAATTACAAACACATGCCTTTGTTTTGAAAGCCTGAGAACACAGAGGGAAGCGTGTGTTTATGAACTCTTACAGAGCCTGTGTGGTGAGGAGAGGAGGGTGTTCTGAGCAGGGATTTCCCCCAGGAGAGGACCAGATTTAGGGTCTATTACTGGAAAATACTTGGATGCTGGAGTAGAAAATGCTCTTAAGTGTCTCCCGGGATGTGCCCCTTGCCTTCCAGGCTGCCTGGTGCTGCTGCAGGGCGGCAGAGCAGCCCGGAGCAGAGGCACAGGGGGAGCTGGTGTGGAAGACGTGCTCTCATTTACTGGGGGAGCTTTCCCCAGACCGCCCCCAGCACATCCAGATCAGACAGGGTGTGTTAGCACGGGCTTTTGTACCCAGCCGTTTTGTTTTGTTAAAAGGGGAAGATAAAGAAAGAGATTGGATCAATGCGAGCTCTCCAGCGAGGCTAAATCCAGGTTAAATCCAGGGAGGCGCAGGATGGAAACAAATTCTGTGGGTCTCGGGGAACAGAGGGGAAAAATACGAGGAAGAAGAACGAGGATGAAGTGTGGGGGAAGGGGGGTGAGGGTGGATGGGGCACATCCCTCGTGCTGCAGCCGCCCCGGGAGCCGAGGCCCTTTTCCAGGTCTCACATTCCCGCAGCAGCCTCTGGAGCTGAGCTGCTTCACTGGAAGCGGCTCCCAGCTCCTCAGACAAAAGGTTCCCTCTATCTGCATTTATAAAGTGCTTATCACAGTGGTGTCTCGCTGCTCCCAGCCCTTTCCTAGAGAAGGGCAGAGTGTTTCTATTGTTGTTATACAAATAGCTTCCCCTGCCAGTTCCTTTCCTTCCAGGCTACTGAGTGGAGCTTGGCTCGGCTCCCTCTGGACTAATTTGATGAGAGATAATTATCTTGTTAATATCATCTTATTTTCTTAAGTCCCAGCCTCTCTTTTATTAATTCTGTCAGTCGCTGGTTGTGTTGCTCTTAGGTCCGTGTCTTTTCAAAACACTATAACAGGCACTTATGGGAGAAAGTCGAAAAAAGAACAACTTAACTTAGAGAATGTAAATATTGACATTTTTCCACAATGGAGATTTTTAATCTGTTCCTCCTCGCAGAGCTGGCCGCCGTGGGAACCACTTGGACACTGCCTGCCTCTGGGGGGGATGCAGCTGCAGTGGGAGATGCTCAGGACCTGGTACCCCCTCCTGAGGGACAGAAGAGGAGCAGGGGCAGGAATTCTGCCCACAGTGGCCGGGAGGTGCCTCAGGACATGCCAAACAAGGTGCACCCTGGCACAGGTCCCTCCTGTGGCCCGTTTTAGTGCTGAATCAGCTGAATGCAGGCAGAAAATGGGAAAGGAGCATGGATGGGGGCTGGTTTGCAGGGAAGGGCTCAGCTTCAGCCTTTCAAAGAGCTCTCTGTGAGCACAGGGATGGGGCTGATGTGTCTGTCTCTCCTCGTGGGAGCTGATCCCAAGTCAGGGGAAGCCCGTGCAGGGCCACAGTCCAATGCAGGGCAGTCCCCCTCCCCAGGGTGCCCACAAAACCCTTCCAAGTCTTTCAGAGCTCATTATCCTTCGCAAGAACATTTATGGCTCTTCTTAACGTTAACAGTGCAATTGTATTATCTCACAGAATCGGAGGACATGACTCATTAAGGAGCCACAGCCTGGGTCTGCAGTGGATGCCCCAGAGCACTGTCCCTCTGCCCTTGTCCTTCCCAGCAGGGATGCCAGGGAGGATCCCACCTTCCCTGGCAGCACACCCTGCTGTCACCTCCCCGCATCCCTCACCCTAAAGGGAACAGCCTGTGGGGCTGCTGGTGCCCTGGGCAGGCCCCAAAAAAGACCCAAAGGGTGTCCTGCTGTCTGGATCCACTGCTCTGGGGCATTGTCAGGGATAAGAAGCTTTTGGGATTTGTGAGGGGAAGAAGAGACATTTTAGCATCAGCTACAGGGGGTAGAGGTATTTTCCTCTTGGGGCAACATGAATAAGCATTTTAGAAAGGCTTCGTTTTGGATGAGAAACTGCAACCTTCCTCCCAGCACCACTTCAGGTACGGTAAAGACTATTTTTTCCCCCCTTGGACCTGTGCCTCAATCCCTGTAAAACAAAGCCCTCGTGTGAGTGCTCAGCTCTAACGAGAGGTTTAAAGTTAAGTATGTTCTCAAGCGATTTTCTGAATCAGGATGGAAACTCAAACCTCTTCTCTCTGACTCTTTTTCTCCCTTTTTTTTTTTTATTTTCAATAACACAGATATCAAACTCATTCAAGAGCGAGGGAGAGAAAATGAGGGGGTCGGGCAGATTTCCTCTCTGCGAGGAACCGAATTACATTAAGCCTGCTCATGCCTTGCTGCAGGAAGGAGCTTTTTTGTTCTAGTCTGTACAAGTGCTCACACTGTGCTTGTCGCTGTAGCATCCAAGAGTTTTCCAGTGTTGCATTAAACAATGTGACTAATATCTGCAGCACGCTCATAAGCTGCGGATTTCGAGTCCAGAGCTTAGGCTCATTTATTCCAGGGACCAAACTCATTCACTGACAGGGCAGGGGAGTGTGTTTGCTGTAGTGGCAGATGTACTTACAGCATTTAATCATGCAGGCAAAGAAGGATCCCATTCTTTAGCTGGTGTGTCAGACCCCGGGGTGGAGTGTCCTTTGGCTTGGCTGTTCCACACTGAGGTCACCCCACGGGCTCTGCTGTGCAGAGGCAAAACTGATTAATAAGCCATGAGAAAGCAACTCATAAAAACCCTTCAAGTCATATCGTGAGGAGACTCGGGGGGTTGAAGCATTCAGATAAACAGCCCTGAGTCAATAATTTGGTCCATCTCCATGGTGAGAGCAGGTAAAGAGAGAAAGAAAGATGAAAGGAGGTGCGGTGAGATGATGGGCAGGGCAAAGCAACAGAGTGAAAAGGGTAAGAAAGAAAATAAGATCGATGGTTTCTTCTGCTCCTCTGTGGATGCAGACATGGAGGGAATGTTGGCTGCTCCTTGCTCTCCAGGCAGGTGGTGGGGCTCTGTGGGAAGGCTCTCTTTGCATGCTGACTGCTGCCCTCCTGGGATACAGGGGCTGTGGCTCAGCCCCACAGCTCCAGAGAGCCTCAAATCCAAGGGCAAACAGGGAGTGCCCTTTGCCAGTGATCAGGCCCATAAAAGACCTGGTAGAAAGGATATGTGGATATATTATTGCAGCAAAACCTGCATTTCTTGTGCACACCATTTAAATAGTCCATGAGACGTGAGAAAATGAAGGAGAGTCTGGGCTCCTGGCTGAACCCCTGTGTTTGCTGAAGCTGTGCAGAACACATGTGTGGATCCCACATCCCTGGAAACAGTGTTCAAGGTGGGCATGGAGTCATTGCCACTTCAACAGCAGCAGAGGTGACACCACTGATCCAGCTGCTCAATCCTGGTGTCAGGAGCTTTGGCTCCTCCAGGCAGAGGATCCCTGGGAGCATCTCCTGTCTGGGAAGGGCAATCCCTGCCTGGATTGAGGTGAGCCAGGTGAGATGCTGAGGATTTGCCTGTTGACAAACTGAAATCATCACAACTCAAGTCTCTTTTAACCAGACAACTTTCCCCCAGAACTGGAAAGTGGTGTTGAGATCCCACAGCCCCTCTGGGCTCTGCTCCAAACTCACCTTTCCTGCAGAGCAAAGGGCAGCCTGAGAGCTCCAAAGCAGGGGATGGGGGCTCCAGACTGGCCAAACCTCCAGCAGCTGGTGATCCCTGGTCACCCCCACATTCCCAGGCTCCACTCCCAGGGATGTGAGACTTGTCCCTGCTCTGTCTGCTCCGTGGCAGGGACTGAGCATAGGATGCACCAAATAAACACCCTAAATATGGAGCAAAACCCACATGTAAAGAGCAGTGGCTGCTGCACAAGTGGTGCTTCCTGAGTGAGCACCTCCCTCCTATTTTTGTTTTCTCCTCATTTGTAGCAAACTGCCTTATTTACTGCCTGCTGTCCCAGGCCTGCAACCAGCCCAGAAATATTAATATCCTCATCTGCTCTCCTGTGAAACCCATCACTCTGGGATCCAAGAGCCTCACAGACGTTCAAGAACTCATTTGCACAAGATTCTGCATTGTGAAGGGGTTTATGAAGATTAAATAGAGTCATTAGTTTGAGATACCCAGGCTGAGACACCTGGTCCTTGTTTTGTTTTTCTTTCATGTTATTAGTGGGATTTTGTCTTTATTTTTTTAAATTATATTTTTAATTATTTTATTTTTTAATGTGTGTTTATTTTTTAATATATATTTTCTATAAAGCTATTCCAAGGAGGGCTTGTATGTTCAGAACAAGGCTCCCACTGCCTCCAGTTGTAGCACAACCCCTCAGCCTTAAGCAATTCCAGCAGTGGGGTCTCAGCCAGATGCCAGGAGATGAGGAACACATCAGAAATCACCAGTGAAATATCTGGGGCTCAGGACTTGCTGCCTATCAGATGGGAGCTCTGCAGCACAGGCAGGCATCCAGTCATTTAAATCTTTCCTTTCCCACAACAACTTGTTTTCTTTCCTAATATTTTCCCAGTTTTACAACAAATGGAGGGTCCTACAGCCTGCAGGATAAGCTCTGGCTGACTCCACACCACAGGGGGTTGGATCCAGAGAAGGAAGGGAATTATGACCACACAACTTTCACAGAATCACAGAATATGCTGAGCTGGAAGGGACCCACAAGGATCATCCAGTCCAACCCCTGGCCCTGCACAGGACACCCAAACAATCCCATCCTGTCCCTGAGGGCGTTGTCCAAACACTCCTGGAGCTCTGGCAGGTTTTCAGTGCCCAACCACCCTCTGGGGGAAGAACCTTCTCCTGACACCCAACCTGAACCTGCCCTGACTCAGCTTCACAGCTTTATCACAGCCCTGCTCCAGAAAGCACAAACTCAAGGGGTGCTGATCACCTTCGCTGCTGAATCCAAAATAAGGCACCAGAAGCCAGTGAAGTCTTCATCTTCCTGGCTGACATTTGCTGTGGTCTTTAAAAAAGACGCCAACAAAGGATAATTCAATCATGCATCACCACATTAATCCCCCAGGCTCCTCTGGGGACTTCTCCATGTGCCACACGGTGCTGTCCCTCCTCCTTTCAGGCACCCCCTCTCCCTGGAAAGCAGATGCCCCCCAGGGCTCTGCCACATGCTTGGTCATTTCAGAGCCAGCCACTGTGGATTCCACACATTTTCCAGAGTCTGCTCCTCGAAAACAGGGGGGGTTGAATTAATTCCAGGCAATTTATCACACGGGCAGCACGGCAGGTGGCAAGTACAACAGGGGAGACCAGTGATCAAAGAGCACCCAGTGGGTCTCCACGTGCCTGTATCTGAAGAGCCCAGGCATCTCTCCTAATAACACACACTGACTGTTCCAGCTCCCTGTACAGGGCATCAATCATTTTCCTGTTGGTTATCATTTTCTATCGTGTGTCTCTTGTGCATTTTTAATTGGTTAATTACTTTATTCATACACTAAGCACACCCTCAAGCTCCAATTATTATCAGCATTAAGTGCTCGGTTCATCCTATACATCTCTTAAAAGCTGCGTTTGGCTGTTTCCTGGCCCACACTTCCTCCCTGTACAATACCATAGGGGTCCTGCAGATACCTTGGCTGCTCCTTTGACAGACTCCAGCCATCCTGCTCATTAGTCTATTATCTTGCTGCTTATCAGCCTCACTCCCAAGCTCCTCATTACTGCAGTTGCAATTACAAGAGCCAACATTCCTCCTTTCCGGGCCCGAGTAGCTCCGCTCCACTTACAACAGGGCACAGTTATTCAAGTTAACAGCTCCCCACAGCACTCCTGGGTTACTCTGCTACATAAACCAACACCTCCACAGCGTTAATGAACAGCAGAGCTGTTTGTTCACACTTCACTATGGGTATTGTGTGTTATATCTTCGCTTAAAGGCTCCAGCTGGGCCCCAGGGAGGAAATCCAACTCTTCCTTCATCCTCACTGATGCTTTCTGCTCGGTTTGGAAAGGAATTGAAAGTGCTGCTTATTCCAGAGGAGCTGAGCACCTTCACCTGCAGGAAGGATGCACAGGTCGGGGTGGGATGACTGGGAGCAAGGGGGAGGAACAGGGACCAAGGGCTGGTGCTGCACCTGGGTTGGGGCAACCCTGGGATCAATCCAGGCTGGGGATGAGCAGGTGGAGCAGCCCTGGGAGAAGGACTTGAGGGGGCTGGTGGGGGAGAGGCTGGACATGACCCAGCCCAGAACCCCCCGTGCCCTGGGCTGATCCCCCAGCGTGGGCAGCAGGGCAGGGGGGATTCTGCCCCTCTGCCCCCTCAGCTGAGACCCCCCTGCAGAGCTGCTCCAGCCCTGGGGAACAGCACAGGAGGGACATGGAGCTGCTGGAGAGAGTCCAGAGGAGGCACCAAGATGGTCAGAGGGATGGAGCAGCTCTGCTGGGAGGAAAGGCTGGGAGAGTTGGGATTGTTCAGCCTGAAGAAGGGAAGCTTTGGGGTGACCTAATTGTGGCCTTCCAGTGCCTGAAGGAGCTACAAGAAAGATGGACAGAAACTATTAACAAGGACCTGGAGAGATAGGACAAGGGGGAATGGCTTCCCACTGCCAGAGGACAGGGTTAGATGTGATTTTAAGAAGAAATTCTTCCCTATGAGGGTGGGGAGGCCCTGGCACAGGTTGCCCAGAGAAGCTGTGGCTGCCCCTGGATCCCTGGGAGTGTCCAAGGCCAGGTTGGATGGGGCTTGGAGCAACCTGGGCTGGTGGAAGGTGTCCCTGCCCATGGCAGGGGGTGGAATGAGATGGTCTTTAAGGTCTCTTCCAACCCAAACCATTCCATGGTTCTATGATAAAGCAAAGGGGGCAGCATAAGGGCAGACTGGGGGGCTGTGGGGGAGCAGGCACTGCTGGCA
Source organism: Manacus vitellinus (assembly GCF_001715985.3). Taxonomy (NCBI): domain Eukaryota; kingdom Metazoa; phylum Chordata; class Aves; order Passeriformes; family Pipridae; genus Manacus; species Manacus vitellinus. Next base: position 11,031,796 of record NW_021939882.1, read on the forward strand.
CAGACACTGCAGCCCAGGGTTGGTTTAGTTTTGGCTCCTTTAACCTGTTTCCCCCAGGACTTCTCCCTGCTGGAAGAATTGCCTTATCCAGGGGAGAGTGGAGGAGTTGCACTGAACATCAGTGCCCTGTGTGCAGTGCTGACATCCCGAGGGGAGCTGTGTCCCTGTGCATTTATCCCAGCCCAGCTGAGCGAGGCCTGACCTTTGACTTCCCCAGCATCAGTCTCTGAGCTCTTGGCTGCACGGGTGGGGCACCCAAAGCAAGTGCCACGGCTTGAATGTACAGTCAGAGGCAGTGGAAAGGCAGAAGGAACCTTTTGGTGCAGGATCAGAAATCAGATTGCAAAATGCACTGTCTGAGCCAGGGTCCTGCTGCAGGAGCACAGGTCAGTGCTGGCTGTGGCCCAGTGCTCCCAGTGCTCCCAGTACTGGCTGAACTGCACAGGCAGCAGCACACCAAGTGTCACCCCAGCACACAGAAAGCATCCAATCCCTGTCTCCAGGGTTGCCCAGGTGAGAGCCAAGGGGAGCAATGGGATTTTACCTGCCAGAGGGGCCAGCACAGGGGTGAGGGGCAGTCTGAGAGCAAAGCAGCTCCTCACCATGAGCCTGGGGAATGAAAGGGCTGCCAGGGGTGGCCTGAGTGCCCTGGGCTCTGTCCCCCGTGCCAAGCAGGGCCATGGGCACACAGACCTGTGCCCAGCTGGCTCCTCTCCCTGTGCTCAGCCTGGGAAGGACCCAGAGCAGAAGGCAGTGGGGTGTTTGTCCCAGACCTGCCTCCCACGCCCTCCCTCCTTCCCTTCAAGGGGTTTCTGCAGTTTCCTCTGTGTCTGCAGACTCTAAAATGCTGCTGGGCACTGCAGGAGTGGGGAACCTGCCCCTGCTCATGGATTTGGTCTCCAAGAATGGAGCAGAACTCCCACAGAGACAACTGAGGGAATGCACCAGTGTTGGAGGGGCTCTACAGCATGTTCCCAACCTGCCATCCCCCACTGCCAGAGATCTGCTGCCAGAGCAAGGTAGAAAAATGTCCTGTCAGGCTTCCATCCCCTGCACGTCCCCTCGCCTGCAGGACACATCCCAGAGAGCTTTTTTGCCCTGACTTCCCACCTTTCCTGCTGCAGGTTGGAGCTCAGCACCCCCTGCCCACCTCCCTTCACAGGCTCGATGGCTGTGCCCACGAGCTAAACCTTGTGCCAGGAATAGGGTCAGCTGGAGCACTGGATGTAGGTGCCCTGACCTTTCCCATGGCTCTGTGATCCTGAAATATCGCAGGCCCCACCCAGTTGGGAAAACAGGCTCAGGCAGAGGGGCATTTTATGGATTTAAAGCGCTGCCTTCTCTGCCTGTGCTATAATTCTGTGTGCAATATTAATTATCCAGCTTACACTGTTGCCATGACACTCCTTAAAGCCATCAAAGCCATCACAAGCACATCAGACCTCCACCCCACCCTTCCCTTTTGCTCCTGGACTTCAGACCAAGTCCCAATGCCAAGTGTTCCTGGCAGGGGGGCACAGGCACCGACTGTCCCAAGGGTCACCTACCCCTCTGCACAGCAAAAAGTCCAGATTTGGGCTTTTGGAAGTTGTGCCTAATTCTGAAGCTGCATTCCAAGAACAGACTGACTCCAGACATGCCCATTTTTAGGTCAAATTGCAAAATTACTTTTTCCTTAGCACAACATTGCCCTATCTTTAGAAGCTAAAAGGGATGTTTAGAGTTATAAGGAGAAAGGAAGAAAGAAGTGAAGGGGGGTGGGGTGCATAAACAGATCCAGAGCCCTGGAAAAGACACAAATATGAGATCAAAAGAGAATGAGCCAAATTCTGAGTAACCTGATGTCTGCAGCATTTACATCCCTGAGTGGCTGACACTTAAGAAACCCCCCAGGCAGTGACAGAACAGAGCTGGGTGCTTCCCCCTCCTACCCAGAGCACAGCTCAAATGCTGAAGGAAAACCTTTTATACCTCCAAAAACTGGAAGGAGGTCAATAGTATTTAACCTGATACGAGGGTCAGCGCAGGAGAAATCCTGGTGAAGGGTTTGTGCCAGGGAAAGCTTTTTCCAGCAATCCAGAATGGTTTTCCCTCGGTGTGACAGCACTGACGAGTCCCTGCAGGGTGTGGAATCTCCTCTGTGGGGTCTGTGATCAGCACAGGATCCCCCCTGCCTTGTCCAGGGGCACAGGACTGGTTTGGGCCCAGGATGATTCCAGGGTTCAGTCCCACATATGATGAGAGGGATGGAGCACCTTTCCTGGGAGGAAAGGCTGGGAGAGTTGGGATTGTTCAGCCTGGAGAAGGGAAGCTTTGGAGTGACCTAATTGTGGCCTTCCAGTGCCTGAAGGAGCTACAAGAAAGATGGAGAGAGACTATTGACAAAGGCCTGGAGTGACAGGACAAGGGGGAATGGCTTCCCACTGACAGAGGGCAGGGTTAGATGGATATTGGGATATTGGGAAGAAATTCTTGGCTGTGAGGGTGGTGGGACCCCTGGCTCAGGTTGCCCAGAGAAGCTGTGGCTGCCCCTGGATCCCTGGAAGTGTCCAAGGCCAGGTTGGACAGGGCTTGGAGCAACCTGGGCTAGTGGAAAGTGTGGTTAAAGAACTTCTTCTCAAAGCACCTCATCTAAATCTCTCCCTTTTTTAGTTTAAAACTGTTCCCCCTTGTTCTCTCACAGTCTGCCACGTAAAAAGAGATGTCACCCCCTGAGGGCTGAGCCTTTCCTTTGCTGCCCTGCAGGTCTGCCTTTCCTCCTCTGCCTGCATCCAGGCACAGGCTCCCAGACGGGAAGGGGGAACAGGAGCCGTAAACCAGGAGCTGCTTCCTCTGCGTGAGAAGGAGACACGGGCGGATCTGTTACTTCTGCTTATGAAATCCCATTTATGACAATATTCACACCTACGAGCAGCTGGCACCCTTCTCGTCTGCCAGAGGCTCTGCTGGTGATGAGTTTCTGGCTGGGAGCAGCACCACTCACAACTGATATGTTAATGCAATTAGAGACAGTGCCAAGTGCAAAGCAGTATTTGTCCTGATATTATTGGTGATAAAGGAGCCTCCTGTGTGAGAAGCAAGTCCATTTCCAATCCATCTGTATCTATATCTAAAAAAGCTTTCCTCTGCCCGAGTGCTGCCGCAGATCCCTGTGATAAATGGCTGCCACAGCTTAGCTCCCAACTCCATTACATCCCATTCAAATCCCCTTCATTATAACAAGCAGCAATATGACACCAAAAGCTCGTCTCAGGAATTTATGACCCAGTGGAGACGCTTAGATCCACTCCACCCCATTAAAACCGTCTCCCTTATAAAACATGCACCTTATTAGGCACCTCAGCAGCAGGTTGGCTCCTGCCAGGGCTCTGATTCCCTGGGCAAGGGAGGTGTGAGGAGCAGGTGCCAAGGGTTGAGTCTCCACCAAAACTGTGGCATCTGTGTCTCCTGCCTGGCACACGTCGAGATCTTGGGTTCTGGGGAGGGCTTTGTGCAGTTATCTTTTATTCCCAGTTTGCTTGCTAAGCCAAAACAAAAGAAAATGCACCCAGGTTTTTTTGTTTTTTTGTTTTTTTTTTTTTTCAGGGTTTCTTTTCTGACACAAAGGGCTTGAAAAACGGATTTGGGGCGGAATGAATTCGTTAAATTAAATCTGAAATGAAACAGCGTGTTTTGTTTTGTTTAAAACCATTTGATTAAAGCAAATTTACTCTCAAAAATATCCTTAAAAAAAATGTAACCTGGGATTTCAGCAATGGAGTAGCACCACTTGCTGTGTTCCTGACCCCTTCTCTCAGACATGCTCCCTTGCCTGCAGACATGTGTTGTTTCAGTCCTCATTTCACAGAGTAATTTCTGTTCTGTTCGCTGTTCCCTGGACGTGTCTGTGGCACCTTCTCGAGCTGGGGAAGCAGGAGAAGAGGGAAGAGATGTGGTGAAGTACCCACCCAGGCTGCTGTGCAGGTTCCTGCCTCTCTGTCCACCTCCATCCCCTCTCCACACCCTCCCTGCAGCTCCCACCAGCTGGCTCAGCTCTGCTGGACAAGCAGACACCAGCAGGCAGTGACACAGAGCCCTGGAGCAGCTCCTGCCCTGCACAGCACTCGGACAATCCTCATCCCACAGCCCTGAGCAGCCCAGCAGACACTCCTAGGACAGCCAACCCCTTTCCAGCCTGCAAGAGATGTCATCTCTCACCCCTGAGAAAGTGGTTCTGCTTTTCTCCCACACCACATGGACTCTCTTTCCCCCTTTTCACCTCCCAGCTCTCCCAGCCCGTGCCAGGCTGTGCCCTTCAGGAGTCCAGGTGGCAGCTCGGAGTGCTGCTCATTAATTTAGGTAAATATGTTTGTGTTTTCCTCTTTTTGCCCTGTTTAGTCTCATCTGACTGTACTGTTTGCTGTACTGGATTATGCAAATGGGAACATAACCAGCATTGGAAGCAGAAGGTAAGCAGAGCTTGCACCCACAGCTCTGGACCGTGCCAAGGACGGGGGTGCAGGTTCCTGCTGTGTCACTGAGTGACCTCTGTGCCACTGCTGAGCCCGAGGCAGGGGTGGCTTTGTCCCTCTGCTGCCCTGGGAGTGATCCAGCACTGACCCTGCCCCCTAAATCAGCCAAAGCAGGCAGCACAGTCCCCGTCACACACAGGCTGTTGTGGGGCCAGCACGCTCAGCCCTGTCCTGCTGCTGCTTCCCAAAGGTCTGACATCCCTCAGTGGTGCTTCTGGGAGCGTGCAAGGAACACAGCACTGCTCAGTGCATGATGACTGGGATAAATCTCCTTGAAGAAGGGGAATTTGCCTGAGGAACTGGGTTAATTCTGCTTTGAGGTGGGTGGGTTTGTGCCAGCGGTGCCAGAGGGGCGAGGAGGAAGGTGAAATCCTGGAGGAAAGAGGAACAGACGTGCATGGAACTGAAGAACTTGGTGCAGAGCTGTTCCATGCAGTGGAGTCACCTGTAAATACCTCAGGGTGACTCAGCCAGACACGGTCATGTGGCTCTTCAAGTCCTGGAGATCAAGATGAGCAAATGTGTCCGTGGCAGGATGTCAAAGGCCCCTCTGTCCTCCTTCCTCACCAAGGCCAGATAGTTTTACCAACTGATTCCTGTGTCAAACTGATAATTTCTGGCTGAGTTAAGGCAACTCTCTCCAAAATTTCAAGTGAAAACTCCAAGTGAGGAGGAATCAACCATCTCCATGTGTTGTTTAATGGCTGATTCCCTTCACTGCTGGAATGTGTCTTCTTTGCAGGTCGAATTTGTCTAATTCCAGCTTCCAGCCACCAGACCTTGTTACACCTTTTATCTCCAGATTAAAGAGCTCTCTGGTCCCAAATATATTCTCTTATGCTGCTACTTCCAGACTTGTGCCAAGGAACTACTCAAAGTGCTTTTCATTAAGGACTTTGTTATAAAACAACGTGTTTGGGTTGGTTTCTTTTTTTCAATTTCACTGACTTTTATACCTCTTTCTTGGACTCCTTCCATGTTTTCATTAAGTGTGACCCTGGAACTGGACACTGAGCACACCAGAACTCTTAATAAAGCCATGCATGGTCTCATATGACTGTGAAGCCAGTGTGTGTTGGTCCTTGTTCTCCTCTTTAGGGACTCCAAGTTCAGAAGGTTCCCACCTGCTCCCACTATGCTTTTCTAATCCATGCTCTGTTCAGCAGTCCCAACTTGTGTATCTATCTTTGTTCCTAGAAACCTGGATCTTCATTTCATTGTACCAAAATTGAGGCTTCTGGAACAAATTCAGCCTACAAATGATTCATGTGGCCTCGGCCACATTTGTCTTCCTGCTGGGCTTTGTATCCTCTTGAATTCTTATCTCTAAAGCCTGTGCACTCTCCTCCAGGTCAGCATTAAACACTGTTGGCTCTCTTCAGGAAGACCTGGCACTGATGTGAGGATTGTCCCTGGAACCTGCTGAGGATGGTGTCCACAGCCCTGAGGGACAGAGCATTCCCTGCATCCAAACAGCACCTTTGGACCATCATCAATGCTTTCCCCTGCCAGAACATCCCACAGCTTCTGCATGGACTGAGGGGAGACCTCAGTGCAGTTCCAACTGCCTGGGCAGGGGCAGAGGAGGGGCAGGGACTGAGCTCTGCTCTGGGGGGACCAGGGACAGCACCCAGGGAATGGCTGGAGCTGTGTCAGGGCAGGCTCAGGTTGGAT
>NW_021939882.1:11038175-11039876 GCF_001715985.3 Manacus vitellinus
CTCAGCACATTCTGTGATTCTGTGAAAAGACTGAGCTGGTGGATGGAATGGCCACCAGTGTTTGGACAGAAGGAGATGGATGTGTGTGCACAAGTCCTGCACCAGCAGGAATCAGAAACATGGCTGTGATTTACCTTGGACCTGGAAATTGCTCCCAGGCTCTGTAGGACAGATGCAGGTTTTTAATTACAATTCAGGAAAGCAAAAAAAGGTAGAGGCTCTAAAGAAGGGCAGGAGGGGCATACAAATAAGGTCTGACAAGTTTGTCTGGAAAAGAAACAGCTCAATCTGAGTGAGCTGCTCTTAAGTTAAATAGAAATGCAAATCTGGGATGGTGAGTTTGCAGGTGTAGGTGTTGTACACCAGCCCCACACAGGGTTGGGCACCCAGAGGCTCCTTCTGCAGCCAGCAGGGAGGTGGGCTCCTCCAGGGGCAGGTCCAGAGGCAGGAAATTCCAACAAGAGTCCTGTTAATACAACCAGGAAACCCGTGTGTGTCTGGAGGGGCTGGTCCTCCTGTCTGCTTGGTGGCACATTTTGGGATCCCTCCAGCGTGGCAATGGAAGATGATTTCTCTGGAAAGCTCCTCTTTGATGACTTCTGTTATTCCACAGTTAAAGAAGCAACTCCAACAGATCTTGTTGCAGGAGCAGAAAAAAGATGCAAGCCCTCAGAATCACTGGAATAACCCCTGAGGGGTGGTGGAGGAGGTGGAGGAAGAGTCCTCTGGAAGTTCACACCAAAGTTCAAGAGTCAAGAGGCACAAACACAAGGGAAACCCCATCCAAACATGAGGAAAAGGTTCTTCCCTATGAGGCAGGTCAAGCACAAGGCCAACAGCCCAAAGAAGTGGAAGCACCTTCATCCCTCAAGGTCTTCAACGTTCAGTAGGACAATGCCCCGACCAAACTGACTTGGTCTTGGCCCTGCTTTGGGCAGAAAGTGGGGCTGGAGACGCCCTGAGGGCTCTTTTAAACTACATAATTTTGTGATTCTACAACAGTTTCAGGAGCAGCTTTTCCAGCAGTTTTCTAGCAGTGGTTCTGTGCAGGTATTGAGGGGCAACCTGGATTACCCTGGGTATTCATCCCATATTCCAGCAGGCACATTCAGATCCTGCACTGCCACACAAAACAGACATAATGATGGTCTCCAAAGCATCCTGACACCACTTGCTTCTCCAGTCCCTCCAGCTGTGACTCCAAACTGGGCATTCTGCAGCACAGTTTGCACAATAAAAACTCATTAAAAAATTCGAATGCCCACTGAATTTGAGGCAGAAATTTTGTATTTCCAGCTGCAAAATTCTAACAAAAATTCTATGTGGGTTTTTTTTTTTGCCTCATTGCCACTGCAAAACTCTCAGCTAAAGGTTACTGGGTCACTTCAGCATTGCCCAAAATGGCTGGAGCAGATCAGCTCCCCTCAGGAAGTACAGGAAGCAGTTTGTAACCAAAGAAAAAAATAAAAAATAAAACCCCCAGAAGCTGGAGATTTTCCTGAAATGGCTGCAAGTGATGAAAGTTAATTTGTCATTGTTATACTTCGGCGTCTACATCCCTTTAGGTGGATCTGAGCATTTCGAGGCAACCCCCCAGACAAACCTCGCTCCCAATTCTAAAATGTTCTTGCTATGTAAAGATTAAAACAATAACATTTTAAGCCTGGGAGCTGAAAAATCCGAAGCAGTGGAGGGGGGGGG
>NW_021939882.1:11040846-11045740 GCF_001715985.3 Manacus vitellinus
CTCCTGCTGCTCCAGCCCCTTCCCCAACCCCATTGCCCAGAAGATGCCAAGGGCTGGGTCAGGGAGGTGCCTGCAGGAGGTGGTGACCTGGCACCAGCTATGGAGGAATCTGCTGGAATGTGGACCCCACTAAGGGCACCTGATGGCCAAGGTTAAGGCTTCAGGTGGCCTCAGATGAGAGGCAGCAGGGCTGAGATCTGGCACAGGGAGAGCTTTGGCTCTGGCTGTGCAGTGAGGTCACACTGTGCCACATCCCGGCCTTGGGGCTACACCAGCTCTGACACCTCCAAGGCAAGCTCTGCCTGCACATCCCTGCCTGCAAACCTTATCTGCCTCGCTCAGCCTCCAGCTTGGTGCTCTCCCAGCACTTCTCCAGCTCCCCATTTCTCATTCTTTTGGGAAGCAGGAGGTGGGAGCTCATGTCCAGCTGCAGGGACAGCTCACCATCCCAGAGCTGGCTCTGTCACACAGCATTTCTGCCACCCTTTTATTCAAACCTGGATGCCCAGGCAGGAATTTGGTGGGTCTCCAGCATTTGGAAATAATTCTTCTGGCCCCTGCAGGTGCTCAGACCTGAGGACACTGCAAGGAATGAGTGTCACCCAACAGCAGTTTTCCACCCTTGAAGAAGCTCTGGTTGGGCTGTGTCTCACACAAGCTGCATGAAAGAAGCTCTGGAATGGAGCCAGATGCCAAGTCCTCCAAGTCCTTGCCCTGGGAAGCTCAGCCTGTCTCACCAGGGGAGTGGAGCAAGGGATTAAAGCATCTCTAACCATCCCAGCAGTGGGAAGTTCATTGCTCTGCTCAGGTTCCCTCTGGGTGAGCCCAGGAGTCCTGGTACCTCCCTACACCAGACAATAAAAGGCCTGCTGTCATCATCAAACCAATCCCCAGGCTCTGGAGGGGTGACCCCTGCTCTGGGGCAGCTGGGGTTACCTGGGGTGCAGCTTTCCTGGGGGTGTGCAGTCCCAGCAGCTCTGTGGGCTCTGCTCCTGCTGGGGCCTCCCAGTGCTCCCAGTTCTAACCACCCAGTCCTGCTCCATGGCTCCCTGGAGTATGAAGAGCCTTTCTGCCATAGCTCAGGGGTGCCAGTCTGCTCCCAGTGTGATCACTGGGCTCTGTGGCACCAACAGCAGGCAGTAAAACACTGCCAGTCAGGGCACAATAAAAAACTCATTAAAGAATGCAAACACCCACTGAATTTGAGGCAGAACTGTGTATTTCCAGGTGCTGGGACTCTGCTGAGGCTGTCTGAAAGAGAATGTGAGATTAAACAAAATGGAAGAAGGTGAATGGGATATGTTGAGTGACCTGGGTGAGCCGGAGAGGAGAAACTCTACCTCCATCCCACTGGACCTCCTGGCCCTTGTGAAGCTCCTCTTGGATAAGTGTCTGCAGTTGCCACATGTGACCCCCCCCCCACTGATGAATGTCATGTCTCCTTGGTCCAGGACCACATTTCTCTTTGGTCTCCCTGACAGGCTTTCCTCAGGGTCGTGCTCAGGAGGGAAGATTTGCTCCCAGGCTCCACCATGGCCATATAACAAATCAGCCTGCAAGGTTACTCACTCATCTCATTATGCACAATAGAAACCCCAGGCAGACAAATGTAAAGCAAAGTAAGGTTTATGCCTTATCCAGAAAACTTATTGCATCTCTTAAATGGGAATAAAATATCTCCATGTGAAATACATCACTGCTGTCACAACAGTGCTCTCAGGGGTTGGGAAGGGTCTGCTGCAATGGGACCAGTGGGGTTGAGGACCAGCCAGCCTAGTGGTGGCATCAGAAGAGTCCCAGGCTGTGTGAAGGGGAGCAGTGTGACCTGTGGTGACAGTGGGACATGGCCATGGTCGATGGGTGATTATAGAAACACAGAATATCCTGAGCTGGAAGGGACTCACAAGGATCATGGAATCCAACCCCTGGCCCTGCACAGGACACCCCAACAATCCCACTCTGTCCCTGAGAGAGTTGTCCAAACCCTCCTGGAGCTCTGGCAGCCTTGGGGCTGTGCCCACTGCCCTGGGGAGCCTGGGCAGTGCCCAACCAGCCTCTGGGGGAAGAACCTCTTCCTGAGAGCCAACCTGAGCCTGCCCTGACACAGCTCCAGCCATTCCCTCGGGTTTGTGTCAGTCCATTGCACTTCAAAACGTGTAGGAAAATGCCCACCAAAAACCACCTTGAATATTTCTTCAGGTGTAATGTCTGATCCAAACTCTGTGCAGTAACTGCAGTGCCTGGCCTGGCCAGTGCTGACGTGCCCTCGGTCGCTTCCAAATCCCTCGGCCTGGAGTCGTTTCTCAGGGTTGCTCAGAACTACAAATGCATTGCCTATTGCTTCGAATGTCTGCTTTGGTTACCTGAGCTGCACAGTCTGTGCCTGCCTCAGTTTCCCGACAGCTGGCTCGGGATGACAGCCCTTGCTCCCATGCCAGCAGTTCCCGGGATCGTGTTTGTACACGGCTCTGAACGCCGCTGTCTGTGCAGCGTGTCACTGCTAAGTGCTATTAGCAACTAACAGCAGCTCTCCTTTGGTACAGGGCTCTGCTGCCTTTGCCTGAGGCCATTCCAACCCAGTGAAGCATCACCTGTGCCGTGCAGACCTCCATGGCAGCCAGCAAAGCACAGGATGCACCGGGAAGCTGGAGGAGCCGGAGCTGGGAGTGCAGAAGGAAGCGCCTGAGGGGTGATGGGGCAGGAGCTGCGGCTGCCTGGGAGGTGGGAGGGACACCAGCACTGAGCAGGGGGTGAAGGAAGGCATCCCACCAGCCAGAGGGTGCAATATGGAGCCTCCAGGTCTGGTTGTCTGGGGAGGACACAGTGCTCTGTGTGCTGTTTCTGTGTGCAGACACCTGTCCCCAAAGCAGTGCCAGATCACCAGGCCATGCCCCTCTCCGGGCTGTGCTCTCCCTGTGTGCTGCCTGTCACCACCCACCCCTGTCCCCACAGCCCCCGTGCCCACCCTCAGCCCCCTGCTCTTCTCCATCCTTCCTCCTCGTGCCACCTGATCATCCCTGCGCTGGATCCTGCCCGGAGACAGATGATGTGCTGGGCAGGAATGGCAAAGTTTATTAAGTTGGGGTGGGAAGCTCTGGCAGGCTGGGTTCACAATTAGGCTCCCAAAGGCAAGATCATAAAGCATCCAGACACTTGGGATACAGGGCTGATTACCAGCATCTTTCATCATTAAATATTAACACCAAGGCTGCTTAAAGGCCAGTGAAAGAATTATAGAATTTAATACCTATCACGCTCTATCAATAGGCCGGGAGAAATATGGTCCTTTTGCCTGTGTTTTTTTTTTAATGCTTCAGTGTAAACTAGGAGACTGGCAAAATTAAACAGCACAATTCTTGGTTAGGAGCCACTGGGAATTGCAAACAGGGAGCACCAGGGATCAGCCTTGTTTGATATGCTAGGGGAGCGAGCTCATTAAAACACAGGCATTGGTACCAGAAGGAGAGGAAATTAAAGCATAATTTAAGAAAAGAAATCTATCTACAGAGACTGGCTCCAGCCCCCAGCACTCCCTGTGTGCCTGGCTGCTCCCTGCCACCCCACCCAGCTCCACACTGCTGGGCTGGGCTGGAGAAGTGTTTGCACCCCTCTGACCGTGCTGAGACACAGGACACGGCGTGGAATCCTCCCTGGGATCCACACATCCCTTTTCCATCCTATGTGTGTGGGGTGGGATGGCAAGGACTCATGTGGGGCTCCCCATTGCTGCTCACAGAGCCTGTACACAGAGCAGAAAGCTGGGAAAATCCTGGCAGCCCCCAAAAAGTTCGTGTTTTGGACAGGGTAGGTTTTTTTCTTCTTTGTATTGTATTATTATTGTGCTGACAATAATATATATATATATATAGTGTTATTGGGGAAAAGGGTGTCTGGGTTGTGTGGCCCTTTTGGGATGGGTGGAGACAGAATCCAGGATGGAAACATGGGATGGGACAGGCTGCTGGGACCACCCTGTGAGCTGCAAACCCACCATCCCCAGAGCTCCAGAGCTGCCATGGCAGGACCACCCGAGACTGCCCGTGGAGGAGAACTTTCCCACCACATGGGGAGAGCTCAGCACAGCCCAAACAGCTCCAAAAACCTCACTGGGTGCTAAAGAGCTGTGGGTTTCAAACCTCCCGTGCCTTGCTCAGTCATATCATCCATCATCACATCACAAACTGCTCCTGATGGAGCTCCAGGAAGAGGCTGAAAGGATGTGCTGGTCCAGATGCATGTTTTGCATGGAAAAACAGGGACTTGTGCTGCTCTCTCCCTTGTTGTGGGCACGGCAGCAGAGCCAATCAATACAATAATCAACTGTATGCAAAATATTATATTCAATTATATTCAAAATAATCAAGCGCCAGAACAAACCAGCCGAGTGCCTTCCTGCCTCTCCTTTAGCAAACACGGGGTGCACGTGGCTTGTCCTGCTGCCAGTGTGGGCACAGGCAGGTCTCCAGCCAGGCTGAGGTCTCCCCTGCCCTCTGCTTTTCTCCACGGCCCCTCTGATGGCTGCACAAACATCTCACACAGCCAAGTCCACCTGCAAAGCCACAGGTAAAACTGGAGCTGGATCAGGTCACATCTGCGAGGCAGCACCTCCCTCAGGCTGCCCTGGCTGGTTTTTCCCTGTGGAAAGACAATCCTGGCTCTGTATTTGCTTGGATGGGACAGTGTCACCCTGCTGAGACCGTTTTGGCTGCTGTTGGGCACGTGGTGTCTCCACGGTGGGATGCTCCCTCCAGCTCAGAGATGGGATGTTACTACCCTGATAAAGACTATGCTGGTCCATTCCTCCTTTTCCATATGGATAAAGATCATAGAATCACAGGATAATTGAGGTCAAGATGATCAAGTCCACCCTGTGCCCCATCCCCACCTTGTCCCC
>NW_021939882.1:11046021-11049098 GCF_001715985.3 Manacus vitellinus
GTTGCAGAGCCAGAAGGTCCCCCCTGAGCCTCCTTTTCTCCAGGCCCAGAACATTCTACTGCACAAAATTGATGCATTTTCCCCAGCTATACTTTCTATGGAAACATGAGGACTGGTTTGACTTGCCAGCTCTTGGTCAGCAAGGTGCTCAGCCTGAAGCTGGAGGAGTAAAACCATGAGCAGAGCTCCCATCCTACCAAGAGTTTTCCAGGCTTTGATTCCTTATAGCCACACTTCAGTAGTGAATCAGACACAGGGGTTTTTGGATCCAAATGGTCATGATCACACACGACAAACATCAGGTCAGTGTAAACTAAGTGCTGGCTTGTACCAGAAAATATTGATGTGCAGACCAGAAAGTGGCAGGTCACAATGTCACCTGTCCTCCCACAGACAGCATAAACCTGGCCTAAACCCACCCATCTGTTCTGTGCTCCATGTCACACACAACAGAAAGGTGGTTGTGTGCCTGTGTATCTGCAGGAGCTGGTTTAAAATCCACAGGCCCGTGTCCTGGGTGAGTGAGTGACTGAAATGACACTCAAAAAATTGCAAAATTGCTTCAGTTGTGAGGGAAAATCGTTGGCACCATTAGAGACGTGACTGTCCAGCAGTTTCTGGGATCTCATTGCCCTGGGCTGTGTTCTCTGCAGGGAGCAGGAGACTCCTGGGCTGTTTCCAGTCTTCCAAATGCCGTGTCTGACCCTCCAACACGAACCAGAGCAGTTCAGGGCCTTGTGTAGCTCATGTCAGGCAGCACAGTGAATGCTTGAGCATGGCCAGGGTGGGATTTTCCACCCTTTCTGCATGCACACAACTGGAAATAAGAGCACATGAGCCCAGAGGTGACAGAGACCAGAGCAGTGGGACACAGAGGCTGGAAAAGGGGTTGCACAGAGGGTGTTCATGTGGAAAAGCTGCAGGAATCTGCACCAGGTATCCTTTATTCCTTCAGAAACCTCTCCCTGCCCTCCTTTTCACGCCACTGCTGTCATCTCTGCTTTTTCCTCTTCCCTCATTACTCTCTGCCCCCGAGGCTCTGTGGCACCGCTGCCCTGCACCCTCCACGTGCCGGTGCTGCCGCAGCCCCCCGGGGCTCCCCCCTCACCCAGCTGACCCAAAATCGGGGAAGAAACTGGTTGCAGAGTCAGAAAGGCAAATGCAGACACGACTGACTCTGGGGAGCTTGATTGAAATAACTAATTAGGTTCTCACAGCCGCTCGCTTTGCCAGAATAAGAGCGGATCCCACTCCATATTTCCTAATGAATCCCGCTCAATGTTTCCTAATGATTTGTTTAACCGAGTTTTCGGTGTCTCCAGGCTGCAGTGCCAGCGTGGCCTGATGCAGCCCTGCCCCAGCTGCTGGGGGAAGCTCTTGCTGCTCTCTCAGATTTACCTTTCCCTGCTGACACGCGGGTTTTTTAATGTTTCCCATCACAGCGCCGCAAATTCCATCTCCTGGTGCCAACCCAACGATCCCCCCTTTTCCCTGTTTATATTATTTAGATGCACACAGATGGTTATAATTTTTCCTTCTCTTTTGAGCATCTCTCAGGGAATTTAAATAAGTGAGAGCTCCTCTCCCCCCAACCCACCATGGCACCACAAACCGAGGCTGGAGCTCTGGACTCACGTTTCACATCCCAGGAGCTGCATTCCCATGACCTACAAGTCCTCTGATCCCACAAACATTTACAGATGCAAACATCTTTCCCAGCTGCAGAAAGTTATCCTGGGCTCAGGAGAACTGCCTGGAAAATAACACCATTCCTGTGAAGAAGTATTAGGCATATTTTGATGAAATCATCTATTTTAATTGTTATTTTTGAAGACAGTCACTCTGTGGTGATTTTTCTTTTTAAATTACATTGTTTATTGCTTCTTGCTCCATTATCTCTTAGCTGTGTGGAGATAGAGGGTTTTCCTCTCTTGCTGTTATTTTACTAGTGGCTAAGGTCATCCTAACTTATGAGAGTTGCTAAAATCATGTTTCTTTCTCCATATACATTTTAATACCCACACTTGACTTTTCCCAGTGTTTTATTCCCCTCCATTGCACGTATCTTTCCCCGGGGAATTGCCAGCGTGGCAATAAATCACTGCTAATTCTCTTCCCTGCTACTCACACCTCTTCTTCATCCAAATTTAATTTTTCACACATTCATTTGTGTACTGTTTATGAAGAATGCTTTGTTTCTTAAAGAAATCAGTCTTTTCCTGCTCGCTCCATTTTACCCCTTTGGAATGGAGTCCCCCAACGACTTTGAGCTGACATTGGTTCCACACCCCTCCCTGCTCTATTACAGTGCTTTTCTTTGAGATACTTTGGCAGAACGTCCCTTTTTTGTCCTGCACGCCCCTGGCTGTCCCATTACCCTCCACAGCTTCTTTTGCCCGTTATTCTTTTCCTTCAAGTCTTAAGAAATTCCAAGTCACCTCCTGCTATTCCATTTTGCATGGAAGTTTTGTAAACCTTGGCTCCTTGAGTGCCAGTGCTGAAGTCCCACTGCCTGTGCCTTTTCTTCTGGCATCTCTCGCTCGCAGCGGGTCTGAAGTCTGTGCTGACTCAATTATGGGGCCTTTTAAGATTCCTCTGGGAGCTGTGGATTTTTATATCCCACCCAGGACAACATTGTCTTTAGTATTATTACTTCTACTGCTATGATTAGTGTAGCACAGGCAGAACAAGTGGCTCCATCCAGGTCTGGAACATCCCTGGTTCAAGCAGTTTAATCCAAGATATCAAATGTGGGCAATAATTGCACACAGAGATGCTGTGCCTGCAGCCTGGAACACCAGGGGAGGTTCAGGTTGGCTATTAGGAAAAATTGCTTCACTGAAAGAGTGGTTAAGTGTTGGAACAGGCTGTCCAGGGAGGTGGTGGAGTCACCATCCCTGGAGGTGTTCAAGAAATGAGTAGATGTGACACTCTGTGATAAGGTTTAATTGCCATGGGGATGTTTGGTCAAAGGTTGGACTTGAAGATCTTGGAAGTCTTTTCCAAATTTAATGATTCTGTGATTAGGAAGAGCCTTGGAGCAGGGCAGGGAGGGGATCCTGCCCCTCTGGCCAGCC
>NW_021939882.1:11049494-11060759 GCF_001715985.3 Manacus vitellinus
AGGGTGTGGAGTCTCCTGAGTGGAGATCTTGCAGAGCTGTGTGGACACAATCCTGTGCCATGTGCTGTGGGATGGCCCTGCTGGGCAGGGAGGTGGGACCAGATGAGGCACTGTGGGCCCTTCAAACCTCACCCACTCTGAGATTCTGTGACAAGCACTTTTGCCATTAATAAATTGTACAGGGCTTGAAGCAGGGCTGCTGCTGCTGGGGCTCCTGCTGGGGAGGAGCAGGTCTGGAAGGGAAACAAGGAGCTGGGGATGCTCCAGCAGGACAGAGGGTGGCAAATCCACCCTGCCCAGCCACAGCTGGGGAGGGCTGAGTGTCTTAGGGATGAGTTTTAAGGAGTGTATTTCAATAAGTGACATTCCCCATGTCAAACAGGGTGTTCTGTGCCTGGATTCAGCACCTTTTCAGGTGCTTTCAGGGCCCACCATCAGAAGTTCTGGTCATACCTTCATGAAACCTGGGTGCTGCTCCTGCTAACTCAGTTCAGAGAGCAGAAGTGGCCAAATGGCCTTCAGGGAATGAAAACATTCATGATGTTGCCAGATCATGTGTTCTGCCCTGTTCCAGCACCACAGCTCCACCACCCCCAGGGAACACAGCTGCCACTCTGGGCAGGACTTGGGCACCTTAAAGCATTCAGAGTCACCAAAACATGAAAAAAGAAGGTCAGATGCCACCTCTTGTTGGTCTCCACATTCCCCCAGGGAGGTTGGGCTGGAGGCAGAGGGGGTGTGTACCCCGTGATGCCACCAAAGGAGCCCAGTGCACCTTCCTGTGCTGCCAAAGGCACCAGTTCTACAGGAACACGCTTTGGGTTTCCAGACCTGTGCCCACCGTGCAGCTGCTGCCCCCTCCAAGCTGTGGAACATCCAGAAACCCGGGGAAATCAGTCAGATTTCTGTTTTCCCGAGGAACGGTTTAGCCGAAGTGAAGGCGTCCAAGGAAATCCTCGCCTGGGATAATTTGAGAGCAGCGAAGCAAAGGCTTGGATTGGCTTGAGACTGTCACAAAAAGGCAGCGGCAGAAATTGGGGAAAATCCCGTTCTGAACAATGTGGTGCTGCCGTATCTCCCGGCAACATTCCCCAGAAATTAGCGGCCAAGGTGAAGAGACGCTAGGGAAGAAATTCCATAATTGCCTTCCATTTCTACGAGGGAAAAATAAATATATGCAGTCAAAGATTAAATGCCAGTTTGAAGAGGCATTCAGACGTACTTCAAGGAACAGCTCCAATGCAGAAAACAAGAAAAGAACATTTCTGAGAACTTCAATTAAGTACAAGGTAACTTGGAATCATTCCCATCCGTTCCTTAAATTTTCCAGACTATCTTTTCTCTTTTAATTTACTCACGGCTCTCAGAAAGGCTTTGCTACATCAAAGATACTTTTTGTCTCCTTTGTTCAAATGTATAAATTTGCCTACAAAAATTAGAAATATCATCAACAGTGAAAAATAATTTATTTGTAAAAGGAACTAACTTTTGTTTGAACTAGAGCTGGGAATTGAGATAATGTCTATGAATATGTGGGATGAATAGATGGAAGTATCTGAATTTATGGAAATACATGAATTCTCCTTTGCTGATAGAAAATTACAGTCAGGGCCCATTGCAAGGCAAATTAATATTCAACATAATCTCATTCCCACACAGGAGCCCAAAGAGACAATTGATCTTGTTTGCAGTAAAATCAATGGGAAAAACTCACCGAGTAGGTCTTTCAAGAGAGGAGCAGAGCCAGCGTGACACCTGAGCTAACACAGATTCACACCTTCCACCGGCAGCCAAGAGCCTTTGCATCTTCCCGGGGTGGATCTGAATTTGTGAGCCCACGCCAGGTCCTTATTTTTCTGCTTTAAGTCACATCCATAAAGCTCCACGGGAGCATCAGTAATTATGCTTATCACCCAGAGGTCACCTTTTGAGATGTATTTTCTAGGTCTTCCATCTCCCTCTCGAGTAAGATGTTTTTCTTCATCAGGGTTGCCAGGAGAGGCTCAGCGCTGGCAGTCGCGCGTGGAGGAGTATTAGCGCTACCAGACATTATTTTTTATTTCTCTTTCAAATGCATCGATTTTTTATCTGTTTTATTCCAAGAAGGAGCCGTGGCACCTATTTTACATTCCGAGGCTGCCTCGGGAGTTGTAATAACTCGAAGCCCTGGATGCTCAAGCCAGTGTGGAGTGGAGAGGAGCGGGATCCGCGGCCGGTCCTGCCAGCTCGATGTCTTCAGCATCTGCTGAGCAGAGGGCAAGTGTGGCATCTCACAGCCCCCTGGGACAGCTGGGTGGTTAAGCCCAGGAGTCAGTATCTCTGGGCACACAGGGGGCATGATCAGCATTCCTCCCCAACGGGGCTGCTCTTGCTGATTTATTAATGTAGCACTTAAAGTCAAACCAGCGCGGGAGAGTCTCTAAGCCAGCGACAGCCAGGACAGGCATGCTAAAGGCAGGCAGCTCTTTTCCCTTGGTGTGTGAGCAATCTCCACCTCTCAAAACAGATCCCAAACTGTGTAACCCGGAGCAAAAAGAAGCTGGACAAAAATTACACAATTCAACATCGGCGTGGTAGAGAGTTACACTTGCCTAAGAGGCACAGAGGAGAGCAGGGCTTCTCTGAATTGGGCAATGATGCTTGTTTGGGGACAAATCAATTTAGAAACCACTTGCAGTGACCCAGAATTACAAAACAGACAATGACAGTCACTGCAAACTCACAGCAGTCTCTGCAGCTGCTGTGCTTTGTCTGGGAAGAGGCTGCTGCTGGCAAATGGTTCTTCTTGTGGCTGGGGTGCTCAGTGTGGGGGCAGCAGCCGGGCAGGAACCTCAGTGCAGAGAGACAGAAACACAACAGCACCAGGAAAAAATAGTGCTTAATGCACCAGCCTCGTTGTTTAGGGAATATCAGGCTGGGACAAGGCACAGCTTCTTCTGGAGTGGGTCTAGATTAGATGTTGGGAAGAAATCCTTCCCCGTGAGGGTGGGGAGGCCCTGGCACAGGTTGCCCAGAGAAGCTGTGGCTGCCCCTGGATCCCTGGAAGTGTCCAAGGCCAGGTTGGACAGGGCTTGGAGCAACCTGGGCTAGTGGCCTCCCCAGTAAAGAGGGAGAACTCCAGGGAAGGTATCCAAGCCTAAAAAAAAATAAAAATAAATAAAGAAAGGAAAATGTGAATTCCCCTGGAGCTTGAGGAAAAGGAAAAGAGCAGGAGTTTGGAACAGACATCAGAGGGAAAGCAGACCTGGAGTGAGAGTGGGGAGCTCCATCGGTCACTGCTCATGTCACTTTAACTCGACATTACTTAGAGACTGGTGGCTTTGGGAGAAAAAACCACAAGTAATTAACCTTGGTCAGCTAATGGGTCAGCTGAGCTGAGAGCAGTGGTGCTGCTGACAGGGGTTATGTAAGGGGTCTGACAACCTATGGGGACAGACACGGCTGAAAAAACTGGAAAATGTTCCAAGGGTGATCTGAAAGGAGGTTTGGGATGGGGAAACATTGCTGGAGAAGGTCACTGTGGCTGGAGCCACTGAGGCTGTCACGCCTGCTGTGGATGTGGTAGGGACATTTAGGAGGGGCCCCTCTTCTGTCAGGATGATTCCAGTGCTGCTTCCACCAGTGCTGCAGGTCCTGAGGCCAGACAATCCCGGTCTTCCCACCCCCAGGAAGAGTGATCAAGGTCTTCTGTGCCGTGGTGTGTCCACTCCAGGGGCTCAGGACAGATCCAGAGGCAGGTTGCAGGGAGCAGGCCAGATCTCACTTACCTTGTATCAAAACCTTCAAAGTCCTGCTCAAAGGAGTGTTTCAGGTTGTGCCCAGGGTGTGTGAGGAGCCAGCCCAGGGTGGGTATAATGGACTTCAGGAGCAGAATTCCTGGGGACACCGAGCACCCCTAAGGGAAGGAGCACCTACATGACCCTCCCCTCACCCAGGCCAGAAGTCCAGGGCACCTTGTCTTAGTCTAAGGACCTCTGACATTGCACAAGAGCTGTTGAGGGGGAGCAGACCTTCTCCTGACACGGGGGAGGTCACCAGAGTCATGACAACCACTGAACACAGGACTCCAGAATAGAAGGATCAGGGGTCTGGATCATCTTTATCCAAAGCTGTTGGCAGCAAGGGGAAAACATAGAATCATTTGGATTGGTAAAGACCTCTGCATTCATCAAGTCCCAACCATTAATTAATTAATGACCTAATTACAGCCTTTCAGTACCTGAAGGGAACCTACAAAAAAAAAAGATGGAGACAGACTATTTACAAGGGCCTGGAGTGACAGGACAAGGGGGAATGGGTTCAGTCTGACAGAGGGTAGAGTTAGGTTTGAAGTTTGGAAGAAATTCTTCCCTGGGAGGGTGGTGAGGCCCTGGTTCAGGTTGCCCAGACAAGCTGTGGCTGCCCTATCCCTGGAAGTGTCCAGGGCCAGGTTGATTGGGGCTTGGAGCAACCTGGGCTAGTGGAAGGTGTCCATGGTAGGGGGTAGAATTGAATGGTCTTTAAGGTCCTTTCCAGTCCAGGCCCTTCTATGATTCTAAGATTCCCCCAGCACTGCCAAGGCCACCACTAAACCATGTCCCCAAGTGCCACATCTACACATCTCTTGAACACCCCCAGGGTTGGTGACTCCAGCTCTGCCCTGGGCAGCCTGTGCCAGTGCCTGACCACCCCTCCGTGAAGATTTTTCCCCAATATCCAACCTACACTTCTCCTGGTGCAACTTGAGTCCAATCCCTCTTGTCCTATTGTTCGTTACTTGGGAGAAGAAACTGATGTTGGGATACCAATAAAATAATCCACAGTGGCATGTTCTGGGCAAAAAACTCCCTTAAGGACCTTCTGCAGCTTCTTGGGCACAGTTCTTCATAAATCCTGCTTGGTAAGTGCTGAGACCACCCAGATGAGCAGCTGTAGACTTGTCTTGATCAGGGCAAAAGGTCAAGTTTGAGAGAGTTGGTGCCCTTGAAGGTGTCAGTGCACTTCTCTTACACCTCTTCCCAAGTCTGGTTGCTTTAAACTGATCTTGTTCTTGCCCTTGCTGCGTCTTGACCTGCTCAGGTGGATGTGAAGGTGCAAATCTGTGCCTGTGTTGGGTTTGACAAACTGCATTTCTTCACTGGCACGACCTGACTGATGGGCTGCTCGTTCTCAGGAGGCCACGAGATAAAATCTCCCCCCATCCCAGCTTCCCTCCCCTCTCCTCTGATGTGGCACTAAGTGGGGTGGGAGGCAGCAAATACGACATTGTTTTCCTCTAAAAAGGGCAGGAGGAGCTGGAAAGAGGGGAGGGTGGTTTTGGAGAGAGGGGAGGGTGGTTTTTGTGACAGGCAAACGGGAAGGAACTGTAACATAGCACGGAATTAGCGGGAGCAGAGCTGCATCTGGATGTACTGGGGAAGAGACAACGTGGTTTCTCCAGGGGAAGTCCTATCTCATAAATCCATTATCTTTCTTTGAAGGTGTCAACACTGGTCCAGGCAAGGCTTAGTTGGCTGCCATAGTTAAATTGCATTTCCCCAAAATTACATTCGGAGTCTCTCACAAGAGGCACTTGGAGACACTGTGATGTTATGGAGTGTGAGAGGGAGCCCCTGCACAGACTTAAAAGTGGTTAAAAACAGGAGACCAAGGGAAGGATGTCTGATTGGTGTTTGTGTTGGCCAAAAACCAGCCCCGGGGTCCCCTGGAGGCCTGTCCTGGGATCTGTGCTGTGTAACACTCATCAATGATCTGGAAAAGTGGTGAATAATGAAGTGACAGTGTTTGCCTGTGCGACAAAATTATTCAGGATCATGAAATCTAACACTGACAGGGAAAAGCTCTGGAGGATCTTCTGAGACTGAGTTACTGACAATAAGACAGAAGATGAAATTCAGTGTAAATACATACAAGGTAATGTCAGTGAAGGTGAAAAGAATCCAGAGTGGCAATCAAGTTTAAACAGACAACGATTAGCTCTGAATTAGCTACCAATGCTCATCAAAGGATTCGTAGAGTGCAGTGGAAGGTGCCCTGGTCAAAAAGCAAAGAGGATTTCAGACACCCCTTGAGACACAGGTGTGTGGCTGATCCTGCATCTCATAAAGGACACACCAGGCAAAGAAAATAACAAGTGAACAGGTTGACCCAGGGGTGTTCCTGATGCTGAGAGACTGAACAGACTGAGGTTTTCCAGCTTGGATGGGCCGTGGGAGTCTGTCCCCTGTGCTTGGAGAATGAGAATTGGAGCTGGTGACTCACTCCTTCTGGCATTGCAATAAGGAATGAAAACACAAGGAAGCTGATTTAAAATGATGAAGCAAAACCTTTTAACATCTTCCAGTACTTAAAGGGGCTCCAAGAGATCTGGAGAGGTACTTGAGACAGGGGCCTGGAGGGACAGGAAAAGGGGGAATGGCTTCCCTCTGCCAGAGGGCAGAGTTAGATGGGATATTGGGAAGAAATTGTTCCCTGTGAGGGTGGGGAGGCCCTGGTACAGGTTGCCCAGAGAAGCTGTGGCTGCCCCTGGATCCCTGGAAGTGTCCAAGCCCAGGTTGGAGCAACCTGGGCTAGTGGAAGGTGTCCCTGCCCATGGCAGGGAGTGGAGCTGGGTGATCTTTCAGGTCCCTTCCAACCCAAATCATTGTACAAACCCACCTTCTGGTCACTGCCTAAAATGAGGGATCCTCAGACCCAGAGAGTGCAGCTCAAATGCTCTTGTGCATTTGGCACCCAAAGCAGAGCAGAAACACTGCAGAATCTGCTTCAACTTCCAGTCTAATCCAACGTGGGAGGAGGCAGCTGAGGAGCACAGCAAGGGAAATCTTTACTTTTCTCCTGCACACGAGGCAAAGAGAAAAAAAATAACATTTTTTTTTTTATATACAAAGACCAGAATTATTCAAACACAAACGTGCCACAGGAGCAAACAAAAACTCCAAGGAACAGATGAAAGTGTGCAGAGCCAAACACTGAAAGGAGGCACAACAAGAGGCCACCTTTGCTGCCCCATCTCTGGAGGCAGAACCGAATTCCAGAGGGTTTTTTTGGGATGCCCAGATATCCCTCATCTCCCCTATGTCTTGCTCTCCAGTAAGTGTTTAATTCTTTCCTTTCTTCCTGTTTTTTTCCGGAGAGACACCATCCACCAGAGCAAAATAAAGCTCAGACTCACATTCTGCAGCAAAGCCTGTTTCAAGAAGAAAGAAGATTGCATGTGAGGGAAGCGCTCACCGGTGAGGTTCCACATCAAAGGCACGTTTTGCATGGGCTAAATCCAAGGATTCATTTTTCATACGGGCACAGATTGGTGCTGACACCAAGGAAGGCTTTCAGGCGGCCACACTTTGTTTACTTAAAAGCTTGAAGGAAGGGAAAATGTCACAAGTGCTCATGTAAGGCTGTGTGTGCTCCGGTCGGACACATCCAGCACGGCTGTTTGTACAAGCAAAAACCTCCCAGTAGGCCACGGGGCGCTCGCAGAAATCATCTGCCCAATCATTTAAGAGGATGAATAATTCATAGGGAGGCAAATGTGTTCACAAGCAACTCCTCTGAAGAGCTGGGAGCTGCAGTTCAAGGGATGGATGTGCTGCTGTTTGCTGGGAACCTGAACGTGCTTTTCCTCGGCTCCTGCCTCGCGTGAGCCCGGAGTGGTTCTGTAGCTCCATCCCTCCAAACATCACTGCCTGTCATCCACCCTGAGCTGCTGGTCCACTCCCTGCTCCTGTCCCAACACATGGAAACCCCAGTGCCTCCCACAGGTGCTAGTTCACATAACACACACCTGAAATACTTCCAGGCTGGTGGTGGAGGCACAGAACTGAGATGTGCAGTTCATAAAGACGTGTGTTTGTCCATGTCCAGAGCGTGTCCATGCTCTGCCCTGTGGTTTCTCTGTTTCTCCAGCTGTGAAATGGTGAAGAAGATACTGGAAAGCTTTTTGATGTTTGGAGGAACATGGGTTTTATGTCAGCCAAGCTCTACTTCTTACCCCACTTCTATGTGAAGCTGAAGGTGATGGGACAGGGACAAACAGACAGACGTGCTCCTTGCAGTGCTGGCTCTGTGTTCTCCTGCCCCAAGCCCTGACCTCCAGCACCACAGCAGGGGGAAGGGGGATCTATTGCTGTCCCCTCATCTAGAATAACATCCTTTTTTGGGGAGATGACAGGGAACATCAGCCAGGCAGGAACCCTTGTGCTCTCAGGCACCCTCAATACCTTTAGTCCCAGAATCACAGAATGGTTTGGGTTGGAAGGGAACTTAAAGACCATCCAGTGCCACCCCCTGCCATGGGCAGGGACACCTTCCACTAGCCCAGGTTGCTCCAAGCCCCGTCCAACCTGGCCTTGGACACTCCCAGGGATCCAGGGGCAGCCACAGCTTTTCTGGGCAACCTTTCCCAGTCACATCTTTTGGGAAAAAATTGTTTGTTTTTTCCTCAGTGTCAGGCACAGCAGAAGGAGCCCAGTTCTCTTTAGTCTTGCATGAGATGCAAAATATAAATAGAAGCAATAGGTTTCCTATAAATATATCTCTGTCCTGAAAGATATTTGCTGTACAGCCTCAAGTAATATTGCAGCCATCAATTCTGCTTTCCAGGACCCCCTCACAGGATGATTCCTTAATCTTCTGAGAGGAAGTATTGCCAAGAGAAGTGTGTTTATCCTGCAGCCGCCCAGATCCCCAGGAACAACCATTTCAACAGATCAAAACTGCCTTTCAGCTGAGGAAACTCTCTCACGGAGTAACGTGGCTTCTCCAGAACTTTTCAGACCTGGTGCTATCCGTGGACTGCAGGAGCAAAATACACCCCTTTTCCTGACCCATGGCAATGATCTTCGCCAGCCTGAAAGCTGCACTGGTCCTGTTGTCCATCTGAATGACCATGCCCAGACTTCTCCCTCCGTGTCTCATCCCTGATGCTCAGAAACGCTAATTACACCGAGAGCTGATGAAATACGATTACATTTTTCTCTTCATTAAACATGATATAGACTCATCATTCACACATATAAAATTGTTCTATTCCTTTTTTTTTCCTGTTTGCTTTGGAATGATTTCATGGTCTGGACAATGTGGGTTTAGCTCTGCTGTCTCTCCTGCAGAGCCAGTACCCTGCAATTTTAATGATCTAATCCGACAGCGAACATGCTTTAATTTAAAGTTTTATTAACGACCACTTTCTACCCTCAAAGACTATATTAAAATTTGTTAATGGAATTGGAGATTATAAATGCCCCACTGCAAGGCCCACTTGTGCTGTTCTGCACCACCCCCTTTAGAATTCAGAGCAATCCTATTAACTCTTCTTTATGTTTTGTATAGGTCATTTTGATTGCAGCTTTTTGTGTACCTCCCTTATGAGATAGCGTTCCCCGAATCTCAGCATTTGAAAGAATATAATTTTGCCAAAGATCACATATTTCAGATTCATTATCCTTCGACAGCCGGCTTAAAATTTAATTTCTTTGACTTATTGCAAATTTTTTTTCTTCCAAGTCTACCGGGGGGGATGGAAACGAGTTCCGTGAGTAACATCAGACTGTGTGACAGAAATGACAGAACCCACCCCAAGCACTACTGGAAAAGGGGAGGAAGAAGAGTGAGAGGATGTAAGGACATGCCAGGCATAGGTGTAAGGCTGCAGGAACGGGACAACCACTCTGGAAGTGTGAAGCCCCTCGCACTAAATGCTTTTCCACACCCCTGTCTCTCCTAGTTTTGTCCTTTAATGGGCATCTCAAAACTCTTCACCGAGTCTCCCAGGCTGCTCTTGTGAGTCGGGGCCCCACATTCAATGTGCCGTGAAGGGGATCCCCCACACCCATTATTTATTTTATTTAAGGAGTCAGTAAAAGCATCCCCAGCCTCCAAACCTCCCCAAATCCCAGCCCCCACGGGCATTGTTTGTCTCAGGAAATGCGCTATTAATCATCTGTTGGATAGACTTAATTTCTCACCATTCTCCCCTCTTTATTTTCTGCTGCTATTGTTCCTTTCTGCTGCCTAAACGTTTCAGCCACCCAGTGAAAAGGCAGAAACAACATCAGGTTCTCAAGAAACCGAACAATCAATCAGTTCCCCGGCTTCACAAAGGGAGTCAGCCGGGCAGCTGCCTGTTGTTTGAATATCACTCTCCCCCCAAAAGCTTGACCAGCAGTACAGAAAAAGCACTTATTCACAGGAAAAAGAGGTAGGTGAAGGACACAGAGGGGGATTTCTAAGCATTAGAGATGTTTACACTTGAGCAACTCTTCTGGTCTCCTTTCACAGCTGGGGAAAAGGCAATGAAACGTGGGGTGCAACTCATTTGAAATATCAACCCCGGGACTGAACAAACCAGCCACGCTGGGAAGTGTCCATTTCTCTCCAGCCTTCCCTAAAAACAGCCTGGAGAGTTGAGTAGGGCACAGCAAAACCCTCTAAAGTTAGAGAAAATATACTCCCCTCTCTGTAGGCAGTGCCACGGTCAGATCCCAAAGGAAAGGGTTTTCCCACCCGGCAGGGAAATCCTCCTGCCACAATCCCTGCTTGCTCCAAGCTCTGTAGGTCAGCGAGGTGTGATCAGTGGCAGGGAAGAGCACTGGACTGGGGAGCATCTTGGAGTCAAACAACCCCCTTTACAGCAGATTTATAGGATTTATTGTTTGCCTACCTCCTGCTTGGCTGGGACAGGTCACGGTGCCAAAATAATCAGTGCTGTGGTGGGTCACCAGTTCCTTTCCACCTTTCCTTCTTCAGCTTCATACTCATGACCCTTCCAGCTGTTGTTCTTCAGTCCAGCCCTCTGCACTGCTGATGAGTTCCCCGACCCCCATGGCACTGACATACCCAGTCCTTGGGTGTCTTTTCCACATCCCCACCCCTCCAACCACCAAGACTCTTTGCCCTCTTTTCTTCCTCTTCTTTCTTCTGAAATCCTTCCAAATTTCCAACACCTGTGCAGTGTGAGGCCTCCAAGCCCACCTGGGACCTGTTCCTGTTACTGAGACACCCTTCCCTTGGGAATGCTCCCATTTCCCCATCCCTAGGTCCTGACCAGACTCTGCTCCTCACAAAGTGGCTTTGACCTCCTGGCTGATGGTTCTCAATCCACTTTTGGTTTCATGCAGGAGATTTGCCATGAGGGTGTGCAGCCAGGAAACACTGGACCAGGAAAATCACCTGGACCTACTGCAACAAAAGGCTAACAGAATTGGGATTGTCCAGCCTAGAGAAGAGAAGGCTCTGGGGTGACCTAATTGCAGTTTTTCAGTTCCTGAAAGAGCCGACAGGAAAGAT
>NW_021939882.1:11061049-11062655 GCF_001715985.3 Manacus vitellinus
ACCCAAAGCACTCTGTGATTCTGTGATGATCCTGATGCCTGAATCCATGGCACTGGAATGCTCAGTGCTGGGATACAGCGGGTTGGGTGTTTTGCCTCTCTCAATGACCTCAATGTTCCCAAGTGTTGTTTCTTGCTGCCTGCTTCTCCCAGCCCTTGCAGCCCCATCCATGAGTTTCCTCACTGTTGGATCCAGCCCGTTCCTGCCCTGTGACCTTGCCCTGTTCAGGCTGGCAGGCTGTTCCATGGCCAGGAAGATGGAGCAGCTCACCTGCCTCGGCACCCCAGCCTGCACACGCCAGAACTCGTGCTGTGATTTAATGCTCTGCCCCACTCCTAACAGGCTCCATTAAATTGGAATATTTGTTTCCTTTGCTGGCTCCTACCACCCAACCAGGGCATGGAAACAACAGCACACGACTGCAGAATTGAAGGGAAGCTGGTGTGAATTGTGAGCACGCAGCTCAGAATTTATCTTTTGTGAATATTTGTGTGTTAAAGTTACAGATACGCTTTTTCGCCCTATTTGCAGTAGCACTGCTCAAATATTTGTGGAGACTGAACACGGCCTAATTGAAATTCAGCTGAATTCAAATTAATATTCATGTTTTTTTTTTTTTTTTAATGCCTTCCACTCTTCACTCGGCTCTAAAGGGAAGCAGCTTCCTGCTGTGGAGGGGACAGCTGTGAGCTGGGAAGGCTCCTGCGAGGGTGAAAAGTTTGGCAATCCACTTGGAATTTCTTGAAGCAGCCACACGCTGGATGTCACATGTATTGACAGGCAGGTCTCGGGCTTGGTCGGTGCCTGTGCCTGTGGGTGCTGATTGCTGGGGGTTTGCAGCACCTCACTCTGCAGCACTGTC
Organism: Manacus vitellinus; assembly: GCF_001715985.3. Lineage (NCBI taxonomy): Eukaryota > Metazoa > Chordata > Aves > Passeriformes > Pipridae > Manacus > Manacus vitellinus. Next base: position 11,061,912 of record NW_021939882.1, read on the forward strand.
ACACCACCTGCTCCTTGTCCTTGGCACCCAGCTCCCGTCACACTCCTGCTGCCCTCGCTGCTGCCAATCTCTCCACCTCACAGCTTCCATCAGCCGCTCTCCCACCAACTCACCACCGGCACAGAGCACCTGGGACTTCTCCAGGAGGGATCTGTGGCTCTCTGGAAGTGGAGAGGGATTTGGGGATGTTTGGAGCTCACTGAGGCCTCAAACCCATCAATTGCTTTCACACTCGCAGCTCGTGTGATTTCTATCAAAGGTGATGAAACCTCACATCTCTCTAAAACATCATTTCCAGTCCTTACCCACTTCTCCCTGTCTAGTCAGCCTGCTGCTCTCTGTCTGCCGCTGAGGAAATCTTGCACAGGGAGATTAGAGATGCCTGGCACAGTAAAGCCTTCCTCCAGTCACCCAGGAAACATAAGACATTTTTCTTCTTCTCTGGAAAAATGTGGAAATTAAATTGGAAGCGCTACATGGAAGCAGCTCTGCCCAGATAAACTCACAGGCTGTCAGGATGCAGATGTTCCTGTGCACTGTTGCTGCTCTCAGGCTTTGCAGAGCATCCCAGGTAGTCTGAAAGTGCTTTTCACCGGGTATTTATGGTCCCAGTAAAGCACTAAGACAGAAACATTATAAACTGCATATTTAACAAGAAAAATACAGGAACAGTGAAAATACCTCGGGACACTGCAATGCTCTGGACAATCTTAGGAAGGAATTCTTGGCTGGGCGGGGAGGGAG
>NW_021939882.1:11064405-11067700 GCF_001715985.3 Manacus vitellinus
GGGGGTGGCACTGGATGGTCTTTAAGTTCCCTTCCAACCCAAACCATTCTGTGGTCCTATGATTCTGTGAAATAGGGTAAAAGGAGTTAGCAAGGAGCAATCCAAGGTGAGATGGGTCCCCTGTGCCCATGGTACCCTCAGCATCCCGAGGATGGATGGTAGCCAGCGGGAGCTTTACCCTCCTGCCTGCACTGTCCAGGTCTCTTGTACCCTCCCAAGGCTCCCCAGGCAGCAGCTGCTGGATGTCTCAGTGTCTCTTTACACAGGCAATTTCTGCTGCCCTCCAGCCCCCTGATCCCACACTTGCTTTTCCAGGGGGATGAATACTGTTGCAGCTCACCCCGCAGCTCAGCCACTGTATTATTAGGTTCCTTCAAAGCCCCTGAATGTCCCATCTAGACCCAGTGACTTAATATTTTTTAAATTACCTATTTGCACCAGCGCCTCTTCATTTGATACCTTAATCCTTAATAGCAACTCACCTTTATTACCAGAAAAGAGCAAGTCAAGAGCAGATTTTTCCCAACATCCCCTGAGGTGAGAACTTATGAAATGAAATCATTTCACTTCTCAGCTGTGTCCTCATCTTCCTTAATTGTTCCCTTTAACTCCTGGGGAGCCAGCAGACCTGTCTCATTCCTTTGCAGGCTTTCCTGTTCCTGCCAGACTTGAATTATCTATTGTTTGTTTTCGTTCCTTCCAAGTCTTGCTATTCCTTGCCAGCTTCCTGTTTCCCCTCTTTCATGGTGTATTTTCTGCCCTCTGTTTGTCGACCCCGGGAAGGTTGGATTTCCATTTTTTGAAGGCCCATTGTGTGGCCCAAACACCTTCCTGATCTCTGCTGTTTACCTGCCTTCCTCCCTCTCTCCCTGCTCTGACCCACGGGGCGGGTCAGGCCCCTTCGGTGCTGCCGGGTCCTGCTGCAGCAGCTGCTGAAACCTCGTAGATGGCAATTAAAAGTGAGCTCGTGGTTAAATACCTTGAAGAAGGTCACTCCTTAAAGAGCATCCACACCAAATTTTAGCCTTTTTAATCCCTTCCCTCCTGACTCCTGCTGCCGGGGGCCGGCGGCCGCGCTCCGTCGGAATCTCTCGGTCGAAAGGCTGGCGTCGCTGGGATAGGATTTGATCCTCTTCTTTCCCAAGGATAATGAATGTAATTACATTCTTAACAAGTGAATTAAATTACAGCCCAATTTCTCCCACAATGAGAGTCCTCCCCACGATGTGCTGGAAGTGGAGCCGAGCCGGGCGCGCGCGGCTTCGGAACGAGGGAATCTCCTAAATTCCATTCCATGCATTATTGGGACTTTAAAAATTATGTCTTATTCATCTATTGATGACAGTGGCCTCTTGGGCGTAAATTGAAGCAATTACGAAGGATCATGCAAATTAATCAATTATTTTCAGATTATTACACTCAAGCAGTAGTCTTGCTCTTCAATTTAGTTAAACTTTGCCTCTGAGTCAATTTTCAAACCTTCAAATTAAGCTATTTATTAGCTAAGAAGATCTGGGAAAAGGAAAAAAAAAAAGTTACACTCACGAATTGGGCAGCAGAAAGGGTCATTTAAAAAAGGGTTTAGCAGAGAAACTGTGACATTTGAGGACCTTCTGAAGGGCCAATCCTGACCCTGCTGTGAGTGGGATGTTTGGGGTCGTGTGGCATAATCCCAGTCCATGCCCAGATCTCGGTGCAACCACAATATTGAGGCTGCAGTGTTTTAACAGAGTGCTGAGGCTGCTGGGAGGTGAGGGATGGAGGGGACCATGGTGGGACATGTCCCTTCTGCTCCTGCTGGTTTTGAGTGGATGCTTCAGGAACCAACCCCGTTATCAGCTCTGGGGTGTCCTTGGCTGGAAGCCTGTGGAGAAGAGAGCCCTGGGCAGGGGATGGGACCCCCTCAAAGCACCACAGATGCTCCTGCCCTGGTTCCTCACTTCCCTTCTGTGGCTTTAATTGTCCATCCCTAATGGATTAGCACGGCTCTCCCAGAGTAGCCCAATTAATGCAAATACCGATGACAGAGAAAAGGGAATAAAATGGGAATTAGGAGGCGAACTGAGGGGCTCCTCCCTGTGATCTCAGCTCCGTGGATGCTGTGCAGGCAGAGCAGGAAGGGCTGCATCCCACCAGTGCCAGCTGGGGAAGCTGCCTGGGAGGCTCTGCCCGTGGCAGGGCAAAGGCCACTGCCATCCTGTGCCCACCATCCAGGCACGGGGCTTGCAGGGTGGCTGAAAGATTTTGAGTTTTAATTTAAGTGATTCTAAACCAGCTTTGGCTTTATAGCTAATAAGACATTAGTATGCTAATTAAATTATCCATGGAGTGGTATAAAGAGGCCTTCCTGAAGTTTAATGGCTGTGTAAAAGGTAACTCTACTTGCGATGTAATTAATTCATGGAACAATAAATGTAAAATTAGATTCTTATTAATATCGGAGAGGCTTTTCCTGCATCAGGAATGAGGTGGGGGGACTGGTCAGTTTTGCTTTCGATGTGGGAGAGAGGAAATGGCAAGTCCTGACTGCAAAACATCCCTGCATCCACATCTTCTCCATCCTGGCCACCAAGAGCCAGGCAAAGGTTTGCTCCCTGTGGAATGCTCCCACAGCCTACAGGTTTGCTCATTGCATCACACAGGACCAAAGAAAGCACCCACACCATGAGCTTTCCCATTCATGCTCTCCTGGGAGTGCTCAGATGGGGGATTATGATTTTTTTAAGAGCAGCAGGACAGGAAATCTTCCTCAGGAAAACCAACTCTGCCCTGGATTCAAGTGACCGGAAAAAAACCCAGAAGCCCCTCTTGAAAAAGCAGGCACTCCAGCTTATGCCAAGGATCTTGAAGTCTTCCAAGTACACAGAGAGATGCAAACCTGTGTTTCTTTGCTGGAGAGTGAGAGGTGTGACCCCACAGCTCCACAAAACCTCTGAGGAGCTGTTGTGTCCATCAGCAGAGCAGCTCTCCCAGCACATGTGCTGCCATCTGCTCCCAAATGTCCTGGACACGTCACCCCACCAGCTGCTCCACTGCCCAGACAGCCCCACGGAATGGGAAGAAATGTGACAAATCTGAGGGAATTCTAAACTCAGAGGCTCTGTTTCAATTGCAATATCAAGAGGGAAGCACCAGGTTTTGAGCAGAGAGACCCAGAAGATGTAGGGTTTGGCAGCAGGGAAACAAAACCACCTTCCCCTACCGTGTCCCCCTGTCCTGGGCTGCTCACAACAGTTCCCACTCCAGCCCTTCCTGCAATTCCTGGGACCTGCAGGCTTTGAGGGCCTCCCCAGAC
>NW_021939882.1:11069310-11078400 GCF_001715985.3 Manacus vitellinus
CCCCAAAACTCTGCTGCCCTGACGGTGACCTGGCAGGGCAGTGATGCAGGAGAGAGCTGAGCATGTTCCCAGACAGTCCCATGCCATCAGGAGCTGTTGTGTTGCTGGGATCTCCAGGCCCTCCCTGGGCTCCTGTAGAAACACCTCGAGGGATCTGAGGGAATTCCAGCAAGACCAGCAACCTGCAGAGACTTTGCTGGGCTCCCAGCCCACAGCCCCACTGCTGGGCACCCAAGGCTGGTCATTAGCAGTTAATTGCCTCTGTGGCTTTCTCATCCCCCCAGCCCCGTGACACAAAAGCTGGAAGTTCCCCAGGAGGTGGCTGAGCCAGACACAGCTCGCTGCTCCACAAAGGGGAAATCTCGTGCCCTTCCAGCCCCTCTCCCCCTTCCCTGATGCCTCTTGGCACGCTCAGGAGAGCCTGGCAGACAGTGTTGGCTGGAGAACGAGCAAAGCAAGGTCTATCCTCTCACCGGGTCACTGGGACAGCCCCTTTTCATGCAGCCAGAGTAGTGTCTGAGGCAGCTGGGGGGGGACAAGGACAGCAGGACACCTTCCTGTGGCTGCAGCTCAGTGAAGCTCATGCAAGAGTCCTTTGAGTTGTGCCCTGCAACCTGTTCCCAACTCAGCAAAGGGAAAATCAAAACAGGACACAGGTGGCAGCCATCAGAAATGACCAATTTGAGGACATTAATCACACCAAGCTTTGCAGAGTCCTGCCAGCGATGGGGAGACAGCTCAATGAGTTTTCTTCTCAGTTTGGTGCCTGCTCCTGCTCCACACCTGCTTCAGCAGCTCCCCATGGCCCCTCTGATCCCTGCTCCAGGCAGGGTTGTTTCTGGAGCTAATCCCTGTGGAGATGGGTCTCAGTGCATTGGCAGTGGCTGCCCAGGAGGTGTTGGAGTGCCCAGCCCTGGAGGTGTCCAAGGAAGGCCTGGCCGTGGCACTGAGTGCTCTGGGCTGGGGGACAAGGTGGGGATGGGGCACAGGGTGGATTTGATAATCTTGGAGGTCTTTTCCAACCTCAGTGATCCTGTGATTGGCAGGGCAGCCCTTGGGGCAGTGTTGGCTCCAGGAATGACACTGTGCCTGCAATCCCTCATGGCTCCCAGCCCTGGGGAAGAAGAAATGACAGAGACACACGAGTTCCTCAGTCATCACCAAAACCAGAGAGGTTTGCAGTTAAGGAGGTGACAGCCTGTTTTTTCTGACCCTGAACTCAGCTGGATCTGAAGCTCACTCAGACTGCAAGAAAATCAACTGTATTGCAGGGCAGGGAGTGTGACAACGAGAGGCACATTTGGCTCCCAAGGCCCACGGTGCCATCAGCAACCTGGCAAAGGCCCAGGGCTGATCCAGGGAGGGTTGGAGCAGGTGGGCTTGCATAAATGTTTACAGAGTATTCATCAGACAGGCTCTCAGTGGGAGGATATCTGCAGAGGGATCAGTGCCCAGCTTGCTTCAACCTGCCCCAGGAACTGCTCTGCAGGGATACAAGGGATGTTGGTGTGGGATAAATTCCTGCCCCAATACCTTTGTGGCCCCACAATGGCAGCAGCAGTTCCGAGCTGCCAGGGAATCTTATTTTTTTTCTTTTCTCTTTTTTAATTTTGCTGTCCCTACTAATAAATTATCCTATTAGGACATAACCATATTTTCTGCTTTCAGAGCCTTTCTCTTTTCTCTCCACAGAAAGCCTATTCAGGCAGATTTAAAAAAAAACTATTACAAATCCCCGGCAAATCATTCCCCCATCTCAGAGTGGAGAGGAGAAGCAGCATTCATTTCCTTTCCATTTCTGCACACATAAAACACTTCCCAGCTCTGGTCCAGCCCCAGCTGACTCAGTGAGCTGGAGAAATGTGCATTCAGATGCAAGTCTGAGCCAGGAGTGCTGGGGGGCTGGGGCAGCCTGGGGATGGCACTGGGGGGGACAGGGATGGCTCGTGGGTGACAGTCCCTGCCTCGCTGCAGGGAGGTGGGAGCAGGTGCTGTTCTCCTCTCCACGAGGTTTCTGTGCCCCTTGAAAGTGGTTTGCATGGTGTTTCTTGGCTGGGCTGGACAGGCTTCCTGGAAGAAGAAGGGTGAGGAAGGAGATTGTTTGCTGCTGTGCATCCCTTTGCCCCATCAGCACCACTCCCGGGGATGCAGGAGGAGCAGGAGAAACCCCTGCAGGGGCTCTCGCCCCAGAGGGATGGTCCTGCTCCCATCCTGAGCTGGCAGAGAGCAGCAACAGCCTGATGGGAAGTGCCTCTCCCCATCCCATCAGCTGGGGCTGTGCCACATGTGGGGACAAGGGATGGGGACAAGGGGTGGCACCTCTGTGCTGCCCATGGATCTCCTTCCCGGAGCCAGCAACAGCAGCAGACCTGTTCCTTTAATTTTGGGTTTCTTTATGCTGCCCTGAATCTGTAGTCAGGCTCAAACTGGAGACCAGGGGAGCTGGGGCTGGTATCTGCCCAGCACACCTTCCTGGGGTCTTCTTCACATGGCTGAGCTCATCTTCTCCAGAGGCACGAGGGACCTTTCAGGTAGTGGTGAGTGCTGAAATTCAGGGAGATGAAATCTGTTGCATTTCCCTTCCATTTTTAAAGATAAATAAATAAATAAAGCAGTTATCATCCCCAAAAAGGAGACAGCAGGTTTATCTCACTTGATCTTCTGCTGGCGAAGTCACATTACATTTTATTCCACTTCATCACTTTGTTCAGGTCCCTTCCTGCCCTTTCTCCTACTGTTTCCTCTGTCCCAAACCCCACATATCATTTTAGGCCAGCACAAAATAGGACGTTGGGGTTAAATTTTTTCTTCTTCCTTAACAAGGAGGCATTTGTTCTTCAGTCAGATGACTCTAATTAGATTATATCAGATTTATTAAAAATATTTGCCTCCTTGTCCATGCACCTGTGACCCCGTTCTCCCCTTTGCTTCTCCTCTGCAGCACCTCTGTGTCCCTGCACTGCCTGCAGAGGGAAAGCTCAGACACCCTCAGGGCTTCCAGTCCTCTGGAAATAACTTTAAAAGCCACAGGATCTCTTTTTCTGCTGCTTGTTGTAACTTTCCTGCCTGCTGGATCCAGGCAAGATGCTGCTCCCTCTCTGCAGGGCAGGGGGGGGATGGTTGTCACCGTGTTTCATAACAGCCACGCTGAGCTGGACTCTGGTTTGGAGGAGATTTTCCTCCTGGCTCCTGCAGGGAAATTAATTTCTCTTAAATGTGCTGATGTGTGGATAATTCGGGGGTGGACCAGCAGATCTGCAGTCAGCAGGCTGCTCTGGCCAGTGCCAGGGAGCAGAGTGTCACGCCAGCCCACGTCTGACGCCTCCGGAGCGATGGAGCTTTGGGCTTGGAAAGGCACCCGCTGCCATCAATCCTTCAGGAACTCCTCTGGACACAATCCAGGGATGAAGAAGACCCTTGTGGACCCACCTGCCAGCAGGGAGAGTCATAACCAGAAGCCCAGAAGTCCCACAGTGCTCAACCCCCTCCCCAGCCAGGAGCTGGTTTCTGACACCCCCCCCCCGAACACCCAGAAGTGCCCCCGCTCTGAGAGGGGGGCTTGGACATCACTCTGACCCCACGTGGGATGAAGCCCTGGGGAGATTGGCCAAGTGGGAGTCAGCAACAGCTCTGCAGATATTCCTGCCAGAGCCAACCAGCTTTCCAAGGCCCTCTGGAAGCAGCAGCTGACTCCAGTCAGGAAGCCAGCTCAGCAGAGCCCTCGACGCTGCCATTTTTGGACTCCTCCAAGTGCCTCTGTCTCTAAGGTTTCCACTCACCCAGCTGGTGAGTCTTCAGCATCCTCCCATCTGGTAGGTGCTCTCTGGAAGGTGACTCTCCCAGGCATCTTGGGACTCCCGTGTTCCCAGTGAGCCACGACTTCACCCAAGGACAAACCAGCAGAGACCACTTAATCCTCCACCCTAAGAAAACTGGAGAAACAGAGGGGTTTGGAGTAAATATAGGAATAATTATGAATTATTCTCTGATTTTCCAGTCCCTTCACCACTCTGCACAAAGTGAGCCCATCTGGGAGATGAAGATTTACTAAATATCATGTCCCCCAGCTTGGCAGCACGAGGCATGCTGAGGCTCTGCTGCTCCTGTTTGCACTGGGGTTGCCCTGATGTTCTCATCACAACCATAACTCCCAGCTAGCCCGAGGAGAAATGTTTGCTATGTGATCTTCAATTAAGAGCTGTTAATTGGCAGGTAACCCCCTGATTCCTGCTCCTGGGATGCCCTGGCACACAGACTCAGCAGGATGCTCTGAAGGAGTACAGTTCCAGGGAGAACTGGAAGGCAGTGGGAGAAGACCAACTTCCCCCAGAGGGTGAGTCTGATGGAGAATCTGCCCAGGGAATTGGTAGAGACATCATCCCTGGAAGTGTTCAAGAAAACGTGTGGATATGGCACTTGAGGATGTGGTCTAGTGGGGAACATGGTGCTGTTGTACTCGGTGATCTTGAAGGTCTTTCCCAAACTTAATTCCGTGATAGATCGAGAAGGGTCCCACCAAAGGCAGGGGAAGATCCAGGTGTGTGGGAAGGGAGCACATCCCAGTGTGACCAGTTGAAGGGAGTGGGTGCTGGTAGAGCAGGTCCAGCCCCAGCTCACCAAGAGCCATCTGAAATAAAACCCAGAGCAGAAATCCAGTCTTTTTATCCAGCTGTGCTTATCCAGGTGAACCCTCAGTGCACACAGCAGTGGGTTTGGTGCTGCTCTGTGCTCCCTGACCTTGAGAACTTGCTGGGTGTCCTGAAGTCAGTTCTTAAAGAAGTCCCAAAGGCAGAAGGGGTGGAGGAAGCAGCTGGAAGCTGTGATGGATAGACCTGGTCTTGCCCCTGGACATCAGAACTAACATGGGAATACCAATGTTTTGGCCCTGAAAGGTGGGAATCCTCTGTTTCTGTGCTCACTCTTAGTTATCCATGAGAAGGATGGTGCATATGGTGGCATAAAGGATTGTCCCAGCTCCATAGGATTGTCCCAGCTGTGTAGCCTGAGCGCTGGGAACTGCTCCACCGACAATAAAGTGTCCCTGCTTGACATGACAAAAAAATGAAGGGAATTCCAAGAATAAGGTAATACAGAACCTGTCAGGGAAAGAGCTGGTTTTGGTTTTGGGGCTTTTTTATTTCAGTAATTGGACAAAAGATGTTTGTTCTACTCCGAGACCTCATGGCACCAGTCAAAGCAGATGAAACCGGGTTTAATGTTCTCATTAAAGCATTGAGATATTTTTATTCACCTGAGAAAAATGTCTTTTCTAATAGATTTTGAGAGCCTGCATGGGGTGAAAAGTTCTGTGAATAAAGAGAAAGCTGAAAGGTTTCCCTTTAAGTTCTGGTGTGTTCCTGCCCCTCTCTAGGTCGCTTGGCACTGGAGGAAGGCAGGCAGCCAGCAGAGGGGGAAGCCCTGGAGCACAGAATTGTGAAGAATACTCCAAAAGCAGTACAAACAGCAGCACAAATTTCTGGGTGGTGGCCACTGCGGATCTACAGCACTGTCACAGAGCCCATTTTAAGTTGTCACATGAAAATGCTTTGAATAGACAGGCTGCCTCTCCAGGAAAGATCAGCTTTGATCCTGCTGGGGAATCAAGCAACTCTCGCGAAGATGCAAATTTCTGAAATTCCAGCACCTGGTGTGTTCATGTGCAGGGAGCACATTAAGGAATCATAACATCTGAGAGCACTCCCAGCAGTGGGGAACCCGACCAAATTGTTCCTGTGTGCTCCCTTCCCCGGAATCAGCCAGATCTGAGGGGTTTGTTGAGCTCCTGCCCCAGCTCCCAGCACAGACCAGGGCAGCTCCCAGAGCTGCTTTGCAGCGGGTCTCCCCAGACAACAACTTCCATACACCCCCCTCGCCCCTCCTGGGGGATTTCTGAACTGAAAGCTGCATTTGATTTGAATATCAAGGGAAAGGCTTCACTTTGTAAGCAGAGAGCCCCCAGTGTTGCAGTCTGGCAGCAGGGAAATGAAACAAAAACGGCTTTTCCGCTCAGCTCTCCCCTTGTCCTCGGAGGTGAGTCCTCCTGCTCTGCTCTGCTCTGCTCACACCCGACACAGGCATTGGGTTCCTACCCCAAACCTTGAGGGAGCTGCTTCTCCTTCAGTCCCTGGGGGCTGCAGCTTTTGGGGGTGTCCCTGGGCATCCCCCCCCTCCCACCACCGAGGGGACCACCACCTCCTAGAGATGCAGGTTTCCTTCTGCCAGGTCCTCTTGGGAGATCCCAAAGCACAAAGGTAGAGGAGCCCAAGGCTGGTCAGGCCTGAGCAACTTCCCTAAAACACAGGGAGAAAGTGTAACTGGGAAATAAACCCTGAAGGGTCACTGGTACCAGTCAGAGGAACAGCCAGGAAACAGTAGGGATGAAGTGTTTGGATCCTGTGGGGTGTCTCATATCTCATGTTCTCTTCTCAAGCGAATAAAAACCCTCCAGAAGAAGGAAACACCCCTTTTCCACTGACTGCCTCAATACAGACACCAACAGCCCATTGGATTGCCTCCTCTTTCAGGTAGGGAGCAAGTCTGCCCAAAGGGTGCAGGGACATCCCCTCCCAGCTGGGCCACCCAAAAACCCCACACACATCCCGCTGAAGGCACTCTGGGGCTGCCTCCCAACAGGCTGCTCTGAGCCCTCCCAAAAGCCAGACCACTCAGGGAGGGTGGGATGGAAAGGGCAGATCCCCTCCTGCTCCCCTATGTGGGGGGTAGAGGGTGGAAACCAACTGCTCTCCAGGATGGATGGATGGAAACACCTTTTCCTGGGAAGGTGACCCCATGAAAGATGGACACCCCACCCCTGGAAGTGTCCAAGGCCAGGCTGGACGGGGCTTGGAACAATGTGATCTAGTGGAAGGTGTCCCTGCCCATGGCAGGGGGCTGGAACTGGTTGGGCTTTAGGGTCCCTTCCAACCCAAACTATTCAGTGACTCTGAGATCCTCCTGTTCTTGTGCTGTGGGTGTGAAGGGTGGTTGTCTTCTCCCGCCCTGCTCCAGGCTGACCAAACAGCTTTTCCACACTTCCTGGCCCTGATCCCAGCTCCTTTTCAGGGAGCAGCCTGCTCCTGCTGGCAGGCATTAACACCCAAGCCTTCTGCAGGCACGGAGGGACTGATTAGCTTTTGCCCTGCAGGAAGCAAAGTGAAGCCACTGCAACCTCCCTCTGCTTCCCCAGGAATGGACTTGGCCCACGTTTTGTGAGCAGAGAGGGGCAAACACACTGGGAAGCACTTGCTGCTGAACCCACCCTGCTGTTGTTTGCCCTTGGAGCAAGGTCAGCCCACATTGCCCCTGCCAAGAGAGAGGGAAGGCAAATCCACGGTGTTGAGCAAATCTCTCCGAATAACAGGAATTCATTTCAGAGGGATTCAGTGGCATTGACAGAGGTGGCACTGGTAATTTCACTGCTCATATTCAGGATGTAACACTTCATCCTTGGCTCTACAAGTGGGCTACCCTGTGAATTGCTCTGTGCTTTGAGTTGCAGAGCCTGAATTATTTTGGCTGCGGGACACGGGCTGTTCCCCAGAGCTCAGATAGTTTGGAGATTGGATCAGGGTACACCAGCACACTGGGAGCTTATAACTCCAATACTGGGTTCAGGCTGCAAAAACAAAATCCTCAGAAAGCTTCATTTGGGTGCTGGAGCTCCTGACATAAGCTCTGAGGAAAACTGAGACCTCCTCCAACACAGCACAGCAGGTGCAGAGTATGTTGTTGAATTCCAGGTTAAAAAAATGGGAAAAGGAGATGAAATGGCACTTGCTGCTTTTGCTGACATGAGGAACTTCTTGGTGAGAGAAGGGGTCCTGGCTGAGGCAGGAGTCTGTCACACACAGGGTCCTGTCCTCAAACACACAGCTCGTCACGTGCTCAACAGGGACACCTGGCACAGGGCAAATCAGGTGGAGAAGGAAACCCCACTTGGACTTGGCTGGCAGGTCCCAGGGACTTCTGTGAACAACTGGAGCTCCCAAAGGGTCTAGAGGTGGCTGCAGCCAGTTCCAAACCCTGCACAGCCAGCAGGGTCCTGGGGTAGAGAGGGACTTGCTTGTGCCCCGTGGGCAGATGTTGGGATCCAACAGCACTCTCTGCACTGCAGGACCTCCTGAACGTGCTGCCAGGGGGCAAACTGGGCTCTCCCAGCAGTGCTGGACAGAAACCAGACACGTGCAGGGCAGAGTCTCTGCGGAGCCACCCATCTGTCTGGTCCCTGCCTGCTGCTTATTTCTTGACGTGTCCTTATTGCTGTTAATCCCTTCCTAAATACTTTGCTTACATGGACTTGCAATCTTGTAAGCTCTCACCAAACACATCTGTCCACCCCTCTCTCTCTCTCTGGGTTTGCAGGGCTGGTCCAGCATCTCTGTGCTGCATTCAGAGCCTGCAGTGCAGCTCCTGCATCCCACAGTGCCCGGGACGGGCTGGGGAAGATCTTCTCTGGCTAGGAATGGGAGACTGTTCCACCCATCATCCTACTCTGCTCGGGGCAGCTCATGGCCTGCAGGTTTCTGTCATGAGAAGCCCCTGGGGATCCCATTTATTTCTGCAGCAAGGCTTGAACTACGGCTGCTGTTAACTGCAGCCGCCCAAGGATTGGTAATGGCAGGATAAAGTACATGGTGCAGCCTCGGGAGGGCAGCGGTTTCAGCAAGCACATTACTGCGTGTTAAGCCCTTGCTATCCCTGCAGCTCCATCCCAGGAGGGCTCCTGACAAACGGATTTCACAATTATAGGAGCGGGAGAGGGAGCTGAGGGCTCCTGGAACACAGGCTTGTGCTCTGCTCTAATGAGCTGAGGGGAGCACACGGCTCCTCCTCAGCCATGGACCCTGTGTGAGCAGCAAACCTGCTCCTCGGGCACTGCACAGGATCCAGTGCCCTGGGTCTGTACCTGCACAGTGCCCTGGCACAGCTGGATGAGGATCTGTCCATTCCTGGTGTGATGGGACCACTGGGGGAAATGGAGGTGGCTCATCTCCTGCCACGTGCCAGGTCAGAGCTGCTGAGCATCCCTGGCATCACCAGCTCCTTCACCACGAATGTGATCACGGAATCACAGAATCACAGAATGTGCTG
>NW_021939882.1:11078930-11081081 GCF_001715985.3 Manacus vitellinus
GGGCAGCACTGAAGGTTTTGGGCTCTCCCCAAGCTGGCACAGCACATGCCAGGGTGGTGGGCTGAGGTTATGGCTTTGGCAGAGCATGGGTTAACAAATCAGGCTGGCCCCTGTGCCATCAGGCAGGTGTCCCCTTCCTTTGCTGTGAGCTCTGTCCCTACTGTCCTGCCTGTGTTCTTCAGCAAGGAGGACACTGCCTCAAGGAGTGGGGAGGTCTGAGGCTGAGAAAGCACTGGATCTGCATGCCAGGGAACCCTGCTCCATGCCAGGGAACCCTGCTCCATGCTGGGGAACCCTGCTCCATGCCGGGGAACCCTGCTCCATGCTGAGCTTCCACACTCCCTGTCCTCCACAGAGCCATGACAGTATCAAGCTCCAAGGGCTCTTCCAAAAACTCACCCCACTTCTCCAGGTGACCAGGGCACAGTTCACTGCAGCTGCAAGGGTTACCTAAAAATAGCAAAGCACAGGATCTGCTGTCAGGCATTTCCTCTTCTCTCCCTCCCTGCAGACTCCTAGTCTGTCACCCCTGCTGTCCTACTCACTCCCTCCAGCTCTTCCTTTTTTTCCCTCTGTTCCCACTTCTCCACCATGCCCAGCGCTGGGATGTCCCTGCACAAGTAATAGGGACAAGGGGAAGTGGCCTGAAGTTGCACCAGAGGAGGTCAAGGTTGGATATCAGGAAAAATTTCCCCACCGAAACAGTGGCCAAGCGTTGGAATGGGCTGCTCAGTGAGGTGGTGGAGTCACCATCCCTGGAAGTGTCCAAAAACCATGTAGATATGGTGCTCAGGGACATGGTTTAGTGGTGGACTTGGCAGTGCTGAGTTAATGGTTGGACTCCATGACCCAGGAGACCTTTTCCAGCCTTAATGATTCTGTGAGTCCGTGACTCTCAGCCTGTCCTCACCCCTCTGCTGCCGTTTCTGTCCCAAGCAGTTCCCAAGGGCCCGGCCCTGCACACATTATCTCAACCACATCCTCCTTGGGATTCAGGGAGCACAGAGGCCTCTTCCTTCCATGCAATTCCTCTGGGTCTGCAACACACAATAGCAGCAGCTACAAGCTCCTACCTGGTAGGCTGAGTGCTTTCTGCCCCGGGCTACTGCTCTCCAGGTGCTTCTGCTCCCACTGAATTTGGCTTGGGGTTATTTTCCCCACAACACAGGAACTGCATTCATCAGGGATGGTTTGCATTGTCACAGCCCCAGCCTCCCGGATTCCTTTGCTTTCCCTTCACACTGGAGTTTGCATCTTCTCCCGGTTAGGAGTTCTCTGCAAATGTAATTAGTGAGCTGCTGACTCCCACCTCCTTTACACCAATTACTGCTGCACCACTTGGGCTCCAGCACCCCCCCCCCATGACTCCTGACTGTCAGGAGACTTCAAAAGCCTGTTGAGATCTGTTCATGGAAGGGGGGGTTAACCCATAAATCAAGCCACAGCAATTATTTATTACCATTCTTCCTATTTCAGACAACTTTTCCTCTCCAAGATGCTCCCACCAGTTGCCAGGCTGCAGCCTGGGTGTCAGTCCCACCTTGGGCATGGCTGGAACACGGCTCTGAGCATCCAGCACCACCAGCTTTTGTCTCCAGGTCTTCACACTAGGCTGAGTCCAATTTCCCTAGGTTTTCCTGCTGGGGTTTGAACCACTGGACTATGCTGGGACAAGGGGGTCAGCTACTAAATCTGGGAAAGGCAAGCAGGTATCCAAGAGTTAAAATTCTGCATTCCCACCAGGGCCCCAGCACAGCTCATGATAAGCAAGGCTGGAGCCTGGAAGAGTTTGTACCAGGATTTTGGAGCAGCTATTATTTCCAAAAATACAGAGTCATTCCTTTGAAGGGGAAAAAAAAAAAAAAAAAAGGCAAAACACAAGAGCTCTAATCTCCTCTCTGCAGAGCTTCACCTTCTGCTTCTCAGCCCTTCTCCCAGCACGCTGCCAGCTCGGAGGACGCAGGGAGAAGGGGAGCACAGCGTGGTCCTGCCCCAGCACGGCCGGGCAGCACCGGCAGAGCTCGGGGACAGCGCTGGCAGCACACGAGGTGCCCGGGCAGGACCGGGAGCCCGTCACAGCCACGGCCAGAGGAGGATGAGCTGCACATCCCGTGCTCTGGAGCTCGCAGGCGTCGGGCTCGGTGCTGCCCA
>NW_021939882.1:11082036-11083738 GCF_001715985.3 Manacus vitellinus
TGGTGTCCTGCTGGGGTGGTGTCCTGCTGGGGTGGTGTCCTGCTGGGATGGTGTCCTGCTGGGATGGTGTCCTGCTGGGGTGGTGTCCTGCTGGGGTGGTGGCACCACACATCAGGACAGCACAGGACACCTCACCATGCCATGGAGCAGAGGAGCCCAGTCCTCCTTTGCTCCAGCTCCTGTGCAGCCAGAGAACTGGAGGAAGGGTGAAGGGAGAGGTGGGGAACCCTTGATCCCTTTACAAAGGGGGAGGAAGAACTTAGAATCACAGAATCACAGAATCATTATGGTTGCAAAAGACCTCCAGGATCATCCAGTTCAACCTGTGACCAATCCCCACCAGCCCAGAGCACTCAGTGCCACGTCCAGTCCTTCCTTGGACACCTCCACGGGTGGGGACTCCACCACTGACCTTGGCAACCCCTTCCATGCTTGCAGAGACTTGCACTGGATGCACTCCAGTGTTTGTATTCCAGCTTTCAGAGACCTACTAAGGACAAAAATGGGTTTCAGCAGCAGCTGCTCAGGTGCTCCTGCATGGGGTGTGCAGGGAGCTGGGGAGAGAGAGGGGACCACAGCAATGCTGCTGCCTGTTATCTCTAGCACAGCCTTTCCTTTAGTCAGTTTTAGTTTCTCTTGAGCTTTTAAAGTGCCTAAAAACACCTCTAGAAAGTCTGGCAAGCAGGACTGCAGGGGCATCCTGCACAGACCACACCACTGGACCACTGGACAAGCAGGCAAAGGTCTAAGATGGTCCAGAGCAGAACAACACACCCCCAGATGTGGATATTTATAGGAAAACAGGACCCATTTGCACCCAGCCCCACACAGTGAGGTAAAATTTGTCCAGCTGAGAAACAAGCAGGGGCAGTGCTGTGCCCCAGGCAGGAATCCAACTCCATATATCTCTTTCCTGAGCAATCCTCTTCAGATTGTAATGACCATGGATAGCTTGGACCTCAAGAGCATTTCCATTACAGAGAGGGCACATCATCTCTTGCCTTTATTCAAATGAAAGCCATAATGAAATCACTGCTGCCTAATTCAGCCTCACTCCGTTAGAGATGTACTTGCTTTTTGTTTTGTTTTTCGCTTTCCCGTTTCATGGTCAACGTTTACGCATTGCTGTCAGAAAAATTGCTTTAATTTTCCATTCTGTTTCAACACCCTTTGCTAAAAACAAAAAGTATTATCCACTGAAGAGCTGTGAATTGACTCCATCTAATATCCTTGGAGCAGAGCTAACACCAAAAGGCATTCACTTGCATTTTTAATGTACAGATGAAGTCATAGGAATCACTAACTTAGAGGCTGGTTCATCAAATTTTTCTTGCTAAAGCATATCCTGTATGTACCACTCTGACTCCTTCTCCTCTGGAGAACCCAGCTGTCACTTCTTTAATGATTTCCATTGGCTGGCATGAACATTTTAAGGCTTAACATGAGTGATGCGGATGAATGAATTTCTAGACTTCATTTGGCTTTTCATTTAGAGCGTCAGAATGAGCCTGTTCTGCTGGTGTTTTGGTTTCTTTTCTTTTTTACCTTTTCACTGGTTCCTAACACTCAAATCCTTCCTAATGTATGTGTGACAATGATTTAATGTGCATTTGCAGCCCAGAAACCCCCCCTGTGCCCTGGGCTGATCCCCCAGCGTGGGCAGCAGGGCAGGGGGGGATTCTGCCCCTCTGCCCCTCAGCTG
>NW_021939882.1:11085633-11086894 GCF_001715985.3 Manacus vitellinus
CTGGTTGGGCACTGCCCAGGCTCCCCAGGGCAGTGGGCACAGCCCCAAGGCTGCCAGAGCTCCAGGAGGGTTTGGACAATGCTCTCAGGGACAGGGTGGGATTGTTGGGATGTCTGTACAGGGCCAGGAGTTGGACTGGATGATCCTTGTGAGTCCCTTCTAACTCATCATATCCTGTGATTGTGTGACTCTGTGATCATTGCAACAAAAGTGAGGGGTATAAACCACTCAGATTCACATAGTTCTGGAAACTCAAGTCTCCAGACTGGAGGCACTGGAGAAACTCTGTGTGAGGGACACCTGACTCTGAAACCAAACCCACAAACACCCTGAGGCAGCCAAGTACCCACCCTCACACCCACCAGTGCAGTGGCCCCGAGCTCAAAGCACATCCTCACCATGAGATCAGACACCTGCCCAGGTCTGAACAAGCAGGACAATGAGTGTAGACAGGGTGGAGGGTATTTCCCTCCACTTCCACATGGATGAAGGCTGTGGAGCCTATAGCTTTTGTTTAGATGAGAGCAACTGTCTTCAGTTATCACTTACAGATGGATTGAGCACATCCCCAGGTAAGCACTTTCAGAAGTTAATTACCTCTCCTATGAAACATTTGTGTCTTAATTCCAATTTGAATTTTTCTTACTTCAGCTTCACCTGTCGGCCACTGAGTCTTGTCTTTGTCTCCTGGATTAAAGGACCCTCTGCTATCAGAAATCTCCTCCCTGGAAGTACTTAGAGACCATGATCAAGTCACCTCTCCACTTGCTCTCTGATGAGCTAAATAGATTGAAGTCATTAAGCCTATCATCACACAGCAGGTTTTTCAGACCTTTTCTCATTCTTCCAGCTCTTCTCTGAGCTCTCTCTAATTTTTTTTTAATCCATGATAAAAGTGTGGATGCTGGAATTTGATACAATATTCAGTAATGCTCTCCCCACACTTTTCCTTCTGGCCTAATAGCCCCTCAAATGTGTAACTATCACATCCATCCACGTGAATTAGAAATTGGCCCCGTGTCCTGCTTATCTGTCTTCCTAAGCCCCCATCAGCACCACTGGTTTTGGTGAAACACCCCCAAATCTCCTCATGTGGGTGATGTTCTTTGTTGCAAGAATTCCAACGTTGTCTTGAATTCCTACAAGGTACGTGGCTCATTCATATCCCACCCAACAAACCAGTTCAGAACTTAGTTCATGGAAACAGTGATTATCTCCCACTGCTGCTGTTTCACAGCTGGATGTAAATATAAATTATACA
>NW_021939882.1:11087618-11097587 GCF_001715985.3 Manacus vitellinus
CATCCAGGGTTGCCCCATCCCAGGGCAGAATCCAGCACTTCCCCCTGTTGAACTTCCCATGGTTGGGGATTCCCAGCCCTCTGATCTGCCTGGGTCTCTCTGCAGGACCTTTCTGCCCTTGAGGGAGTCAACAGAACCTCCTAATTTAGTATCACTGACAAACTTACTCCCTTTGAATCCTGCATTCGAGTCATTTATGAAGATGTTGAATTGAACTGGGCCTAAAATGGAGTTAATTTTGGATTAAAAACCCTTCTGCTGCACTGAGCTGGTTCTCTCTGTCAGTGCCTCTCCTCCTCAGCACCAGTAAGTTCATGACTTATGAGTGGAAACACAACAGGAAAGCTCAGCCAGCACCACCACGGGCTTGCCAACCACCGTGCTGGGAAAACTGCAGTTGTGAGCCGGATTATCCCAGGGCTGGGATTCAGCCTGGGTTAAATGAGAGGGCACAACCACAGCCATGCCCACTGCTCCCAGTACGAACCCGTGCACTGCAGCCCTGAACACCACCACAAAATTAACAGGAAAACAAGACTTTTCCAGCTGCTGCCTCTCCTCAGCTCCCCCCCAGCAACGCTATGTAGGACACACAAGCAGGGCATGAAATCACTTCTTCCGTCTCCTCTCCAAGGCCAAGGTGGCTGGTCCATCCCAGGGAGGAGGAGGAGGAGGAGGAAGAGGAGGAGGTAATTAGTGGTGCTGCCCTGGGCCCTGTCACTCCACTCCCATGTCCAGCTTGGCTCCAGGCATCCCGGGGAACTGGGAGCAAGAGGCAGCTGTGGCAGGTCCAGTTGGGCTGGGAGGATGCAGAGCCAGAGGATTGACGGGAACACGGAGTTAGATGGATTCCCACCAGGGATACCGGGAAGTGCGCTCGGTCTGTGCTTCTCCGTGACCCACTTCCAAACCTTCCTATTCCCTAAATGGAATCTCCTTCAATTTAGAACCACTCTGCCTCTCCTCGGGCCTTCAGGAGCCATTAGCACCGTGTCTGCCCCGAGCCCTCACAGCCGACTGTAGATGCCACTTCTCTTTACTGTCACGTTCCTGACCCGGGTGTGTGGCCACCCAGCTGTGCCTGTTGGCAGGAATGAGGGATTTAACACTGCAGCCATCCTCTGCAAGGCAGCAGGAGCACCACAGAAAGTTCTGGAGTGCTTGGATGACCAATTATTTGAGAACCCAGGCTCCTCAGTCCCTGTCAGCTGGTGGTAATCCCATGGGACTGACAGAAATCCCACCAGGAAATCACACCAAAATGTAAAGATTTGATTAGGGAATGTGGAGACTGGCAGGTGTGGTGATTGAGTGGGGTTTCTGGGGTGTGGAGGGACCAGAGGGAAGGGCAGAAGAGGGACACAGGAATGTCAGAGTTGATGTCCCCATATGAACAGGCCCTCAATATTTCACATCTCCGTGGTCTTCAGTGGAAAAAAGGGCCAGCCTTAGACAAAAGCCAGATTAAAACAAGGTCCAGGCAGAAGCCACTGAAGAAGAGTGGGAAATGCCCCTGGATCCCTGGCAGTGTCCAAGGCCAGGTTGGACAGGGCTTGGAGCAATCTGGGATAGTAGAAGGTGTCCCTGCCCATGGCAGGGGTGGGACTGGATGATCTTTAAAGTCCCTTCCAACCCAAACATTGTGTGATTCTGTGAGTTCTGTGAAAATACAGACAGGGATTGGAGCCATGAGATGCCCAAGGAGGCAGGGAAAAGGCAAGGGATCGATCAGCACTGATGCCCAGTGACTCCAGAGGGGGCCCAGGATGGATGCACACATCAGCAGCATGCGAAGGGTACCAGAAGATCACCCAAAAATTAGCGTGTGTCCCATCCTAAAAAGCTGGAGGGGAATCTCACCACCAGCATCTGTAATGTCACTTTTGTCCCAGCAGTGAAATACATGGATACACAGCTCCTGGAACTTGGGAATATGTGGGCATAAGGGAAATCAGTCTCATTTCAAAACAAAATCTTCCTCTCCTACACGGACTTACACTGAGCTTCACAACACGAGCAGAGCTTTGTTCCAGCAGAGATGCTTCAGATTCCAGATGTTTTGAATTTTCTGTCTATTGTAATAGACAGGTAATGATAACAATAATACATAACAAAATAATTCTCACTTTCTTTTTTTTTTCTTTTCAAACCTAAATTGAAATGTCCCCCAAATGTTTTGTGGATGTGTTCTAGTTCTCATTATGCACATCAAAGCAGTGGATATGTACTGTCCTGGCTTCCTCCTGCAGGGCACCCACTCCTCAGGAAAATTATCTTCCCTGTCTAAAAGAGATTCCAATTGCAAAGATGAAGATGGGGATGGTGATTTATGATAACTGTTTCTCCAAGGAAAAAGAAGCATTATATAGAAACATGCTGAGGTACAGTCAGATCTGAGAGTGCATTCCAGTAATAATTCAAATTAAAAATATTAAGGACATATGTTGTTGCTACCCAAATACTGCCAGACTGCAGCCATACCATGCAATAATCAATTATAGCACTCAATTGAAACATAATTAATTGGTTATTTCATCTCTGGTTTCAGATTAGCATACAATTGTTTTAACAATTTAACAATCTTGTGAGATTGTTTTCCTTGTGGTGCTTTGCCCTTCCAGCATCCAGGGCAGGTTGGGCAGAGCCTCAGATGTCGGGCTGATAGACATCCCCAAGAGGAGGATGGGATAAGGCAGGATATCACCACTCCAAATCATTGTCCTCCCTACCCAAGACTCTCTCCAAGCCCACCCCCAGCCCATGAAAAGCTGGGAACTCTCCTGGCTCTCCTGTTTTAGCTACACCTGGTGAACAGGCCATTTAGACAAGCCAGCTCCACTTCCAACAGCTTCAGTCCCCTTAACAACATCAACATCCCTCATTTCCTGAAAGTGCAGCTCTTGATGGATATGGCCCAATAAAAACAGTTCCCTCATTTGCAGACGATGGAGCAAAACCCAGTAATGAAGAGCAGCTGCAGAAAATGACCATCACTTACTTTATTTCATTTCTAACTTAAACTCGAGCGTGATTTTAGAGAGTTCCTACTCCAGGAACTTTGAAGCATCTGTATTATTCTCCAGTGAGGGCACGAGACACATGAAATAGCCCACACATAATGCCACATTTGTTAGTGGATGTGCCATTAATCATAAAACCACTTTGATTGGGCAAGGGCAGGAGCCTGTTCTGCCTTCAAACAGCGAGTGCTGCACGTTTGGGCAGGATGGAATCCGCTCTTCGGGGGGATGTGTCCAACTGAGGACAATAGGAATTTGCTGCTGCCCAGAGCTGCAGAAAGAGCTGTCCCATAAATCCTTTCAGACACCAGCCCGACAAAACCCCGTGTGATCACACAACTGAAGCAATAAGAGGAGAAAAGTTACAGCAGGGTAATGACACCATTCCAGAGGCACTTTGTGCAGCCCCTCTGTCCCACACAAAGGCAATCTGGCACACAGGCAGGGGCTATTTCCCTCCTATTATAGTTTTATATCATTAATTCCAGAGTCAGATGTGTCCCTCGTACATACTCCAACACATAGCAGTGTTTTCCATTATGGCCTTGCCATTGCAGGAAAGCCAGAGAGGGAGATTTTCAAGGGCAGGCAGTGATAGGACAAGGGGAATGGCTTTAAACTTAAAGAGAAGAGGTTTAGATTGGATATTAGGAAGAAATTCTTCCCTGTGAGGGTGGTGAGGCCCTTGCACAGGTTGCCCAGAGAAGCTGTGGCTGCCCCTGGTTCCCTGGAAGTGTCCAAGGCCAGGTTGGACAGAAGCTTGGAGCAACCTGGGCTAGTGGAAGGTGTCCCTGCCCATGGCAGGGGTGGGACTGGATGATCTTTAAGCTGCCTTCCAACCCACACCATTCCATGATCTCTGATTAACCCTCTGTTAGACTGTCTACCTCTAAAAACTCCTTCCCAACCCAAAACCAAGGCCCACAGGACTTGCAGACCAGTTTCTGTAGCTGCTGTTTGCGAGCCCACCTTGGTGGTTTTTTGGCTGGCAAGTGCAGGAGCCAGAGAAACACGAGGTTTTCGTGGAGAGCTTTGCCATCCTGAGTATTTCATCTGCTTAATCATCAAGGACTGCAGGTCAGAAACCAGGCTCCAAATGTGTTACCTACTGCTTGGCATGCATTAGTCATCCTTCCCCTCTCGAAATCACTGTGAAAGGCGCCCGATGAGAGGGCATGAATAGTAAATAGCTGTGCTGGAAGGGAGCAGGCAGAGCTCAGGGGGAGGCTGCAATGTGTTCATCCAAAGTATCAGGCAAACATTCCCACACCAAAGAAATCAGGGTGTATTCACAAATGGAACAAAAGGTGGAAATTCGGGATAAATTACTTCCCTTGAGGGCACGTCATCAGAGCCCTCAATCTACCTTTGCTCTCCTTGTGGTGCTCCAGGGTTGGGTTGCTGATGGCCAGCAGCTCCTGTCTGTCCTGGAGAGCTGCTCCCTCCTTCTCCAAAGGTCTCAGCTTGCCCAGGTGGCCTCCACCTCTGCAGAGATGCTCCTGTATGGCCACTCGACTTTCCCCAACTCAGGAGAGATGTTTTCCCCTGCTGATGGTGTCAGTGCACACTGTGCTCTGCTGGTGCATCCCACACTCCCTAAAAATGTCTGATTCAAATGCCACCTTGGATCCAGGCTGGGGTGAAGCACCTTCCAGGCCACAGCAGGAGCTCAGCCAGATTTGGAGGGTCAGCAGCTGTAGGAGAATGGGAATTCTCATGAGTGACAGGACAAGGGGAATGGCTTTAAACTCAAAGAAAATAGGTTTAGATTAGAGAATAGGAAGAAGTTATTCCCTGTGAGAGTGATGAGGCCCTGGCACAGGTTGCCCAGAGAAGCTGTGGCTGCCCCATCCCTGGAAGTGTCCAAGGCCAGGTTGGATGGGGCTTGGAGCAACCTGGGCTAGTGGAAGGTGTCCCTGCCCATGGCAGGGGGGTTGCTCCTTGGAAGTGCCCTCCAAGGCCCTGCTACCCCCCTACCAGTGCTGAACCAAACACTGAGAGCTCAGTTATTGGGCTCAGAGCACCAGTAAAGCTTCCCCCTGCTCCTGCACAGAGCCTGAATCACAAATGAGAGGAATAAACAAAGACAGGCCCCCAGTGAGTGCTCTCACATGAGCCATGAGGAGTGGGGCGAGGGCTGGCAGCACCAGTGAGCCCTGTCAGAGGGACTCAGGGCTGAACCAGGCCAGACAAACCACCTTGGCCCCACACTGCTGCCCGTGGGCTCTACCCAGTGGGTGCCAAGGGGTGACTGGTGTCCCTGGGCTGGGCAGGAAGAGCCCTGCCATCTCCCAGCAGTGGGAAGTGCACACCCATGGGTGTTGCAGTGCCACGAGCTGAGCGTGGTGTGCCAGGAGTGTCTGAACTGGGAGCCTTTTACACCTGACCAGCTTGGTACCACGGCACAAGTGTGTTCCCACCCAAAACCAACAGTGGCATCACTCCAGAGCCCTGGAATCCTCTCCCAGGTGTGGGGGGAGCAGCCAGGCTCAGCTCTGTCTCACACAGAGCAGCAGGGGAAGACAAACCTGCCCTGGCTCACCAGCAGCAAGGCAGCAGAGCAGCTGGAACTTTGGGAAGTGGAGTGTCCAGAGGACAGAGTGTCCAATGAATAACCACTGCTGAGAGAACAGGCATTAACAAGCAGCACACTGCACTTCCCATCAGTTCAGAGATGCTGAGGGCACAGGGGTCAGCATTCCCCCTGCCCAGCCTCCTGCAGGGCACAGGCCAGGCAGCTGAACCAAAGCACTTTGCATCCAGCCCATGTCTCCCAGGTCAGCTGGCACAGGAGTTTTTCAGATGCAGTGCAGCCCTAATTTACAATCCTTACTTGTGTGGAAACCTGACATTTCTCAAAATGGCCCTTTCCAAAAGGTAATTCTGCACTTCATGAAAATTTGTTTGCCCTTCCTAATCTTCATTGCTGGTACAGCCCTTTGTGTGGCTCTGCCTGGGCTGCAATCAGAGGACTTTGCTCCGTGTCTGATCCCAGCAACCTTAACATTTGTCAGGGCTCTGGTACCTGCCTTTATTATCTCGCCTCGGAGTCCTCGAGTGGCCTGTGCATGTGGATGAGCCTCCTTTGCCTCAGAGCAGAGGCCACAGCTGTGCTCACTTCCACAGCGACCTAAATCAACTCCCAATGAGGGCTCTTCCTTTCAAGGAGCCCCATCAGATACCCAGCAATGAATGCCAGCAGCCTGACAAGGCAGCTTTTCAAATCCAGGGTCTGTGGGTCATCTGGGCTGCAGGAGGCAGGAGTGTGGGTCACCCTCTGTGAGCACAGCACACTTGAAGTACCTGTCTCCAGTGTGTTCTACCTCCATAGCAAATTATCATCCTTTTCCTTTAACTTCCCACTCCTTTTTTAAACAATTTCCCTCTCTGGGTTTCCTTTCACTCCTCGCTTTTGAAAGTGGAGATTCACAGACCAAGGGCTCCAGCAAGAGCATCTTCTTCAGCAGCTGCCCCATCACCCCTTGCCCAGGTGTTTGCAGCTGCTCTTCTGGTCTCCTCAGGAGCTGTAGGTGTGGTTTGGTGGTGCAGGGACGGTGTGGAAGCCCCCAGATGAGATATCCATGCCCGTGCCAGTGCCTCAGCCACCAGGACACCTCCATCTCCTGCAGGGGAGTGCTGCAGCAGAATAAGCATGTGTATAAATAAATCAGCAGGGCCCCAACCAGAGGGCTTGAGCCCAGAACAGCTATCAAATATTTATATGCAAGCAGCAAAATAAATAGGTGAGAAAGCAGGTGGAGGACATTCTGTCTTCACATCAGTCCCTGGGCTGGGCCCTGTGCTGTGCCTGGGGAAGCACATCCAGCCAAGGGGGATACCAGCAGTGTTGGCCCAGCAGGACACCAGCCAGGAGCCTCCAGCCCTCTGCAGAGAGGAGAAATCATCCTCCTGCTTCCCAACAGCCTGACAAGCAGGTTCTGCCCCGTTCCTGACTCACCCCTCATCACTGCTCCCTCCTGGGGTGCTCCAGGCTTTGCTCTGAGTTGCCCAGTTGTCTGACAACCCCATCAGCGTTAGCATCAAGCTATTATTGGTGTGATGTTTTAATTGAACTCCCCTCACTGAGAATGAATCCTCACTGGAGAGCTCCTTGGCCAGAAAAGCAGGGATCCATCACTCCTGGTGGTGGTACCCAGGGAGAGGCACCCCTTCCCCTCCTGGAAAAACCCAGCTGTGCACCCACATCGCTGAGGTCACGGATTTAACGAGGCAAATGGATGGTTTTCACTTCAGGACTCTTGAGGGTGTGTATGGTCAGAGCCAGGTACACAATTCAGTCCCACTTCCAGCCTGTCAGGAGAATAAATCTCCAAGCAGACACGGAATCAAAGCCTCCCTGCCCAGCTTGCAGTGCCTATGGTTATTCAGGAGATCAATCAGGGCTATGAAATGCTGTCTCTCCCAAATCAATGAACACAACTGAAAGGTATCTATTCATTATTTGAGCTCAAGCTTGGCCTCATTGCACCGGTGGAACAAAAACCTGTCTGATAATGACAACGACAAGGCAGAGGCTGGGGAAAAGAATTGTCCACCCCACGCAGGGGGCTGTGATGGGAGGCATCAGCTGCACCACAGGTCCTGGGGCCTGAGTGCTGCTCAGTCACCACCTCATGCTGCTGGAGACAGTATTTCACACCTAAATATCAGCCTCTTTCCCTTCAGTGCCTCCACAAATCGTGTTAAATACGGACACGTTGCATTTGTTTCATTTAGGCACGAGGGACTGGGAAACTAAATGCAACAAACAACCAGGAGCTGCTTCTCTCTGTTTATGGCTTGAGTGGCAGTGGAGCAGTGAACACCACCCTCATCACCTTTTAAAATGGCCTAAAAAACCCAAACATTTTAGTTCTGCAAAGCTGGTACCGGTTTCACAGGAACAGATTTCCTAGGGGTGGATTCACCTCTACCCCTTCTCCAGGCAAAAACCTTGTCTGGGTTTTGATGGAACACCACCTGTGTCTGCTCACAGGAATTTTTGGTGAGGCGTTTGCTGCTCTTCCTCAAACGCTCTATCCTGGTGATAAAGCAAATGAGTAAAAACCTCATATTGATTTTTTAAAAAAAATTTATAGTTGTATTAAATTTATAATTGCATTATTGTCTGTCACAGCTGCAGAAAAAATATTTTAAGTACAGCCAGGACATCCTGAAAATCTTCTGCTGTTGCCTTGATTTGAAATCTTCTGCCTCAGCTTCTCTGAGAGCAGCTCTCCAAGGGACAGCATCAGGCATTTCGTGGGGCAGAGTGGGAAGAACCAGGATTTGCTGGTCCTTCATGGGAAGATCTTGTACAACATGTGACTTTACTGCATTCTACAGCACCTTTGGAGTCCTCTCCCTCTTTACACCTGCGCTGTTCTGTCCTCTCATCCAGACACTGCTGATCTCCTGCCCTCAGTCCTCTCTGATCACACCCCAGCATCTCCAAAAAACCCCCAAACCAAACCAAACCAACAAACCAGCTCCCTAAATGATTTGCAGCCATCCACATCCCAGCTGGCTGCCCCCATGGCACATCCTGCCCACATTCCTCGGGCACTGAGGATGCAGGAGAGACACCTCACACTCGTCCAGGGGGAGCACCACTGAAGGAATTCATGCAGACAACTGGACAAATTAATATTGCTCTGGATCCACGTGATCTCGTGGATGCAGTGGAGGTGTTGACCCTTCACAGGGTGCTCACTGAGGTGACAAACAAATGCCATGAAGCCACTGAGACCACAGTGGGAGTAATGTCCTGTTTTTGCTGATTTATGCAAAGGCAGATATTTTTGTGTTGGAGAGAGCACAGTGTAAAGTCATTTAGACAATAAAGGAGTGACAGGATTTCCACAGGAGAAGAGATTAACCAAAGTGGGATTATTTTGTTCTGAGGGAAGATGATTAAGAGGTGGCATGATTGAAGTATTTAAACTGGCTCAGGGTTATTATCAAATTAAGCTGTATTGGAGATCTCTGGGCAGCCGTCACTCAGGGGCAGAGCAGAGGCCTTTGCAGCCTCTCCCATAGCACAGGGTATGGTTTGGGCTCATCCAGAGGACAGTCCTGCATGGAGAAAGTAGATGTGTGGGTTTGGGTGGGCTGGAGAGCTGCCTGTTACTTACAGATCACCTTAACCTTGGCACCACGTTGATTTGAGCACCAGGATCCAACTCATACTTATTTATTCCCCTCAGCGCTGCTGGCCTTCACTCCTACAAATTACTGCCAACTCCTGCCCCTGTGCCACGTCCCCAGGCTGACTCCTCGTGCAAGAAAACACTTGCCAAGTGAGGGGATGTGCCCAGGTCTTGTACCTTTTCTGTACCCCAGGCCCAGCCCTGCCCTGTGCATCCCTCTGTGGGGCTTCTGCTGCTCTCCAGCACCACCCCTGCACACGTTTCTGCCTCACTGTTCCTCTCGTGCCACCTTGGATTCTCTGCCATGCCCACCCTGCCAGTCCTCTGTAACCTTCAGAGCAGACTGAGTGGTTTCCTTGGATTAGCATCAGATAATTGCTTTGTAGAGGGTTCACTCAGGGCCTTCCTGTCATCTCTGTCTAAGATTTTCGTTCCGGATCACAATCAGGTTGCAGTCTCTCACCGAAGCTTCAGCACCCATAATTACAAAATTGGCTCTTCAGACCTTGATGAGCTGCAAATTCCTTTATGGTTTCACCTTGTTTCATGTGCTCCCTCTCATCTGCAGCATTTTCATGTCAAGTGCAGCTCTCCTCAGATTTCTTCAATAGGACTTCAAAATTAGTCTCCTCTTCCCAAGTGAACTAAAGAGAGCTCAACCAGCAAGTACTTCAAGCCCCACTATTGTCAGTGCAGAAGCTACTTTTTGGACTCTTTTGGCCCCTGTTTTTGATCTCCTGCAGCTGTTTATCACGTTCCCAGGGAATTTCATCTCTGACTGCTCAGAGGGTTTCAGACTG
>NW_021939882.1:11098672-11108452 GCF_001715985.3 Manacus vitellinus
CGGGGGGGGTCGGGCTCTGCTCCCAGGGAACAAGGGACAGGAGGAGAGGGAACAGCCTCCAGCTGTGCCAGGGGAGGGTCAGGTGGGACATGAGGAGGAATTTCTCCATGAAATGGGAGGTTAAACATTGGCAGGGGCTGCCCAGGGAGGTGTTGGAGTCCCCACCCCTGGAGGTGTCCAAGGAAGGCCTGGCCATGGCACTGAGTGCTCTGGGCTGGGGGACAAGGTGGGGATGGGGCACAGGGGGGACTCAGTGATCCTGGAGGTCTTTTCCAACCCAAATAATTCCCTGATTCCATAAGTCTGGTCCAGGTGTGGCTGAGCATCCCACATGGGCCAGAGCATTTTTGTCCAATCCCACCCCAGAGGTGGTTTTGTCTCTCCATTCCCTCCCAGGCTGTCCAGACAACCAGTGTGCAGGTGACAACACACTGCCAGCTCCAGCAGTGTCACACCAGCTCCATCCCTGGGCTCAGACTGCAGCAGGTTTGTCCCGTCCTCCCACACACACACACTGCCCCTGCCTGAGATTACAGGTCCCAAGATACCTTTGGGCTTTGTCTGAGGATGGGAGAAGCTTGAAAAAAGCCTTCTTCTTGATTGCCAGGAGAGTTTTCTTCATGAGAGCATGAGCAAAGGGTCCAAACCCAGGCACTGAGGTGTCCTCCCAGCCTCCTCCTGCCATGTGTGGAGAGATCCCCCCTGGTGCCTGGGAGGCTGGGGAGACAGTTCATCAGAGCTCATCAACATCTGCACAGCCCCTCTGGGAAACTCCCTCTGAGTGCTTAAAAAGGGCACCAGAGCACAAAAACCGGTTCTGCCCCGTTGGGCTGGGAACAAAAGCAATTAACTGGCAGAGGTGGGAGCAGGGACTTTGGGCTCTGCTTATCCTCCTGATTAGGGGATCATCTGTCAGCCTTGGCCTCTCCTCCAGGCAATCCCCAGGCACAGCTACAAGCCAGAGCAGCCAACAGCTCTGAAAGGCCAGGCCTTGGCACCCTTCTACAAGGCTGCAGATTTGCATGGGCTCTCTGGCTCCCTGTGAGGGACCAGCCAGTGCATCTCCATGCTTGGAGCTGCCAGGAAGGAGCTACCAAGGGTGGGGTTTTTTGGTACTTCTTTCCTCAAAACTGTTATATTTTTTTGCTAGGACACTCATTGCAGTTCTTTCCAATCTCACTTTTGTCACCAAGTTTGATAGAGTTCAAGGAGAGTTTGAGTGACACTCTCAGGCCCATGGTGTGGCTCTCGTGGATGGGTCTGAGCAGGGCTGGATGATCCTTGTGGGGCCCTTCCAACACAGCACATTCTCTGGCTCTGTGACTGCCACCCTCCTGTGGACAACAGCTCCAGGATTCCTTCTTGCAGAGCAAGGCAGGAAAAGCCATGCCTGGTGCCTGCAGTGATTATTCCCTGACAAATGCACTCCACACACATCCATCCTGCTCCTCTGCTCCATGCTCAGGGGCCATCTTGCCTCTTCCCATTGGGACCCCACCACAAGGACACCAAACCCCCTCCAGTGTCTCTGAATCAGGCAGAAGGCACTGCCAGGGCAGCTGTTCCTAACGGGCATGGAATGAAACCATCCTCCAGAAGGCCACTATTAATTCTGCATCAGTGTCCCGCTGTCCCTGCCCTCTCTGCCGGTGATGAGCTTGGACTCTGCCCCATGTGTGAGTCACCCAGGTCTGGCTGTGTGGAGGATGAGGGGCTGGGGAAGCAGGGCTCCCTGCAGGCTGCCTGGCACGGGGCTGTGCCAGGGGATCCTTGGCTGTGCAGGTGGATGGGCAGAGGGCTGTGGTGCAGCGGCAGGGCCAGCACACCCCGGCTGCTTCCCAGACTGCACCAAGCCCAGCTGTTTTCCAAAGTGCTGGGGCTGTGCCCGGGGTTATGCACTCAGTGCTGGGGCTGGGATCCTTGGGAAATCCAGCCCCATCACCCTGGAGGTGACTCTGCCCTGCACATGCAAAGCCATCCCCATCCACCACGCAGTGAAAGCCCAGCCTGCCCTCTCCTGATGGAATCTCCAGCACTCCAGCCTAGCAAAAGCTTTAAGAAAAGGTCCCAACTCAACCTTCTGCCCACCAGGAGCTCCTATGTGTGTTGTCCCTCTTCATTGTAATCCCAGTTCTGGAGTCACTGAAAAAGAAAGGCAGCTGGGTATCCTCTTATCCTCCCCATGCATCCTGAGGGTGCTCTTGGCCTCTTTCCATGGAGGGTGGAAGAGCTGTTTGCCAAGAAGGTGCTGACCAAAAGCTTGCTTGAGGGAGGGTCTTCTGCCATCCTCTTCTGGAAATTGGTCTGGGGGTGGCCTCTGTCATCCATTACTAGCCACAAATTAACCTGTCTCACCACCTCCAGGGTGAAAATGTCTGGGGCTTATATATATATTATATATAATACATGTTATTATATATATAAATATATGTACTCTTACTGGCAGTCCACTCCCCCAGTCACTCCCAGCTGTCATGGGTAAGTGGACAGACAAGCTGGCTCCCTGAAACCCCAAAGGCCATGAGCAGTGCTGAGGCCCCCTCATGCCACATCCTTTTTGTGCCCAGGGAATGTTTCCTGGGAGCCAGAGTGAAGTATTTCCAAGGCAGAGAACCCAGCAGAGGGCCCAAGCCACACCAGTGTCTGGGGGACAGCTTGACTGGACAGGGATGAAGACACCAGGCCAGGAAAAACCTTCATTTCTGGGATTGTCAGACAGGCATCACTTCTCCTGGGAACATCTTAGTGTTTCTTGGGAGCTGGATTAATGCTGAGCACTGGGAGCTGGACAACCTGGAGCTTCAGGAAAACTCAGAGCCTTGTTCTGGAGCAGTGGGAAGACCTCAACACCGAGGCCTGTCAACAAGGGGACATCCTCTGAGATCTCCCAACACCTCCCTGCTGAGCCTGTGCTGGCTGGGCTGCTGGGCTGGGAAAGCAGCATCTTTGCCCAGAGGAAATGGAGACTAAACCACAGAGAAGAAATGGGGAGAGAGTGAGAAAGAAAGAAAGAAGCAATGAGATGAGCCCAGGGGTGTTGTAACAAAGGAAAACCCAAGGGAGAAATGGGGTAAAGAAACCAGTGAAGAGATCACTGCACTGTGGGGGATCAGGGAAGGTATAATCCTGATTTTGGTCTGGGACATGAGGAGGAGAACAGTTCTAACCCTGAGATAACTTCAGAGCATCCTGCTGAGAGGAAAAGGCTCTGGCAGAGGCACTGGCACAATCATCACTGTGGTTATTTGTGAGGACACCCCAACTCTTGGGGGTGCTGCCAAGCAGCAGAGAGTCCAAGGATAACACAAGGGCTCCTCGGGCTGGGGGAACCACAGCAAGGGATGGAGGGAAGGACCCCAGAGCCCACGGGGGTGAGGGCCTGTGGAGAAGCCCAAGGGGAACGACCACAGTTCACTCAAACCCCCCTGGAGGATGGAAGATGAGCAGGAGGAAGGGCTGCCCTTGGAGCCACAGACCTTTCCTCTCCCCCTTCCCCCACTTGACATTTGGAGTGTGAATGTCTCCGTGTTTGGTGCTGGCAGAGATCATTTCTCCTGAAGGAGAAGGAGGTGCCGACAGCAGCAGCCGCGGGGACGCAGCTTTCCTCTAATGAACTAGAAAATAGTTTCCCTTTAATACTGATTATCCTGGAAGCCAGCTGAAGGGAATGTGATTTCCATAAAGATGAACCTGCTCAGCACCAGCTTCCTCAGCAGCACCAGCAGCAGCAGCACAGTCTGGGCCTCAGCTGGGACATTCTGCAGCATCCCAGGCTCGGCAGCACTGCCAGGTACCTCTGCTCCTCAACAGGCAACAGGGAGCTGTGCCCCTCTCCAGCAGCTCTGTCTGCCTCTGAAAGCACTTGCAGCCCACCAGGAGGGATTGCTGAAGCTCTTGAGACGGTTAATACATCCTGCCTTTCCCACCTCAGCCTGGTTCCCAGTTCACCTCTCCCACCTCAGCCTGGCTCCCAGTTCACCTCTCCCATCTCAGCCTGGCTCCCAATTCACTTCTCCCATCTCAGCCTGGCTTCCCATCCCACCTCTGCCATCTGAGCCCAGCTACTGGTTGTGCTGAGCACCTGGGTGCTGCTGTCACTCCTTTGCCACCCCATTCTGGGACCATTTTGGCAATGGGACTGCAACAGGCAGATCTGTGGCCATGGAAGAAACCAGGCTGGAAAGATCCAGCTGGGACAAAAAGCAAGAAGCCCTGACCCAGCTCCCTGCACGGGCACCGTGCTGGTGCAAGAGATGGAGAGAGGCTATTTCCAAGGGCCTGGAGTGCCAGGACAAGGGGAACGGCTTCAAACTGCCAGAGAGCAGGGTTAGATGGGTTGCCCAGGTTGCCCAGAGAGGCTGTGGCTGCTCTGGATCCCTGGAAGTGTCCAAGACCAGGTGTTGGACAGGACTTGGAGCAACCTGGGCTGGTTGCTGCTGTCTGCAGCAACAGGGATTGGAAAGAGATGAGCTTTAATGTCCCTTCAACCCAAGCCATTCTATGGTTCTGTGATAGTCACACCTAGAGGTGGCTCAGAGGTGGCTCAGAGGTGGCTATCCCTGCCAGCCCTTCCCATGTATTGATGCTGCTTCTCCCTGGCCCTGAGCAGCTCCACAGCACCAATACATGCCCTGAACACGTGAACACGTGTTCTGTGCCCTTCTGCCAGCCCACACTGTGCTTTCCCAGGCTGTTTGCACAGTGAATACCTGCACAGCACTGCCCTTCTGCATTCCTGAGCTCTGCAGTATTTTGCACCTGAAGAAAGGTCTTCAATATTGAATTTTCTCCTCTGGAAAATGCCAGCCAGGATCCTCCACTGTGCATGTGAGTGCTTGCTCCCAGCTGGGGTGCAGATGGCTGCAGGCTCACAAAATCTGGCTGAAGGGAAGCTTTGGGTGCATAGTTTCTGCATGTTCACATTCATGTTTGTGCTCCCTGGTACTCCTGTGCCTCACCAGCATATTTGTGGCTAACATGTTATTAATCATGTGCAGAGCATATGTTCTGCACCAAGACACATGGACACACCATTCCCATGCCATATGTGACAAATTAAGGGAGGGGAGGGATGTATAAATGAGAGAAACAAGGAGCCTGGCTGCCTGTGAGTGCCCATGGGCGAGCAGCACATGCCAGGGAGAGCCACCAGCCCTGGGCAGTGGGAGCACCTGCACCAGGCCAGAGTCAGCACTCCCTGCCCCGCTGCCACCACCTGGGTCAGCACTTCTGCCTCCCCTCACGTGGATTATGTTGTCACTAATAACCACATAAAATATTCAGGAGCTTGCTGCTCTGCCAGAGGCACTGCAGGGATGGGAGTGCCAGGAGATGGATGGATGGAGGCCTGGGTAGCACCAAGAGCTTGCAGGGCTCTGCTGGGCTCAGCTTTTGGGAAGGGGGTTTATGCTCCGAGCTCAGTCCTGCATGGGGAGGCATCTTGTGCCTCATCCCACCAGAGGGAGAACAACTGGTAGGGACCTGCTGCTGGAGGGGACTAAACCACCCCAATCCTGCTCCCTGGATCCTTGTCCATGTGAAGTGCACACATGGCTCTGCTTTAGAGACAGAAAACCTGGGAAAACTCCCTCTGACCCCTGGGAGGTGGTCCCCCCTCTCCAAAATGCCATGTGGATGGCAGCACCACAGCTGCCTCTGCCCAAGCCCGGGATTGGGACCCTCTGACCACCTGGGGAGTCACAGGAACACAAGGGGATGGTCTTGGGTGACTTTCCTTTCTGCCAGGACCACAGATGTCTTGAGGGGTTGGAGCCAGGGACAAGATGCCACGGGGACACGTGTTGTGACAGCCTTGGCACAGTGCTGGTGGCAGCAGCCTGGCAGCAGCTCTGGAGAAGGAATGCAGGCAGGAGCCCAGCACAGCACTGGGAGCCATGTGCTGTCCCCAGCCTGCTGGGAATCACTGCCCAGCTCAGGCAGGAGAAGCCCTGGGGGTGGCAGGGCTGGTCATGCTCATGTGCTTCTTTCTCCATGGGAGCCTTCAGAGCTGCATCTCCTGCGAGTGTCTGCAGGTCACCTGCTGCCAGTGCCATCAGCTCTCCTGTCACCCGGGAGCAGCAGCAGCTGGCACAGCTTTTGGCACAGCTGGGCTCCCTGCCCCGAGCCCTGAGGCCCCCGTGGCCTCTGATGGCCCTGGCTGTGGCCACCACTGCCCACGGGGCTCACCATGGGTGGCTGGTGAGGCAAGACAAGAGCCACTGCTCTGCCCAGCGTGGGCTCACAGGCTCAGCAGATGCTGCTTTTTGGAGTAGGGCTCCTGGATGTGAGCAGCATGAGGTGCCTGAGGGGAGGAGACCACGGGCAGAGCATCTGCTGCACATGGGACAGAGGTGAGGGAGGGAGAGAAAAACTGGTCCCCTGCCTCCCTCCCTCCTGAAAGCAACAGTGACACGGACAACTCTTTTCCTGGAATCCTGGAAGGATGTGGTTTGGGGCAGTTCTTTGATCTTTCCTTGGTCACAGCAGGAAAGACATCATAGTTTTCACATCACAAAAGGCTGCAGGGGCTGTGCAGGACACGAGCACTCCTTGGCACTCCTGGAGTGGGGCTGTGGGGCTGATGCCCCCATGGTTCCATTTCCCCCCTTGTGCCCAGGTGTACTACAAGTCCCTACACTTGGTGTTTAGGCAATTCCTCTTGTCCAGCCCCAGGATCCCAAAGGAAAACAACAGGAAGCTCTCAGCATTCCCCACGCTCTGCCTGCATCTCTAAATTCCCTTTTGAGTCAGTCTAGCTGGAGCTGTCAGTGCCACAGTCACGTGTGGGGCACTTAATGCCAGGAGGGCTGGGGGCTCGAGCACCTTGTGCACACTGGAAGCAGACTGACCCTCTTCTTCTCACCTCCCCTGATGCCAGAAGCTCCAAGGGATGCTTATCTCCACATCCAGGTCCCTTATGGTGGCTCTCAGCCTTGCCAGTGCATTGGCATAAACAACAGCACCACAGAGTGAAGTCCATTGGGATCAGCCTTAACCTGCCCATTGCTCCACACGTGGCTTTGCATCTCTCACCCACAGCTCCTCCACAGAGACACAAAACCCCAGAAAACCATCCCACCTTTCTTCCCTGTGCCCCCAGGGGAGAGGGGGATTCTCCAGGTGGCTTTGGAGCTCCTTGGGCTGCTCTTTGCAGTGGTTGGTCTGTGAGAATCAAGGCTGATCGTGGTCAGAGACACACCAAAGAGCCCTGGAGCTTCCCAGTGTGCTGCCAGCAAGGAAACACCGGAGTCAGACAGAATTCCAAGGTGTGTGGTGAGCCAGGAGACAGCCCATGGGCTGGGGAACAGCCGAGGGGATGTGGCAGCTTGATTTTGGCTCCAGGCAAGCACGAGCCCCTCTCCCCTGGGACAGGGGGCACTGGGATCTAGTAAAACATATCACCCACCTGTGGCTCTGCAGGGGGATTTTGTTTTGTAAAAGGATTTATTCATAAAGCCACGGCAGCAGGAAACCAATCCTTGTCCTGCGGGCCCTGCAACGTGTGTATAAAGTAAATTAGAACAAGGTCTGTGTGTGAAGGTTATAAACAAACATAACACGGGTTAGGAGTGGGGAGGGAGGGAAAGAGTTGGAGGGAGAGAGAAAAAGGCAGAGGAAGAGGTAGGGGAGAGCCCTTTCATAATTCACAGTTCCTGAAATAAAAATAAGGCTGGAATCATGTTTTGGGTAGAAGGGAGAGCGCATAGGAAGTGTGTACTTGCCAATCTGCCAAAAGAAAGTTGCTTTTTATTTTCTTAAGAAGGCAATTATGTATTTTTGTCATCCCCTTCCTACTTTGAAGCCGCTGAACCTGCTTTGCTCAAACTTTCCAAACAATTTGCCCTCGGGCTGCTGCCAGAACTGCAGCACTTACACCGGGAGGATGAAAGCGGGCGAGTGCCGCGGCACCGGCGCTGCGTGCGGAGAGAGGCACCTCCGGCTCGTGTCTGCCTCTGCATCTCGTGGGGTTGGAGCCACCAGCTCCCCTCGCTGCCTTCTGCGAAGGAAGGGGGCTTTTGAAGCTTCGGTTTGCCTCGACTCGGGTCAGAAGCTCGTCACAGGCACGCGGGGATGCTGGAATGTCAGTGCGACTCCAGAGCTGCTGCTTCTCCTGGAAGTCCTACCTTGGGAGATCAGGGTTTGGGTGGAGGGCAGAGCACAGCTGAATTCAGGTCCAAGCTGGTGCTCAGCAGACCCTGGACAGGGAACATATATGGGCTTCTCAAGATCCAATGTTGACCTCATCATTTACAGAGGGAAATTCCATCCCCACCTCAGTGCCTGCTCCTCTCCACCTCAAATCCCTGACACCTTCCTGGGCTTCCTACCTCTTTAGGAATCATTGCAGCACTTGGGTAGATACTGAGTGGCTTTGGGATAGATCCCTCAGGTTGTACCTGAGGTTCACAGCCAGTTGCAGCCCTGGTAGGATGGGCAGAATATCAACAAGTTTTGCTCTCTGCTGTGCTCCTGTGCCTCCAGCTCGGCTTTGTCGGTGTCCCTCCCTCCTGGAGATGGCTCCTGTTTCAAGGAAGCCATGGATTCTCACCCATAGGTGAGAAAGGCATTTGAGGCAGCAGGTTGCCTCGATTTAAGGCTCCTCTTTCACTTCCAATAGCAAATGAAAATTTTTTTTTGGTGAATTGAATTCACAGCTTTTCCTGCAGGTTGTTTGGACTCTGCAGAGTTGTTGTAGCCAATATGAGGAGGATAAGGCTGCATGCAAGAGGAAAGGGATCATTTTGATCCCACCTGAGTCAAGTCAGCATCCTAAGACCTCCCAGTTCCATATCCACGTTGCCATGCTGACAGCATTCCTGCCACTGCTCCTTGCCCCACCCTGTCAGCAATATCAAATGCTGCCTATAAATTACTAATAAGAAGGATATGTACCTTGGAAAACAAGGTAGTGCCTGTGGGTGGGATGGGATCAATTTTCTAACCCAATGTAAACAGTGCAGTAACTTTGATATTCATGATATTCATACCCAGGAGGCAGGAGCTGGGCATTAAGGTCATGAGATAGCAGCATTACAAGTAGCACATTACAGAGATGCATGGGCTTGGAGCCCCTGGAAGCAGATAGGAGTGACCCAGCCATGGCCAAATGTGCTCCTGCCTGGTGTGATAACTCCATCATCTGAGGGGGTCGGCAATGCTGAGAGGATCCCAGGGGAGGTGAGAAACTGGAATCCCTCATTGGACTCACAAGTTCATATTTGAGGGGTTTAGGGTTTACATATCCATGCTATTAAAAATGGGGGGGTTCACGAGGATGACATAAGGGGAAAACCCAGATTAACAAATCTTGGGGTCTTACAATTACATCACAGGAAAAATCCTACTTTTTCTTGGGGGATTTTACAGGGGGGAACAGGTAACACAAAGGGAGAGAGAAAACACAAAAGGTTTTCTGCACAGGTTTGATGAGATCAGGGCATGGTTTCTCCAAGCCTGGGCAGGACATTCTAAACTCATAACATCAATGGATCCTTGTCTGGACTCCAGATGGAGGTTTTTCCCCAGTCTCTGTCAGCCCAAGGCTTTGTTTAAACTTAGCAGTTTTTCTTTTTCTCATATCCAATTTTTGGAATCCAACAATCATCCTCCTTCAGGTCCCACACTCAGCCTTAACTTTGTCTTGTACTTATAAATATGACAAATATGGTCATGACTGGGTTGGTGTGAAGAGAATCACACCAGCTCATCTTGTCCCACTCCCTGCCCTGTGCAGGGACACCTTCCAGTAGCCCAGGTTGCTCCAACCTGGCCTGGGACACT
>NW_021939882.1:11111213-11115014 GCF_001715985.3 Manacus vitellinus
GCAAGTCTGCCCGGTGTGTTGCAATTCCCTGGATCCTTCTCTTCTCCAGGTGAACCCCCCCAGCTCTCCCAGCCTGGCTCCATGTCAGAGGGGCTCCAGCCTTTGGAGCATCTCCATGGCCTCCTCTGGACCCTCTCCATATCCTTGTGCTGTTGGATCCCAGAGCTGGAGGCAGCTCTGCAGGGGGGGTCTTCAAGACCCTCTAGTCAGAGACTTGGCTGACCCTGACTGCCTGAATCCCCTTTGGCTGGCTGAGCCCT
Source organism: Manacus vitellinus (assembly GCF_001715985.3). Taxonomy (NCBI): domain Eukaryota; kingdom Metazoa; phylum Chordata; class Aves; order Passeriformes; family Pipridae; genus Manacus; species Manacus vitellinus. Next base: position 11,111,474 of record NW_021939882.1, read on the forward strand.
TCAAAGAGCCCACAAAACAATCCACCAAACCCCAACTTGTTCTGGGTGTTCATCTCCTCTTCTCAACAGTCTGACATCCCACACACACGGTGTGGGATACGTGACAAGCAACACATCCTGGACCCAGCCAGCCCCTGGGGCCTGCCCCTGAGTGCTCTCCAGCTGCTTCCCAGCTCCAAAGTCAGATGTTAAAACCTCCGGTCTCCAGTCTCAAGGCTTGGAGCATTTCCACATTCCATATTTTGGAGGGGACAGCGGTGGAGTCCTGGAAGCTGCACACCTCCTACATCAGCTCAGACAAGCCCTGGCTCTCAGCTCTCCACCTCCTGCATCAGGACCTGCCTGTCTTCACCTGGGAGAAGAGCAGAAACCTGTTGCATAAGACACACAATCATCTCCCTGCAGCTTCCTGCTGCAAATCACATTCCAGCAGATGATTTTCACCTTCCTCGTAACTAATGAAAAACCCTTTAATTCAATGTGTTGACATTAAAGCTCAGGTCTCTTCCCTGGAATATAAATGGAAGTGGGACCCAGGCTTTTCCAGATAAAGGCAGTTTGGAAGGACAGGTTTGCTTTTTTTCTGTGGATTTAACCTGCATCGGTTTGTTTAATGATAAAATAGCAGAGAGACTGTGATTTCTCAGCCTAAAATTTAGGTCAGATCTGTCCCAAACCCTTGGCAATACAGATGACTAAAATCCAAAGATGGCAGAGGCTTGGTTGGCACGAAACAGCCCCCCAAGAGTTTTCCAGGACACCTACATACCTTTGTGCTGAGGCAATTCCCTGGGAAGGCACAGAGCAGCACATTTAGTCCTGCCAGCCTCCTCCCTTTCCCTGCTCTGGCATCTCCTTTCAGCTGCAGAAGACCCTGCCCACCAAAACCCCACCCAACCTCTATTTCAGCCTCTGATCTGCCAGAGGATCTTCTCTTGGGAGGATCCCTTTATCATCTGCTGCAGAGGGGGTGGTGGGAGGAGGCCAGACCCCTCTAGCAGTGTGAGGAAATGAATGGTGACATCACCCTGCATCCTTCAACTCGCTCACACCTGGGGAGTGGTGGGATCATGGTCCTGAAGAAGGTCCCACTGCTTCTGTGGTGAGGAACACCCTGCAGTGTGGGTCGTGTTGGTGATGCCAATGGAGCTGGGGGTGTCTGGGCAGCCTTGCCCTGTTCCTCCACTCCTCCAAGCACCACATGTGATGTGGAAGGGAATAACAGTGGTGTTTTCTCCACCTCTCCAAGCAGCCTGTGTAATGTCACCTGTCCCCCTCACTCTGTCCCTGCTCTGCAGATCATGTCCTAATTCATCTCCCACCCACTCCCACTGACTCTGCTCTGAATCACAGAACCACAGGATCACAGGGGCACAGAATCACAGGATGTGCTGAGTTGGAAGGGACCCACAAGGATCATCCAGTCCAACTCCTGGCCCTGCATCCCATCCCCAAGAGTCACCCCCTGTGCCCCAGAGGATCAGCCAAACCCTCCTGGAGCTCTGGCAGCCTTGGGGCTGTGCCCACTGCCCTGGGGAGCCTGGGCAGTGCCCAACCAGCCTCTGGGGGAAGAACCTTTGGCTGAGATCCAACCTGAGCCTGCCCTGACACAGCTCCAGCCATTCCCTGGCTGCTGTCCCTGGTCCCCCCAGAGCAGAGCTCAGTGTCTGAGCTCATTTGGAAGAGTCATTGGGAATCTTGTGCTCCCAAACTCTGCACCAGTCACTCTCCAGAAGATCTGGTTTTGTCCTGTGCTTATCCAGCCTCAGGATCCCACAGACTCCCTGAGCATCTCTCCTGCTTCCTCCCAACACCCTGTCACCGCCCCAAGACCGAGACCTGCATGTGTGTGGTCAGCACACGTGAGGAAGCTTTGCTGCTCTCCCAGGGTCTCATTCCAGAGGTGTGTCTCAGAGAAACCCCCTGGAGATGCTTCTGGTCCAAAGGCCACAGAGGTGTTGAAGCTGGAAGTCAGTCCCTCAGGCACAACCGGGATCCATCAGGGAGCTCTCCAACGTGCTGATGTCCGGGGGGCAGCATGTCTGTATTTTGCAATCCGAGTGCAGACCTCAAACCCAGATTTGACGGCGTCCTCTTGTCTTCAGGTGAGACACGTGGCAAGGGCTTGGCTGCTTTCTCCTCACCTTGTGTGAACAACTCACAGGCACGGAGGAGGGAAGAGATCTTGTGGTTTTGGAAAGGTGCTTGGGAGCAGTTGATGTGAGTCACTGCCAGGCATTAAGAGAGGCTCTAGATACCTGCCAGATTAGGGAGATGAATCACAGTCGTCGTGACCCCTACATGTGTCTGGCAAGTTGTTCTCTTGTTACCTAGTGAACAATCTGTTTTTCATGATCCCAAAATAACAATGTTTAGGCATAAATTTCGTTTTTACTTCTCAGCTCCGTGTGAGTCACTGGCACGGAAGGAAAAGGAGGAGGAATCCTCTATATAGACTGCACATGGCTCAGGAGCAGGGAATTCTGACCAGGGAGCAGTCCAGCTCTGGTGGTGCCCCAGTGGCATCCCCTCCTTTCCTGGGGTGACTGACTTGGCACGAGGGGAGTGTGCTGAACCAGGAGCCTCCACTGCAGCTCTTCATCCCAGATTATCTCCTGTGCTTCCTCCTGTCATCTCACTTGCCTCCCTAAGAAGTGTCTGGCTTGGATCCCGTGGTAAACTTGCTGGCTGCTGCCAGCCCTGTGCCAAAGCTTGCCTTTCAAATCTGAAACAAGAGCAGGTTGTAGGCTTGACATTTTTCAGTAACTAAGCCAAAGTATACGGCAAATGATATTTTTACCTTTTTTCTCTGTGCCCTTTTCTTTCCTCATGTCTATTTGCTTCTGTCTTCAGTTTGCCTCACTAAAAGAAAAAAAAAAAAAACAACAAAAATTCAAACTCAAGTGTCACCAACTCAATAATTGCCCTTTCAATATGTCCCTGTCCAAGATGACTCTGAGCAATGAGGCTGCAGGGTCAAAGACTTGCCCTTGGAGGTTCTTTAAACTAAAGGGAGTGTGTTGCAGTGATATATTTAATGCTGAAAGCTGTGTTTTTCTCCCTTCTCTTCATAGGCATTTCATAGGCATCTACTGACAGTTCAACTCTTGCACGGCTGTTTGTTTGCAGTGGATGTGTGCCAGCTGTAACTTAGATACAGTTAAATATTTCATGTCAAACCAGGATTGCTTCCCTTCTGTGACCACCCCACAACAGCCAGGGGCAGGGTGACTTACAGATGAGATTCCACTCTCCAACTGCCAGTGCCTTCAGGAGCCCCTTGGGCAGCACGGAGGCAGGAGCTCACATTTCTGGGAAGGCTTATATCTTAGATATCTTTCTTTTTTTTTTTTTTTAACTTGTTCATTGCAAGAATTAAAATAATCTGAAGCAACCAGGAAGGTGAATGTGTCTGTTTAAAGAAGGGTTAGAGCCCCTTCCAGCACCTGAAAGGGTTCCAGGAGAGCTGGAGAGAGACTGGGGACAAGGGATGGATGGACAGGACAAGGGGGAATGGCTTCCCACTGCCAGAGGGCAGGGT
>NW_021939882.1:11116569-11120476 GCF_001715985.3 Manacus vitellinus
CCATGGAAACTGATACTGTTGATTTTTTTCTGATCTCCAAACCCAGCCCGTGGCATCAGTGCTCCCATGCACAGTGCCTGGTGGGAGCTTCCTCCAACAGCAGCTGATGGGGGGCAGCTGCTCCCCCTGTTCCCACCACAACCTCCTCTTTGCCCACCCACCCAAGCCCTGGGTGCGAGCACAGCCACGCTGCTCCCGTGTGCTTCCAGCTTCCCAAGGCTTCCCAGCAATCCACACAGGTGGATTTCACATCCCACCTCTACTTCTTGCCTTCCAAAACACCCCCTTGGCAGACATCACCCCCAGGAGCCTGCAAAGCTGTTCCCTTCCCTGCTCCATGTCCTCAACCCAACACCGGGTGTTCGGGCAGGAGGGGCAGCAGAGGAGACCAAACATCCATGAGCATCCCTCTGGAATGAGAGGCCCTGGAGAGGAGACAGAGGCACTGGAGGGATGTCAGGGGAAGGGCAGACGTGCTGTGGAAGGAGGACAGGGTGGGTGTGGTGGTGGCTCTGGGCAGGCAGAGGCCAGGAGCCAGCACTGGGGCCTGGGAGAAGGGGACATGCACTGCAGAGAGGTGTCTTCAGGCAGAGCAGTCACTGCTTCCCTGCTTCCCTACATCCAGAGGCTGTGTTTTCATTATTCATCCCCCTTCAGGGGAACTATCTCATCCTAATAAAAATGTCAGAAGGAATACACAGATACACACACACCCCAGATGAGGGGTTGCCACAGTGCACGGGCAGACGTGGTGATTTGTGGCCTCCTGGGCTGCCACGGCCCTGCCCCCCGTGCCGTGGCCGTGGTTCCTGCCCCAGGCCCGGGATGTGGCTGCAGGGAGGGCAGAGCAGATGGCCATGGTGGCCTTCAGCCTCGAGGCAGGATCCTGGTACCTGCTGCCACAGCTCCCTGCATCTGAAGCTCCTGTTTGACTGTGGGCTCTGCTGCATCTCAGTGCCTTTTCTGGCCTTTTCTCCAGCATCTTTTTTCCTGGTTCAAGCCTGGGTTGAGTCTCCCAAAGTGTCCATGCTGCAGCAAAGCTCTGCATGGAAGTGTCCCCATCAGCCATGGCAAATTCAGGATCACCAAAATTCACTTCAGCATTGGCTCACCAGGGTTACCTGGAGAAGCTGAGGCTGCCCCTGGATCCCTGGAAGTGTTCAAGGCCAGGTTGGATGGGGCTTGGAGTAACCTGGGCTAGTGGGAGGTGTCCCTGCCCATGGCAGGGGTTTTGGAAGAAGATGAGCTTTAAGGTCCCTTCCAACCCAAAGCATTCCATGGTTTTAATTTTGCAATAGCTGCTGTTTGATTTCCTCAGGAAATTAATGACTCCTGCTCCTGAAAGCTCTTTCCTTTTCTCTTCCCTTTCCTGTGGAAACCCCCTCCTTCCCTGGGGTCAGTGGGCTGCTGCAGCTGCCCAGATGTGCAGGTGGGTGCTGTTTCTCCTCAGTTCATGCCTGTCCCTGCCCATCCCAGGGTTCTCTTGGCGTGCTGCTGCATCCCAAACCCACATTAGGAGCGTGGCATTGGTGCTGCAGCTCCATGGGAAGCGCGAGAGCTCCGATTCCCCCGCGATTGCTGGGTGGCAGTTCTGATAAATCAACTGCTTTATCACCAACACAGGCACTCAGCATTAACTCTACACGTGCCCAGCTCTGGGTGGAGAGGTTATAATTCGCCAGGAAAGGGACAGGGAGATCCTCAGTAAGTCCCTCTGAGGAGCTGCCCCGTCCCCGCCCTGGCTCCTGCAGGTGCACACACATGTGTCCAGCTGTGGGATGGCACCAACATGGACACACGGGATAAACTCCGTGTGTTTGAGCACCTGCAGGCACAGGACAGACACACCACGTGCCCTCCACAGCCAGGGGGCATCCAAGGTGGTGAAGGGCCTTGAGGGAAAGCTGAGGGCCTTCGTTCTGTTCAGCCTGTGCCAGGGTCTCCCCACCCTCACAGAGAAGAATTTCTTCCCAGTATCTCATCTAACCCTGCCCTCTGGTAGTGGGAAGCCACTCCCCCCTGGCACTATCTGCTCATATAAAAAGTCCCTCTGCCTCCTGTTTATAAGCCCCCTTAAGCTCCTGGAAGGCAGCAATGAGGCCTCCCCGAAGCCTTCTCTTCTCCAGGCTGAACAACCCCAGCTTTCCCAACGCGTCAAAAAAAGAATTGTTTGGGATAGGGATCTTGAGAGCTCAAAGTTTGGGGTTTCCAGTGGCTTTGGCTGCAAATCTGGTCCTCTCCATCAGGCAGGGATCACCCTTTCTCTGTTCCAATGGACACTTGGGAAGGATCACAGTTCTCACCATCAGCTCTGGGGACCAGCAGATCCTTGCAAAAATGAGCTTTGGGAGTGCCAGCCCTGTGCCTAATGCAGATTGCTTGTACTTGAGTACAGATCATGTCAAAATCCGAGGGGAAAAAGCCTTTGCCAAGCAAACCCTCCAGCACATCCGAGGTCCTTCCTGCTAAATCAATATTGGCAATGCCTGCTGCTCTCCACCTGGGATGGCAAGAGAGAAAATCGGGGGCTGATTTCCTCCTAATATTGCTGTGGATGTCATCTGTTCCTCAGAACAAACATCTCATAATTCGAGGTTTCTGTGAGAACTTCAGTTCTGTCGCGAGCAAACCTCCTGCCCGGAAGCACAGATTTCCTCTGCCAGGCTCACACTTATTTCTTGAGTAATATTCCACTGCATTTCCAGGCCCTTCAGAAGTAGAAGGCTTTGTTTTATCCCTGCCTGGAACGAATTGCAATGTCTCTTTGCCAAAGAGTGCCCTTGTACCAAACTGCCCGTGCATTTGCCTGATTTCACTGTTTTTCCAGCCTGTTTTGCTGCTGACAAATGCTTGGTCTGAGCACTGGTGCCACAGGATGGACTCTGGGCCAAAGCCTGGTCCCAGCTGATATTTTTCTCCTGGAGTGTCTCTACTTCCAGCAGTGTAAACAGCATAAAGACCTGTGAGGGTGGCAGAGGGGATATAAGCTGGGGTTTGATGGGCTGTTTACAGTTCCTCAGCCTGTGAGTGACAGCACAGGGCCACACAGCCCTGGGAATAGACTTTGTGAGATCCTGCCTTGGCTACCAGAGGATTAATGGCAGGGGGAGATTTGCTTTGTCTTAGTGATTTTTGGACAACTTCAGTCAATCGTGCTAAGCCGGGATAATTGCTGTGTGTGGCTCTTCCCCAGGTCCCATTAACAGCAACTTTAGCAATTTTCATAAGCAAACAAGGTGAAGATGACCAGTTCTGCTCCTCCTGATGCAGCCACTGGAGCAACAGCAGATGTTGGGGGACATCACACTGCATCAACACCCTCCCTGCAGGCTGTCAGTGGCTGCTTCTCCCTCCAGACCGTCACAGACACTCCAAAAACCTCTTTGCAGCAATCCCATGCCCACTAAAATGCACGTGTACCTTTGCTGCCAGCGACTAGAGGGCTGGTGATAAACCACCTTCCTTTTTGGAAGGCTTTTTTTTTGTGCTGGCTTTTTGTTCAAAGCTTCCTGCTTGCAGGCTTTTAGGTCCAGAAAGGCAAGCAGAAATGATTAACACAAGTTTTAATAAATCCTGATGGGGTCTTTTAGACTGATAGATCACCAGGGGTTGTTTATTACCATGTCTTGTAGCTCATATAACATGTTTTATTACTGTGCTTACAGTTATGTATAAAATGTCTGCAACGAGCTTCACCATGGACTAAATCTTCAGGGACTTGCTGGGTGGTGAAAGTAGAAGTTTCACCCTTAATTTTTTGGAAATACAAGGTTTATAATCCATCAGGCTCAGCGTGGACCCTCAGTGTGCCATTCCCATGGTGCTGCTCCACGTGCCCACACCAAGGGCTGCCATCACTCCGTTTTCCAGGTGGGAAGAACAGTCCCACACCCACTGAGGTTCTTTT
>NW_021939882.1:11123633-11128025 GCF_001715985.3 Manacus vitellinus
AGGCAGTTGTTCCTTTTTTAGTGTGACTAATGTCAGCACTTGGCAAAAATAGCAGCAGCGCCATCCTGGCTCCCCAGCCCGACGTCTGGAGCTGCTGCTCGCGTTGTGCTCACAGAGCAGAGAGAGGGAATTGTACGGCGGGGCTGAGACATGAATTCAACTTCTATTTTTTATGCCGTGGCTCCAGCGAGAGACTGCAGCTAAAACAGCCACCGAGGCAATTAATTACCGGTGTCTGTCACCCGGTGCAGGACCAGAAGGAGAGACAAAACAAGGCAGAATGTGCCGCATTCCCCACTGATGGGGGAAAGGACTGATGTGTGCTGGGGCTGACACGCTCCGGCATCACAGAGCCTTTGTTCACACGGGCTTGAGAGGCAGCCAGGCTGGGCTAGGCAGGCAGAAGGAAAGGGAAGGAGCTCATAAAGGCTCTGCAGGCTGCTCATCTCCCAGGATCCCTGGGGTGCTCCCCAGCGCTCCGGGAACGGGAACATCCCCGCGATGTCGGGGCTCTGCAGTGCCCCCCGTCTCAGCATCACACGGAGCAAGGATCAGGGGGCTGCAACCTCTGGGTGGTTCTGGTGGCAGGATTTGGAGAACAGGCCATCAAAAGCTGTAAAACACAGAGTCAGAGCCTCCAGGTGTGACAGAGAAGATGGTTCTGAATTTTGTACATGTTTCATTAACTTTGCAGGCCCTTCCATTAAAGCACTGAGCAAGCCTGCAAGAGTTTGTATAAATGTTGCATATTTTTCTGACTGTAAACTCAGTTTCTGGCTTGCCAGCATGGTGAGCCACCCATTTCCTTCAGGAGCAGTGCACAGCTCACTGGGCAGGCTGGGTCACATCCAGGGTGCCTTTGGATTCAGCAGGAGTTAAACCAGGCCATGTGTAAGAAAAATAAACAGCACAGAAGTACTAAAAATCCTAAACCCATGTTTGTATTCACAGAGACACAGAATGGTTTGGGTTGGAAGGGACCTTAAAAATCATCCAGTGCCACCCCCTGCCATGGGCAGGGACACCTTCCACTAGCCCAGGTTGCTCCAAGTTCCATCCAACCTGGCCTTGGATGCTTCCACAGATGGGGCAGCCACAGCTTCTCTGGGCAACCTGTGCCAGGGCTGCACCACCCTCCCAGGGAAAAATGGCTTCCCAATATCCCATCTAATCCTGCCCTCTGGCAGTGGGAAGCCATTCCCCCTTCTGTCACTCCATGCCCTTGTCCAAAGTCCTTCTCCAGCTCTCCTGGAGCCCCTTTAGGCCCTGGAAGGGGCTCTCAGGTCTCCCCTGAGCCTCCTTCTTCTCCTGCTGTAACAAAGCACCTCTGAGTGACTGAAGCCAAAGCCCCAGACTCTTCCTTTGAAGGCAGCTTTTCCATGGGGTGAGTTAAACCAGAGTTTTCCCCCTTCCCAAGCCGGTGCTTGGATGGCTGCTGGGCTGCCTGATCCTCACAGGGAAGGCAGAAAAGAGAGGAGAAGGGAAGATTAAAGCCTGTGGAGCTGCCCATATTAACTGTGAGATGTGTGGCAGATGTTTCTGGATCCCTGGGTGGTTTCCTGACCATCCAGAGCCTGAGAGCCCAGCTGCTCAGAGCACTCAGTGCTGACACGTCACAGGACGTGCCCGCCCGGAGTTTATTCACTGCATCAACTCCAGGATGGAAAATCTTGTCAGATTTTTAAATAATAGCAATTTCGTATGCAGTTGACTATTTCTGCCCTGTATGAGGCAATATAAACTCCATCTCATTTATCAATTAGCATTTATAAAGTCCTTATCACCATGGAATCAAAACACTGTAAATGGATTAAAAAATAAGCAGGCTGCCTGGAGGAGTCAGTAACTTCATCTCCTCTGGATTTTGTGAAGCAGTGTGATCTCATTGGGGTGACAGGGACAGGTACAATTTTTAGATATTTCCCAAAATTTGAGTAAGGAGTCATTGCAAATAATTAGAGTAATTATTCCGGAATTAAGAGGCTGTTTATTCTGGACCTGAAGGTTTGTATGGGGAGCTATTCTGGAAGAATTCATTCTCTGCTGGTTCTGCTTCTGATTTACACTAAATAATTGGAACAGCCTCACCTCCATTTCAGCTCAGCATTGTGGAGCCATTTGTATCCATGCAAAGTGTCCATGGAGCAATGCCAAAGCAGGATGCTGGTGTTTTCCTGCCACTTTAAAGTAACTGACTGCAGCAAAATGAAGGTCCTGCTGTCATCAGGAGGAGCAGGAGATGTCCCCACGTGCTCAGTAGCTTCAGGTTAAGGTGAAGCATTTCCTCCAAAGGTGGCTGACCATGGGCTGCATCCTCATTCCAACAGTGGGAAGGAGAAATGGGCATCAGGGGGAGTGACTTCCCACTACCAGAGGGCACAGTTAGATGGGATACTGGGAATAAATTCTTGGCTGTGAGGGTGGGGAGGCTCTGGTACAGGTTGCCCAGAGAAGCTGTGGCTGCCCCTGGATCCCTGGAAGTGTCCAAGGTCAGGTTGGACAGGGCTTGGAGCAACCTGGGCTAGTGGAAGGTGTCCCTGCCCATGGCAGGGAGTGGAATGAGATGAGCTTTAAGGTCCCTTCCAACCCAAACCATTCTGTGATTCTATGATTCTATGACTCACCTCTGTCACCTGTCCTAGGGAACTCCTGGTGTGTCCCACTTCAGCAGGAAGGGTGGAACTGCCACACCATGGTGCCACACAGCAGTCATTCCTTGGCCCCTGGCAAGGCAGGAAGCAGCCACAGGGCTCCTGCATGTCATGGGCTGAACAACAACCAGCCAGCCTCACTAGTGGAAGATTTGGGGAGCAGTCCAGGTGCAACTGGGCTGTGGCCACCAGGATTATCAGGCACTAAATTAATGATCCAGCAGCCCTGTCGTGGACAGGACTGTACTGGATGCTCATCCTCTCCCCTGTGCAAGAGCAGTAACTGATTATTTTTTATCTATTGCTCAGGGTCAAGCAGAGACCAAGAATTATACAGCTGAACTCTGCCCTGGACAAGTGACCCTCCACAGTGGGACACTCGTTTCCTGTGCTAACAAAGTGCCCCACAATGTCACCTCCAACCGCCAGCGGAAGAAAAAGCATAATGAGACTACATACAAGACATATTACTATGCCAGGGATGTGTTAAAATAAGAATATTCATGAGAAGCCATTTGTTTATCCAAGTAGCCTTGAGCACTCATCAGTGAAAGGATGGACCTGCAGTAGCCAGGAGTCAATATTTGTCCGGCAGCAGCCGAGCGGAAACAGTCGTTCTGGACATCAGAGCAGTCATCAGGCTCTGATTCCAGAGAAATCTGGATGGTTCCCTGCTGGGGCGTAAAAAAACCCAACTTTGGTAAATAGTGAATGTCACGCCAAGGACAGAGGGCCCAGGAGCTAAGAGGCTATTCTGGTTGTGTTTACACACTGAGCATTTTCATGCTAAATTGGCTCTGGGCTGCAGGTGCCAGCTGAAAATCACCATGGCCATGTGATGCTAATTGCTTACGCAGAGCAGGAGCACGCTGCTGCTTTAAATTTGCTTTAAAGACGTGCAAGGGTTCACCACATGCTGGGCCAAACACTGTGTCCACACCAGAGAGCTCTTTAATCTCCCTGTTATCCCATCAGCTCCTGCACCAGCCCATTCCTGCCCGCTGGGTGCACCAGGCTTGATGTCTCCATCCCCTCCTGGACGTGGGTTGGACACCCTGTGCTTGGCTTCTCTCCTCTGGGGCTCTTTTCCTCCTCTTTGCAGCGGGTCTGCATCAGCTTTCTGAGCACAATGACTTTGCCTTGGATGCTCACCCTGGCATTAACTTCTCCTGCCTTGCTCCACACCATCACCAGACCCCACTGCTCGTCATCCAAACCCACAGCAAGGCACCACAGCAGAGCCAGGCTTCCCTGGAGCAGTTTTTCTTGCTCAAAAAGCATCAGCAGGCAGGAGCAAACCCAGGCAGAGGAGGAGATGGGCACAAACCACCATCTGGAGAGCTGCTCTGCAGTGGCACAGTGTCAGGGGCAGGGAGGGGAGCACAGCAGGGATGAGCAGGTCGTGGGCAAACAGCTGTAAAGGGGCTGTAGCCCAGCTGCTGTGCCCCCCAGCCAGGGGGCAGGAGCAGGGGAGGACACCAGGAAATAACTGAGAGTGCTGCAAAATCCAGTGCTCCTGCTGGGAAGCCTCAACAACTGCCAGCACTGCTGCCTCTGCCCCTGCCCCACATCCACACACATTGCACCATCCCAGAATCCCAGAATGTGCTGAGCTGGAAGGGACCCACAAGGATCATCCAGTCCAACCCCCAGCCAGGGGGCAGGAGCAGGGGAGGACACCAGGAAATAACTGAGAGTGCTGCAAAATCCAGTGCTTCTGCTGGGAAGCCTCAACAGCTGC
>NW_021939882.1:11128375-11135502 GCF_001715985.3 Manacus vitellinus
GTCATAACTTTCTTATATTTTGGTGCCCAAAATTGCCACAATATTCAAGATGAGGCCACCCCAGGGCAGAGCAGAGTGGGACAATCACATCATGTTCCCTTTTTCCAGGCACCTGGTCAGCACCAGGCTTCTGATCATCCCACACCCTCCCTCCTCAGCTGATGGATCACCAACCCTTGCCCAGCAACACAATGCTTCACCCAGGGCCTCCCTTCTCCTCCTGCCTCGAGCCTGTAGTCCATGTTTTCTGGGCTTATTCTTCGTGCCCAAGCAGGACTTGGCTCTCAGGAAACCTCTGTATGGCTGAAGAGGGGGTAGCAGGTCAGCCCTGGGAGGAGGAAGGGCACAGAACACCTTTATTGCATCCCTTAATGCACAGTGGCCATTTGTGTTGAGGTGAAAGATGGCACAGAACAGTGCTAGATCTTCCCTAATGCTTTATTTTCCTTTGTGGGTGCACGATCTTTGCTCAACCCTCAGGTCACTCAGCTCCTCTGTGAGACACCTCTGCTCCTTGTGCCCAAGAACACGGGGTGCCCACCCACGGTCCCTCTGCCTGCCCTGCTGTGGCAGCAGTGCCCGGGGGCTCAGCACTGAACCCGAGGGTGATCACTGGCTGCAGGGACAGAGCAGTTGCCAGGGTCACCTTGTGGTGGGCACTGATGAAACCATGGTCTGCCACATCAAACCGTGGTGCCACAGGACCAGCCAGTGCTGCAGGAGGAGACAGGAAGACACAGCATCACAGCAGGGTGATGTGGAGTGCCATGGAGGAAGGAGGGGACAGGGGGTGGGGGGCACAGCCCTGCTCCCTGCTGGGGAGGGTCTGGACACAGAGGTTCTGATCCCTGCTGGCCAGCAAGGAGGCAATTCTGAAGCAGATTATCATTATTTCCCAATTAGCACAAATGAGCTGCTGTGCCAGGCTATACAAAGCAGCAAAGAAAGGGGTTGTCCAAGTCCAAAATCTGGTGCTCAGCTGGGCAATGCAACAGCAGCACATCCTTCCCCTTAGCCTGGATGAAGAGCAGCAGATCACAGGTTTGGGAAGTTTTTCCCCAAAAACTGTCCCAAGAGGCAGCATCACTGGTGGCTGGGCACTCTGTGCCTGGCAGCAAATGCTGGGAAAAGAGAAAACAACCCAGCAACACACTGCCACATCCTGCACTGCCACTGTGACCCTGCAAGCACAGCTTACATTGACACTAATCCTTTGCAAAAGGTGACCCAGCAATAACCACGGGGCTGAGGAGCTCTGAGCAGCAAAGCACAGCTCTGGCAGACTGATGGAGGAACTATTAGAGGCACAAAGACCCGCTCGGTCACACTGGGAGCTGGAGGGAATGTTTTGGCCTCCCCTCTCATGTTCCTGGTGGTTTTGCTGCTGGTTCTGAGCTCTCACTGTGGAGCCCATGTTCCAGCCAGCTCTCATTTTCTTCCGCTCTGTCCTGTCACCGGAAAGCAAACGCTGTCAGCTGAGGTGTGTGTGCGTGGTTGGCATGTGCAAAGAGCCTCCCTGGCTGGGGCTGGGCGTGCTGGGTCCTGCTCTCCAGGCTGGCTGCACACCCAGCTCCCAGCACTGTGATCCAGCCCTTCTTCCCTCGGCAGGCTTCTCTCTCTCACACTGGGCTGGAGGCTTCGGTTCTCTCTTATCTGCCACAATTATCTTGGCAGACCTGATTCATCTGCACTGCCTGCAGTTCTGGTTCCTCTGGGAGCAGCATCAGGGATACCCGGTGACAAACAGCCTCCTTAAGGCAGAGTGTGATTTTGAGTAAAAAAACAGAGTAGCACTCAGGAAAAAAAAATCGTAAAACAAACAGGCACCCCTCCCTCCATGCCCTGAAACCAAAACCACTCTGCACATGTGCTGCTCTCCTTCCCAGGCCACTGCTGGAACTGGGCTCTGAGGCTCTGTGTCTGCATGGGGAGGGTGAGGTGTGATGGGCCCAGGACCAGGGAAGGAGCCTGCTCTGCATGGAGGGGAGGTGCACCCAGCACCAAATATCCTCACCAGGCTGAGGAGGAACAGTAAGAGGGTGGCACCAGCTGGTATTGAGATCGTAGAATCATAGTTTGGGTTGGAAGGGACGTTGAAGTTCATCTCATTCCATCTTCTGCCCTGGGCAGGGACACCTTCCACTAGCCCAGGCTGCTCCAAGCCCTGTCCAACCTGGCCTTGGACACTTTCAGGGATCCAGGGGCAGCCACAGCTTCTCTGGGCAACAATGAAATGAGAGGCTGCATCTCCAAGTATGAATCCCCACCCAGTGTCCCTCCCTGGCAATGGCCAGGGGCAGTCATGTGCAGCATCAATGGGTTTGGAGGGTGACTCTGTGCTTTTCCCACCCTGATGGAAGGCAAAAGCTCCTTCTGATGAGTTACCAGGCTCCTACTTTGCTCTGTGTGGAGAGAAGCGTGTGTGAATTCACCAGGCTCCTCCTCAGGAGCAGCCTGAGGGGAAAACACACACTGAACTCGATGGAAACTGCATTTACTTTGCAAAGCCTGGATTGGACCCCAGGGCTTGCACCATTTAATGCTCGAGAAACTCCATCCTTGGAGGGGTCAGTAGTTTCCACGCTCAAGTTTCACTCTGTGCTTCCTCTGAGTCCCTGAGCTACCTCCTGGATTTGGTATCAGAGAAGCTCTCTGGACCCAGCTGAAGGATAATAATTGAATAACATGCAACATTACACCCTTAGGTTTCGTTCATTTTCACACTTATAGGATCTGTAAAATCCAAAATGAGGTATCACCTTCAAACTGTCATCCTGCCCAGCAACAACAAATTTCAACAAAAAGGTAGGATATTTCAAATCAAAACCTGTGAATTAACTCAAACAACCTCATTCAGGATTTTATTCACATTTCAGGGTACAGCTCCCACAGTAAATTAATAAGACATAAGCTTGCAATATTTTCAATGGCTTGATATGGCAGCATTTTTCATTTCAATTAGGGAGAACAGCACAATTAGATTCCTCAGCCTCAGCTGGAAAGGAAACACGTTCTTTCCTCAGGGTGAAGATCTTACCAGCACTCACATCTTTGGGATCTTCTGCCAGGTGAGCCCTTAAGCAAACTGGTTGCCAGTGGAAGCTGCTGGCACCAGGGAAAGAATGTGTTGATGTGTTTTCCAAAGACTCCCCTCTGCCCTGGCAGGGAGAGAGGAGTCACACCTGGCACAGTGATGTTATTCTTTCTTTCCCAGCTTGCTGAGGTTCCTCCTTGCAGGTGCATTCCAGGCCTGAGGAAGGTGGAGGAGCTGCTCTGGGAGGTCACACTGTTTCACTCTTTCTCTGCATTAACCACCAGATTCCTCTCCAAAAGTTTGGATGAGCCTGCTCTGGGACCAGGACAATTTTTGGCATCCAAGACCAGAGGTGCAGCACCTTCAAGGGCCAAAATCAAGGCCAAGAAAACATTGAGGTTATTTTTCTTTTTAAAATTGTTTTCTTCAACCCTCACATGAGGACCTACCCTGGCCCCCACCCTGGTTCTCATGTGGCACACGAGGCTGAATGCCAGCTCTTCTCCTGTCTGCATTTGTTGAGCAGCAGGGACATTGGGCTGCCTTGTCCCTGTTTTCTCCCCGTTTATTTTCTGTACATGAGGTGCCCTGGACTCGTCAGAAACCCACTCTGGGATAGTGGGAACACGGGGAGGAAGGTGGGTGTGAAATGAAGAGCAGGTCAGAACAGCTTCCCCAAGCAGGGAGGGAAGGCAGCAGGGGAAGGAGGTACCAGCCAGAGCTGCAGATAAAAAGCTTCCGACTCATTTCCTCTTTTTCACAGAAATGTCAATCTTTGCTTGTAGTGCAACTGCATCTTGTAGGACACTTTCAAGCTGGATCCTTTGAACTTCGTTAATCTCAAGCAACATTTGCTCAGGAGAATTCAGACTTTTCTCAGGTCTGAGCTCAGCCAGTTTTGCAATGGTTTTGGCCATAAATGGTGTAGAGAGAGGAGCTTATGGAACTTGCAAGTCACGGAAAAAAATCACGATTATCAAAAAATCCCTTCTCCGGTTCAAGAAGTTTAGTGCCTGGCAGCTGGAGCTCACAAATTTAACAGAAATAAAGCAGAGCTTTAGATTTCAGAAGCTGGGCTAAGCTAGTCTCAAGGCTTATATTATGAAAGTTGGCAGAAAGAAGCTGCCTGTGCAAGTCCTGGCCTTGCACAGAGGGGCTGGGAGAGCAGGGAACAAAATTCACAGAGAACACAGCAACCAAGGGATTCTTTAGTAAAGATAAAACAAGTGCAGAAATCCAGCCTCAATGCAGCTGTGGGGCTGAGACCAATGGCTCCTGCCATCCCATCCGTGTCTGCTTGGCCAGGGAAGTCACCTGGCCCCAGGTGCTGAAGGGGAGTTTGGCATCACTGAGCATGGGAGGGAGGCTCAGCCAGGACAGTCAGAGGGTTGGTGCCAAGACAAGGCTGAGAACAGGTGATTTGGGATCTAGGGGACAAATCTGACACAAATCAAGACAAGCCACAACAAGTGGGACTTGAAAAGACAGTGAGGAAAAAGCTGGGAGATGTGGAAGAGCAGGATGAAACCACAGGACCTCGGTGTCATCCCCTGGAGGAGGTGACAGTGATTCTATGGAAAAGGCAAATATTTAGACTGAACCTCTGCAGGATGCAGAGAAGAGACACAGAGGTTCTGGACAACACTGTAAATCTAAGAAATAAATGTGGTAACCAGAAATACCGAGGGGAAGGCAAGGAGTGCAGGGAGTGGAACATCCCAGCAGCCTGGAGGGCAACCACCACTGCTGAGGACTGTCACTGCTTTGGGGCTGGACACACCAGCTTAGTGCCCAGGCAACAAAAACCCAAACAACTGAAGTGCTGGGAAGGACCAAGAGAGGAACTGAGAAGATAACAACAGCAGTGCAATTCTGTCTTGCAGTGCCAGGAAGGAACAAAAGAGAACTGTCACCCTCAGAGAGAGACAAAGGGGACAGTGATGAGCAGGGAGAAGGGACCAGCACACATCTCATGACTGGAGATATCCCACATGACAGCATCCAGTGGCCCACACCAGCTCTGGGTGTGCTTTGGGGAAGCAGAGCACATTGAGCATCTCAAGCAGTGTGGTACAGCTTGGCATTGGGAGACACAACCTGGTGTGCTGGGTTTGTCCTTTCAGGGCTGCTCTGAGACAGAGATGACTCAGCCAGACCTTGGCTGAGGCCTTGGCTCATTTGCTGCAATTACCTGAACAGGAGCATTTAGACCCAGAAGTGATTCTGGCAGAATTAACACCTGGGCTTGTTTCAGGCTAGAGAATAACCAAAGCTGTGAGGTTATAAGACCTTGGTCTTGAACTTTCCAGTCACAGAATCCCAGAATATACTGAGCTGGAAGGGACCCCCAAGCATCATCCAGTCCAATTCTCAGCCCTGCACAGGCCCAGCCCCAAGAGTCACCCCCTGTGCCCCAGAGGATCAGCCAAACCCTCCTGGAGCTCTGGTAGCCTTGGGGCTGTGCCCACTGCCCTGGGGAGCCTGGGCAGTGCCCAACCAGCCTCTGGGGGAAGAACCTTTCCCTGAGATCCAACCTGAGCCTGCCCTGACACAGCTCCAGCCATTCCCTGGCTGCTGTTCCTGGTCCTAACCTGTCCAGTGCCTAACCCTCCTCCTCCCAATCTCAAAAAATCCTAAAAAAATACATTTTCACATGACCACAGCTCCTGGATTCGAGTATCTGGATCCTTGTACTGCAGTTGTGGGTCTGGTCAAGTGGCTGAAGAATGTCTCAGGCACTGGGACAGGGAAAGTTCTGGGATCAAAACAGACCATGGAAAACCACGAGCCTGCTCCTCCCATCCAAGCCTCTCTAACCAGCAGTCAGGCAGCAACAACCTCACCCTGTTTTTCACATTCACCCACAAAGATACACAGGCAAACAGATTAGGAAGTCAAAAGTGGGGCATTTTACAGTCAGATTTGATTCAATCAAGCAAACCAACAAATTAAAACTAGTTCTTGGGCTAAATAAGTCAGCCTTTATTTCTGCCTCGGATGGTGACCATCGGGAACAGAGCGGCGCTTTGGGAATGGCCTCTCCAAGAGCCACTGCTCCAGCTGGATTTTCCATTTCCCCGTGCCTAAATAATGCTCTGGAATGCTTTACAGGAGCGGCTCAGCGGCGCAGCTAAAGCTGCCTCAAAACATCAAAGAGCCAGAAGAGTAAAACCCATCAAAATTTTACTAATCAAAACTACGTGTAATTGTCAAGCGAAGGCAGATAACAGAGCTCGGGCAGCCTCTGTGAACCCGCAGCTTCACTCAGACTTAGCAATTAAGCATCAGCTGCTGCCGTCAGAGCAGTTTCCAGGCTGGGGGGTAAAAGTCGCAGCTCTCCAGCACCAATTAGCAGCTAATGAACATCAGCAATCCCCCTGGTGAAGGGAGCTTGAGACAAAACCGGCACCAAAATACCACCCACGCTCTGTGCCACCCCAAACTGGCACCTGGGCTGCGGGAGGAGGCTCCGTGTCCCTGCCCCGCTGTGTCCCTGTGCTGAGGGAGTGACCAAGAGGAGGGAGCCCACGGAGTTAAACCCGGCTGGAGGAGGAAAGGCTGGGTTTGAAGCCTTGCTTTTCCCAGGTCAGTCAGCTGCAGGAGGGAGGGAGGGAGGGAGGGAGCCAGCCTGGAATAATTTCAGCAGCTCTGCCATTACATGTGAAATCACAGCCTGAAAGGAAGTCAGTCAATTTAAACCCGTTCCTGAAGGGGAATAATTAAACACTCCAAAGATGTGGGAGAATTTTAAGCAGTCAGCAAGGATTTAAAGACAACATATCATTCGTACCCGGAATAATAATAATAAAAAAAGATAAAATGTAGGCAGGCAAAGCAGACTTTGCTGACTGAAGGGAGATACATCAAGAGAAGCCTCAGTCAATCAAAACAGGCTTACCTTTCCAGACTGAAGAGATGGAAATGTTGAAGAAAGGCCTGTGGTCTCATGGTCCAGCTCAACAACAGTGGTGTGCCACCTGGAAGGTGCCAAAAAAGTCTCTGGAACAGGAAAATCTAAGCATAACTTCAGAAGTGGGTGGAATGACCCTTAGGAAAGGAAAGGGGCACAAAGCCAAAATGTTTCCCAGGAATT
>NW_021939882.1:11136127-11144964 GCF_001715985.3 Manacus vitellinus
CCTACTCTCTTTCATTAGCCATTTTCAGAGAACTGATCAGCCTGACTACATCATTATCCACATCCGTGGAGCAGAGGAATGTTTGCAGGGAGAGGAGACGAGCCAGAGGTCCCAAGTGAAAATGAGAATAAAACAGTCAGCAGCTTCAGCGTTCCAAAGGATTTCTGTGTGCAATATGGATTATAGAAAGGTGCCTCTTTGAGCATTATTCAGTGGCAAGAGTTCAATCTTACAACTACTGTGAAGGATAGATCCAAGGCTCCAAAGATATCTAAAAACTTATCTCAGCACAAGGCACTGTAACCTGTAAAGAAGAAATCACTGAAAACAAGAAAATCTCTACATTTACGGGATCAAAGCTCTGGGTAAGCTTTTTTAAGGGTAATTAATATATTTTGGCATGTGGTCATGTCTGACACAGCAGATAAAGTGCTGGACTCTGGGAGAACCAAACTGTTGTGTGGGGTGACCAGAAAGGCAACTCACCATGATCTGAGCTTTACACCCCAAACAGATGTTGACCCAGACAGAAATGAGGAAATGGCTGGAAATATCAAAGGTTTTGTGCTCAGGGAACTTATGCTCTTTCAGAATCTCTCAAAGCACCACAGAACCGTTAAAAATGGTGAATAAGTGAGAATTCTTGGAAAAGGCACGAAGGAAAGAAATTATGCAAATGTGCAGATCCCTGCAGAAGATAGAAACAAAGATCTTGTGGGAGGATGGGAGGAAGGAGCATGAACTCTTAAGAAAGTCAATGACTTTTCCTTCAGAGGGGTAAAAGCAATCTATTAGAAGATCACACACACAAAAATAAACACATCAGACATTTCTTGTTGATGGGAGATGAACATCTCACAAGAGCTAAAAAAAATATCTCCAGGCATCACCCAATTCAGAATGCCTTCAGAAAGAACATGAAGCTGAAATGGTAAAAAAAAAAGCAGCATTTTTGCAGGCAGTCTAAGGACACGGTCCAAGACCCATCAGCATTTACTGATTCTTCAGGAACTCTGAAGTTTTCTGTCATGTTGCAACATCTCGACCTCGCTGATCTCCGGCTCACATTCAGAGGTAGTCAAATCAAAGGCAGTGACAGCCCTCAGTGAGACTGTGACAGGACTAGAAACAATTATTGGAATCCCAGGGTTCAGTGAGCAAGTCCACCCAGGCAGCTCAGCTCAGCTGAGCCCGTGGAGCCACGAGGGAAGGACTCACTCAGGAGAGGGCTGAAGGAATCCCTTCCTGCCTCCCTCCCCTCCCATGAGCAGCAGGAATTCTTCGTTGGGGGGGAATCCCTGCAAGGCTGCACAGGGCCCTTCAGCTGCTCAGCAATGGCATCCCAGTCCTGCTGCTGCTCTTTGATGCTCCCTCACAGAACCTCCCTTCACTTGCAGCAGTCTGAGCATCACAAACAGCCTGGCAAGGCCACCGTTGGCCAGTGGGGCAAACCTGGAGCCAGGGCCCCTCACACCAGCTGGAAAGCACTGCAGGACAGACCACTGATCTGACACAACCCCCCTGTGCCAGGCCAAATTCATTCCAGAGGGTTTGATGGCCTGACAAAAAACTGCTGATGGGTTCCAGGCTGGCCTGGTCTCCTCTGCCTGTGGCATTCCATGCTGGACACAGGTGCCATAGAGCCACCATAAAATCCTGACCCTGCTGTAAGGACTGGGCTGTGTCTGCTGGTTCCAGCTGCAGCTTGCACACAGAGATGTTCCAGCAATGCAGAGGTTTGGGCTGATGGGACAGAAGATGGTCAGGCACTGCTTGTGTTGGCTCAAAGCTAATGTAAGACACAACCCTGGTGAGACCAGAACATCTGGTGAATGTGTTGCAGCACAGGAGTGCCATCAGAGAACTATGAAATGGCCTGGGTTGGAAGAGACCTCAAAGATCATCCAGTCCCACCCCCTGCCATGGGCAGGGACACCTTCCACTGTCCCAGGTTGCTCCAAGCCCTGTCCAACCTGGCCTTGGACACTTCCGGGGACCCAGGGCCAGCCACAGCTTCTCTGGGCAACCTGTGCCAGGGCCTCACCACCCTCATAGGGAAGAATTTCTTCCCAATATCCCATCTAACCCTGTCCTCTGGCAGTTTGAAGCCATTCCCCCTTGTTCTGGCACTCCAGGTCCTTGTCAATAGTCTCTCTCCATCTTTCTTGTTGCCTCCCCAGGCACTGGAAGGCCACAATCAGGTCACCCCAAAGCTTCCCTTCTCCAGGCTGAACAATCCCAATCTCCCAGCCTTTCCTCCCAGCAGAGCTGCTCCATCCCTCTGACCATCTTGGGGCCTCCTCTGGACTCTCTCCAGCAGCTCCATGTCCTCCCTGTGCTGTTCCCCAGGGCTGGAGCAGCTCTGCAGGGGGGTCTCACCTGAGGGGCAGAGGGGCAGAATCCCCCCCTGCCCTGTTGCCCACACTGGGGGATCAGCCCAGGGCATGGGGAGGTGTGGGCTGGGTCATGTCCAGCCCCTCACCCACCAATCCCCACAGGACTCCCCAGTGCCTTTGGGGACTGTCCCCTCCCTTCGAGGGCCACATCTGGCACTCAAGTGCCTCATTTCTGCAAGCACTGGGGCTCAAAATTTCTAAGTACTGTTGGCAGCATCCATGGTTGCCATTACTGTGGACTCTGGTCCAATTTTTTTCCTGTCTCCCACTCCAGAGCAATCCAAATGCTTGTGGAAGGGGGTTAATTTCTTAATTTAGGAATCATTAGTGAGAGAAATTGCACCGTGCAGCTGTCTCAGGTCTTTACTAAAATGCCTCTACCAGCTGTGGATTTGTGATTCAAGTTGACCAGCTTTGTTCTCATATCTTTGACACCAATAGCAATAGTCATTTGGGGTCAATTAAATGTTTTCTTCTTTGTTTGTCACCATAAGTCTTTATAATATATCTGGCAGCACGAGTCCATCTGAATGGGAGGCCACAACATCCATAATGGATGGGAACTTGCAAATCACAAACAAGGGGATAAATACCAGAAGGCCTCACTTTCCCATCTGAATTCCTCATCTTCCCAGTGGTTTGTTTGCTCACCCAGCTAAGGGCCTCACAGCAGCATTAGGTGCAAGGTTTGCCTTCACATAATGATTTCAAAGACAGTTTTTAATTGCTTCTTTATGTCCCTGAGAAGGCAGCTCCGTCAGCACAAAGCTCAGGAGCTGTGATTACACAGCAGAAGCAAAGGGTGCTGCTGCCTGTGCCGGCGTGCCCGTCCACGCTCCACCAGCCTGGCACAGGCAGCAGGGTCTGCAGAGACACCCAGGCAGATCAGGGGGCTGGGAATCACCAACCATGGGAAGTTCAACAGGGGAAGTGCTGGATTCTGCCCTGGGATGGGGCAAACTGGATGTTTGTGCAGACTGGGAAGGAGAGGCTGGAGAGCAGAACCAGGAAAGGGCCTGGGGGTCCTGGTGGTGTCAGTTGTCCCTGAGTCAGCAGTGCCCTGGCAGCCAGGAGGGACATCCCTGTCCTGGGGCATCAGGGAGGGGATTGTCCCGCTCTGCTCTGCCCTGGGGTGGCCTCACCTCAACATTGGGGCAGTTTGGGGGCACACAATGGAAGGAAGAGATTGAGCCATTAGAGAGTGTCCAAAGGAGGGCAATGAAAATGGGGAAGGGTCTTCATTTGAAGCCGTGGGAGGACACTGAGGGCACTTGGTGTGTTCAGCTGGAGCAGAGGAGACTGAGGGGAGACCTCAGTGCAGTTCCAATGCCTGGGCAGGGGCAGAGGAGGGGCAGGGACTGAGCTCTGCTCTGGGGGGACCAGGGACAGCAGCCAGGGAATGGCTGGAGCTGTGTCAGGGCAGGCTCAGGTTGGATCTCAGCAAAAGGTTCTTCCCCCAGAGGCTGGTTGGGCACTGCCCAGGCTCCCCAGGGCAGTGGGCACAGCCCCAAGGCTGCCAGAGCTCCAGGAGGGTTTGGCTGATCCTCTGGGGCACAGGGGTGACTCTTGGGGATGGGCCAGGAGTTGGACTGGATGATCCTTGTGAGTTCCTCCCAACTCAGCACGTTCTATGAGTCTGTGCAGAGGCAGGAGCCTGGACTTGGGTTTCTGCTTGAAAGCAGCACTCAGGAGTGTAATTCCTCAGGAGCTTTTACTGTGCTTGTTAGCAGCAGCTAATACCCATGTTAATGCTATTGTTCCTGTGCCCTAGAGCCAGCATGGCTACGGCAGCAGACACTGCAATCACTCCTTCATTTGGTTGTGGAGGCATGTCTGCTGTTTCACTTAATAACCTCAGACTTGGCCTTAATTCAACACAGCCAGGTTGATCAAGCTTTTGACGCCGTCTCCCCTCAGCATTCTCATTTGGAAGCTAAGGAAGTACTGGCTGGATGAAAGGGCTATTAGATGGCTTGAAAATTGGCTGGGCCGCTCGGCTCAAAGCGTGGTAATCAATGGCTCAACATCTGGTTGGCAGCCAGTAATAAGCAGAGTGCCTCGGGGGTCAATACTGGGGCTGATATTGTTCAATATCTTCATCAGCTACCTGGCTGATGAGCCAGAGAGCACCCTCAGCAAATTTGTGGACACTACTAAATGAGAGGGGATGATTGACACAGCAAACAGGAGAGCTCCAGTCCAGGGGGACCTTGAGAAACCCGAGCGTGGGGCCAACAGAAACTCCGCGGAGTTCAACAAGAAGTGCAAAGTTGTGTGGATTGTCATCGTGCCTGGCACCGGGCCAGGCTGGGGCTGAGGGGCTGCCAGGGCAAACAAGCCTGCAGCACACTCCTGCTGAATAATGCAGAGCTCATCCTGCCTGTGGTGAACAGGGCCAGGAGGCTGCAAACAGTCACCACCCCCTTGCTGGGGGCTGAGGGAGGCCACACCTCGTGCCACGACCACTTTTGGGCCCCCAGGTTCAAGAGTCACATGGGAAAAGCAGAGATGAGCCAACAGAGGCCATTAAGATGATTGGGGTCAGTGGCTTATGAATTACAATCCATGCAGTCCACATGCTTTTCTTTTCCACGTCCTTTCCTCTCCACGAGGAAGGGCTGAGGGACACAGGTCTGGGCACGAGCGGGCTCAGGGGTGATCTGACTGTGCCCTTCACTCACCTGAAGGACAGGCAGGAAGATGGAGACACTTCCCAGAGGTGTCAGATGATGCTGGACATCACAGCCTGGAGGCACATGCTGGACCTTGGACAGTCCACATCCCCAGGAAGGTGCTGGGCTCAGAGGGACGGGGGGAACTCCCTCCAGAGGCTTCCAAGACGTGGCTGGACAACACCCTGGCCTGATCTGGCATGAGCAGTGGTCCTGCTCCCAGCAGTCAGCGATTCCTTCTCACCAACACCTCCACAACTACTCAGTTAAAGTCTAAATGTCTGAGTTTTTACATAAAGGTGGAACACTATTGTGTGGGCACCTGAGAACATGTGAGTACCCTCTTGCAGTGCACCCTGCTCACACATCATCTCAGCTTTCAAAAGTACAGCCCACTTCCTGCTCATAATCCTCACTTAAGTGTCCTCTACCAGCCTTTCTGCCAGAAATTGGGATAGTAATATGCTGTAATCACATAATTCCTGTCAGTAAAAGTAAACAAGAATGGCTGAGTGATTTCCAAACAACACACTAATGGCCGAAGTAGGGGAAAAAAAAATTCTCCTGTTTCACTTCTCCTCAAATTTTTCTTCAGCCAGTCTTTTGCTGCTCATATTTATTGTAGGATTTCTCCTCATTTTTAGGTTTATTTACCCGGAGCTAATGAATAACACTGTGAACATATGCTATAAACCACCATTAAGATGAAATTTGGAGAAAAGAATATTACTTTGGTGTGAGAGCTGAGAGGATGTATAACTATTAAATGCCCAGCACAGATATTTGAAGGCTTCTTAGGAGAGGTCTCTTGAGATTTCTTGGTTAAATAAAATGAGGTGTTCCATAGGAATTCTCTCTGCAAAGTTATACTCATTTTTCTAACAGTCTGATGCAGATGCTGCTCAGAAAAAAAGAGTCAACTATGGACTTTTTCCACATTGAAGTCTTTGAATCTCATTTTTCCTGATTATCACAGCTGTTAAAGGCAGCAGGGTAAGCAGTACCAGCAGATGATACCTTCTCCACCGATTTTAATGGGGGCTTTGACCATCTTTCAGCAAACTCGTGCATGCAAATACACAGATGCAGGAAACACTCGGGGAGGATTTCGTACAACACGAGCACAAAACTTGCTGAAAACTTGGGTTTTCAGAGGAGCTGTGAATGACTCTTTGTCAGAATGAAAGACACCAAGGAGGCTTTTCCAAAGCACATCTGTCCAATGTTATTCAATTTTTCATTAGTGACCTGGCTGCTGCCCCGTAGAGGATGCTCATTAAATTGGCTGGTTTAGCCTGGAAGGAGCTACAAACATCTTGAAGGTTGGGATTAGAGCCCAAAATAAGTCTGAAAAGGATGATTTTTTTATGAAAATGTCACTATCCAACAGGATAAGCGCAATATTCTCCTTTGTGCTTGCTTAGATTACCCTCACCTCTAAGCAAATGCTGAATAATGGAAGTACAAGCAGGAGCTGAAGCCCATTTCAGCAACAATCTGTTGACTTCCAACAGACCTTGAGAACCTGGTGGCCATAAAGGAAAAAAGAACGTGCAGGAAACAGGCAGGGAAAGCTAATCAGCTGGAACCAGCTCCTGAGCCTGCCAGCTCTGGAGACAGCCAGGGAAAATGTTCCAGTCCAGGCCCAGGCATTTGAAGGAATACAAAACACCGCGGAGACGAGGGACCGGGAGCGCCAGGAGCAGCTGGAGCTGCACATTAACTCCGGGAGCAGAGGTGAGGCTGCCACCAACCCTTCGGAAAACACCACGAGGAAGCAGCCAAGCACCAGCAGCACGTGTCAGAGGAGGTGAGGGCAGAGTGCTTGCCCTCAGAACTCAATCATCCTGGCAGGAACAGCTTCTGGAGGACACCTGGAGGCCTCTGGGCACAGATCGGGCTTCTGTACATGTAACATTTTGATAGGAGACCTGAAGGCAGTCCCCAGACACAAGTCCTTTGCCTCCCTTCAGAAGTGCAGCATGTTGGAGCACACAAAAACCTCTCCTGACCAACCAGAGGCATTTACTGTTTTTAGGTGGTGAGTTCTGAGCTGGCCTCAGAGCGAGATTTAGAAAAAGTTATTCCCTGCTCTTCCTGGGGGGGATAAGCAGGGAAATCCCCGAGGCTCTGAAAGGACAGGCTGCACTTGCCTGTTGAATTCAGAATGTATTTTGGTATGATCTCAACTATTGATTAGTTTCTTCAGCCTAATATTGCTGCTCGTGCTCCCGGAGCCACATCAGTCACGGAACAACAAGTGCCTTTCAAACAGAGCTGCATCTGCTGGCACTGGAACCGAGGCACAGGAGCTGGGAGAGGGGAAAGTCCCAACAACTGGGGTGGGATTCAGGTTTTCTTGGGATTCCAGGGGCCAAAGTTCAGGAAGTTAAATGTGTTTGACAGCTACGGAGGAGCTAAATGGAAGAATATCTTTTTGGAGTAACCAATGGTTATTCCAAAGGGTTTAAAGGAGATGGCAGACTTAACTCCTTAGGCTTAAAGGAGATATCAGACTAGTTTTGCTCACTGCCAGCCCAAGCCAATGGCCAGTCACTTCCCAAGGGGGGTTTTTGCCATGCTGCTGGTAAAAATAAAAGATAAAGTAACTCAATCCAGTGAAAGCATCTGACAGCACCCTCGGGGGATCAGCAGCCCTGAGCTTCAGCCTGTGTGAAGCCCAGTGACTGACCTTCAGAAAGCCAGGGACAGCACCACGGAGCAGAGAGGTTTTCAGGAGCCTCCACTGCAGCCCCTCCACGTGCTGGGGCTGCTGAGGTAACAGGACTGGAAGTTGTCCCTTCCCAGGTCACTGTTCCACCACACAAACCATGTATTTGTCCCTGTGAGTTCTCTCCTCCCCTGCATCCAATAGATGCTCATGTTCCCAGCCCACCTCCCGCTGTCTGGGGGCACTTACACTTGTCTGCCTCAGTGCCCCAGTGTTTCCAGCCCTTCCCTAGGCAGCTCAGCTGGTTTTTGCCTTTCAGAGCACGTTCTTGGGCCACCTCTGGCTTTGTTTATTGCAGTGAGAGTCAAGTCCAAGGATAGAACAAGTGACTGCGAAACCTTCTGTGTTTACAGAGATGCCAGAGCTTTCAAACAACAAACACAATTTCAGACATCTCTGCAGTCTCATTTGCTTTATGTCCAGCTATGATGACTGTAGTACCAGCTGTTTGTGTTTCAAAGTTTATTTCTGCCAGCATTGTTTCCTTGTCTTTTTCCTCAAGCAGTATCATAAAAAGCTCTAGTTTCATTTTCCCCCTTTCATCCTTGCATTAGCTCTGTAAACAGACTCCTTGCTTCCTACTCAAGTAAACTCTTTGTCTAGAAACCTCAGCTGTCTGGGACCAGCATTTTGTTTCCTCTGGTCACAGTTGCTGCTTTGTTTGTTCATTAAAGACACTCTGCTCTCTGCTGTGATCCCACATCACTTTCTTCTTCACCAGCAGGGTCCTAAACTTAATGACTGGGGAGTTTTCTCTCAAGGCTGAACAGTGGAGTCATGAAAAGCATCCAGCTCAAGAGGTGCTTGTACCTGGAGAGGCATTCAGGAGTGCAGGGCTGGCTGTTCAGGCAGCTCTGAATGGCCAAATGATAAATCATTTCTTGGTTTCCTCTCAGTGATGGGGAACTCAGTTTTCCCTCAGAGCTGCTGTCCCAGCTTGCACATCTTACAGCACTTCTGCTTCACCTCAAAACATCTTGTGCTCCTCTTGAACCAGAGAATGGTTTGGGCTGGAAGGGACCTGAAAGACCATCAAGT
>NW_021939882.1:11145444-11156766 GCF_001715985.3 Manacus vitellinus
AACCCAGTTTCCCCCTGCTCACATCTGAAAGCTGGTCTGACCTACCACAGCTCTCCATCAGGGATATGGAGTTGTGCCATCCCCTGGAGACACACTAGGTTCCTTCCCAAGCCCATATTCACCTCTGATGTGCAACCTCCCTTCCAGAAAGGCCCTTCCTTTCCATGTGTCATCCTTCAACAGCAACTGGTACTCCCTCACCCCTCTATCTTCTACTGCCTGGATCTAACTGTAGGTAAAACCCACCTTGGTAGCTTCCCTTGGCCCAGAGGGGCAGCTACTGCCCTTCCCTGGGAGCCAGGGGCCCATTAATGTGGGCAGAAGACCACGACACCGTCAGTGCCCAGACCCTGCACTGGGCAGTGCCACCCAGTTTTTGTGGCACGTGTGCCCACCGTGGGCTCCTCCTGTGATCACATCTCAGTTCTAGGACCAACTAGTTCAAAACACCCTAAAGTCCTCAAAAACACTGTCAACATCACTGTGTCTTCTCTTCACTGTGTCACTGCCTCCCACCAAAGAGGACCTCCACTGTCCCCTGCACTCAGACACCCCCAGTGAAGGACATCAGATGCAGGTGCTGCCCTGACAAATGGGATGTACCCCCCGTGCTGGGACAGCCAGCCAGGTCTCACCAAGCAGTGCCCACTGCCCCTCAGAGCAGTTTGGTCATCACTCACCCCCAGCTGGTCCATAGAACACACTGCTGCTCTTTACACAGGGGAGGAGAAAACATCTCCAGCAGTTCCCCCTGCTGTGGAACCTCGAGGCTTTCCTGGGGCTGATGTGCTGTGTCTCATTTCCATCAGCCTCATCCCCAGCCGAATTCCCATTGCTATGCAAGCAACACCTTAAACCTCCTGCTATCCTGAAAGGAAGATCAACATCTGCTGGGTCATTATCGAGGCTTGTAAACAGTCCACCTGCTACAAGAACAGCCAGACTCTCCCTGCCACTTCAAACACCTTCAGAGACTGGTTTTAAAACCTACCCCAGAGCCCAGTAATCATCTCAGCCTCTGCTACAGCAAAACTCACTGCAAGTCTCCTGTCAGAAGTCCCATCCCTCTGGGTCTTGCCTCAGCCTTGGCACCTCAGAAAGGCTCCTGCAGTCCCTGGAGAGCCCTGTTGTCACCCACAGTGCAGACAATGTTCTCTCACCTGGGTGTCACTCACAGCTGCCTTTGCCTAAGCACGAGCTGTTCTGTGCATAACTAGCACTTAGGCTGAAGTCTGACTGCATCAGAAGCTCTGTTAAACCCTTTGCAGCTTAGTAAATAACTTGAGTTTAGGGTGTAATGTTGCCACAGCTCCATTTCATCTTCCTGCCAGGGCATGAAACCATCGGACTAATGAATTCCAGCCAGCCCTGGGAGATGTCCTGCTTATCCCTGCCTGGCCCTCACCCTTTGAAACACTTAGAAGCCAAGCAGGCTCTGAGTAACTCATTAGCATGGCCCTAGAAAAGAAACACTACCCTGGAAATTGCAGCCCAAATTGATATTACAGGGATGGAACTGCAGGAGCTGAAATGCCCTTGGCATCCCATTTTCCAAAGCCAGGTTAGAGATCAGGCCTTTGTGCTCTTGAGGTCAGTCCAGTCCAACACACCAGTGTCCTTCAAGTTCAAATGGCTACAAGTTCATCCTTTCTGATACTCCCAGCAACATTCCTGCAAAAAGGTTCCACAGCCCCCAGAAAGGCCAAAAAGCCTCGTCACCCATTAATTTGCCTTGTACTCCACTCCCAGACCAGTTTTTTCCTTCAAACACTTCCATACCACTGCAGGGCACCTCCTCCCTCTGCCAAAGGGCTGCACCTTGTTTCCTACAGTGGCCTTGTGGAAGGGACCTCTCTGTGTTCTTCCCCATCCCCAGCACCCCCTGCTCACCCCCCACCTTCCAGCCCCTGGCCAGATGTGTTTGCCACCTCACTAAGTGTCTGTCCAGGGGTCCAAGATCAATAACTCTCTCCTGTAGGGGCTGGGCTCCTCCCTGTCCTGCTGATTCCCACCCACTCCAGGTCCAGCATGCACTGGCTTTACCAGTTATCCTCTACCTTCCCCCCTTCCACTCTCCAAAGTGGTGCCCACTTCCACACTCACCCCCCACCAGTCCCCCAGCGGTGGCTGTGCCTGTTTTGGTGGCTTCCCATCAGCAGCACCATTCAAATGCTGAGTGACACACCAGCTTGCTCAGTTCTCAAGGTCCCCTCCCTCTCCCTGCATCAAGAGGTGCTCCCTTTGTACCTCCCACCTGGTTTTGCTGCAGCATCTTCCCAGTCCAGTGGGAAAAACATCTCAATGTTCAGATGGCTTCTTTCTGGAGCCCACCAGCTGCACTTCCTTCCTCCACTTCCTCCTTCTTGTTACTCCAGGTAACAAGAAACTCCAGTTTCTCTCCTACCCCTGCAAGACTTCCAGCCCCATCCTGCTTCCTCACCCCTCATTCCATCCATGCTAAGAGAAGTCAGATAAGGAGACCTTCCTGACCTACTCCCTTCTCCCACCCAAGGAGGGTGGGAAATCACAGAAACAGAGAAATGGAAATCCCACTGCCCCCCAAAACAACCTGGGATGCTTTGGGAAAGAGCACAGTGGGATGGAGGCTCAGGGAGACGAGTGAAGGGCCACGAGGGTCGGACACTCTGAGTCAGTCCCAGGGGATGGTGACAGGGGTATTTAGGGAGAAATACAGAGCAACACAAGCTGAGATGTGGGACCTGTGGGCTGGGACTGGAGGGTCTCCAGGTACCTCAGACATCCTGGAGACTCTGTGAACCAACGGGAACTGCAGGAGCAAAGCTGCTCTGGATCCCACCTGCTCCAGGCTCAGGGCAGGAGGCTTATCCCAGCCAACAACCTCTACCATAACAACACCTTCCCAAAACACCAGCCCCCATCACTCCATCAGCTTTTGTAGAGCCCAAACAGCTGCTCTTTCCTAGGGCCTGGGTATAACGAGGCTCCTTTTTCCACCCCAGTTTTCCTCTCTCTTTCCAGCAGATATCCAGCATGGTTCACAGCAAGAAGGTCACCCTGTCACCTGTGGGTGGTTTCCCACACTGCCCCAAGCCCCCCAGGATGGGGAAGCAGCAGGAAAGGCTCCCACCTGGCTTGCAAAACAAGTGGGAGTTGGTGGCTGTTCTCCTTCTCCTCTTCTCTGGATATGTGCTGCTGGAATTTTAAACAGATTATATAAGTGGCTCTCGTTTAATCCATCTGAACTATCCTCTTTTAATCGCATATGAGATCAAAGCAGCTGCCTGGGAGATGAGGAGGGAGCAGCAGGGGCTCTCCCCTGTGCATCTGGCCTGCAGTGGGTGAGGAGGGGACAGGCTGGGGGGAAAACGTGCCAGGGAATCACACTTTAACTGTTGCCTCTTTAAAACACTCAATATGGGAAACTACAAGGGCTGCTGTCACTTCCTATATATTCCTTGTGGCCCTTCCTTTGTGCCTCTGCACCTCAGAGATGCAGAAGGACAGGGATGTGGGGGCATGGAGAGTTCCTGGGAAGCTGTTCCTCAAAGAGAGAGCATCTCCCTCTCTCTCCCTCTCTCTCTCTCTCTCTGCGATTTATATAGTTTACCTTTTCCGCTCCTTCTCCTGAAGTCTGACATTTAAAAATGTGTAATTGTGTTTATCCCTGGCAAGCTGTGAATGGCTCCCCGGGCTGCCCGTGCTTCCTGCACCGCTGTATAAATTACACTGACAACCCCTTATTACAAAGGGAAAAATAAGTTAATGGAAAAGCGAAGCAGAAATAGATGCATAAAAATCCCAAAGTGCCCGAGTCAGCAGAATTGCCCCCACGTGACAGTCATTGCCAGTATTTAATTAAACAGAGATCGATCGTGTGGCTGAGTGTGAGCTGGGGGGTGTGCACGTGCAGGGGAGGAATTGGCACATTTGGGTTGTATTTATTTTTTTGATGGCGAGGAGTTATTGATATTTCACCGAAGGCTGCCCTGGCAGGGCTCGGGGAGGGAGGGGCGGGTTCCCCATCCCTCCGCTCAGCCCTGGCAGTCTCCCCTGGCTGGCAGGGAGCTGCAGAGCCCGGCTGCCCCTCGGGAAGGGCGCTGGGCGCTGCAGAAATGCCAGGGCTGTGTTTCCTCCGTGCTCGGCCAACTGCAGAGCCTTGAAATCCTTGTGCCCCAAGGCGTGAGCAGCAAATCTGCTCGGCAGCGCTGAGAGAGAGATTGGAATCGCCGGCAACCCGGGGCGTCTGGGAAACGGCACATTCGGGTGGAGATGAGTGAAGAGCCACGAGGGTCGGACACCCCCAGGGGATGGGGACGTGGATATTTGGGCAGAAACGCTGAGCAACACGAGCTGAGACGTGGGACCTGCAGGCTGGGCCTGGAAGGTCTTCAGGGAGCTCAGACATCCTGGGAACAAAGGGGAACTGCAGGAGTGAAGCTGCTCTGAGCTCCAGGGGTACCTGCAACCCCTCCCTGCTGGTCGCTCCGTGGAGTGTTCCAGCTGGATCAGAGCTGGGGAGCTCTGAAGGGACCCTAAAACCCTGCAGGGTGGCTGTGAGGGGACAGGGTTGGAGGCAGGACAAAGCTGTCCAGCTCTGCCTAAGCTTCCTAATTCAGATTATAAAGAAATACTGGGACCTCAGAAGCTCCTGGCTATGGGATTGGAAATTGCCTGTTACTCGTGGTTGATTTGGGTCACTCCTGAAGACCAGGGGACTCTGTAAAGGCCCTGTGTCCCCGTGTTTCTCCAGTAGTCACCCAGAATGTGACCTCTGGGATAAAATGCCAGCCACCAGGCAATATCTGAGCAGGCTTCTGGTGGGAATCCAAACCAGATCCTAAAAAGTGCTGTTTCCAGCAAAATGACCAGGCAGAGGTGGGAATGCTCGGTTGGAAATGCTCACCTCTGCCAACAGGAGCTGGAAATGTTTCCTCCTGGGAGCCTTGCCCGGGAACTACAGCTGCTGAGTCCCCTCCTCTGACCCATCCCTCACATGGCCAGTGGTCCTTGGCCTTTGGGCTTTGGCCAAAATGTTTTGTGAGGCACTAAGTGAAGATGTTCAACCTCCAGCGTGGGCTCCACAGCCAGATCAATTTAAATTCAACCATCTTGGGAGCAGAGCAAAGGAGTTTAACAGCTGCTGGAAATTACACACAGCTCCTTTCATTTCCACACATTTTTCTTGCCTAATTGGAGCGAGGCAAGTGGTTGAGAAGGAGCTGGGAGAGGCTGAGGAGCCGGACATGAACATTCCATGACTCATTCCTGAGGGAGGGAGGGAGGGGTGGGTGGAAGGATTGCTCCCTGGGGTACCAGTCTGCTCTTACTGGGTCTAGAAGAAGAAACCCCTTATGGCACCCACACATGTCATTTGGACCACATGGGATGTGTGATCCAGTCCTCTCTCTGGCCGTGTGTTCTCGTGCTGATTCTCAATCCCTCCCCCTCCACAGCAGGTTTGATCCTGTAAATGTTACCCAAGAACTCGATGCCAAGGAAATAAAAACCCCAAACAAATGAGAGGAATAACTTCTATTTCTGCTCTGTTTTAAGATCAGTCTCATGGCCATGACACCTTCCAGATAATGACTGAAAATCCCTTTTCCCTGCAGTCTGGACACCAGTCAATACTCCACGAGCAATTTCCAGTGCTCGGCTCACTTGTTAAAGACCAAACATTCCCTTTCCTCGAGAAGTGGGTGGCACAGTGAGTCACAGAAAGCTCAGCAGGATGCTGCTTCTACCTGCTGCAATGCTGAAGACAGGCTGGAAATCAGAAATCACCCAGAAGAGCCATTTTCTCAGCCTAGGGCTGAACCTCAGTGCTAGACTGGGGAGGATTGAGGGGAGGTTTTGGAGGTCCTGGCATTGCAGCAGCAGCAGCAGGGACAGGATCACAGGTGATGGGGAACCCACCCTGATCTCCAGGGATTTCAAAATGTGCTTGGGGCACGTGTCCATCACATGTGGCCGCTCCTGCCCCTGTTTGCTCCATGCAGAGGCACATTGTGGATGTAGATAAGAGGGGCTCCAACATCATCCATCCATCCCTTGACCAGCCCTGCAGGAATCCTGGCCCCTTCCTCACCCTCACACCTGGATAAGGGGATAACACCCTTTGCAGGAGGAGGCACCCAGCTGGAGCAGGAGCTTAGTTCTGCTCTCAGGGGTGGTGGGTTCATCAGCTGCTGGGGGGGCTTTTCCAGCCCCTGAGCCTGGCCCTGGCAGACAGTGTCACAGCTGGATGTGGCCAAGGCAGGGAGCCTGTAAAACACCTGCCTTCCTGCTGTGATCAGGCCAACCTTCTCCTCAGCAAGGAAGCCCCCACAGGAGCTCCTCAGAC
This sequence comes from Manacus vitellinus, assembly GCF_001715985.3. Lineage (NCBI taxonomy): Eukaryota > Metazoa > Chordata > Aves > Passeriformes > Pipridae > Manacus > Manacus vitellinus. The sequence continues at coordinate 11,151,770 of NW_021939882.1, forward strand.
TGCCAAAATGCCTTTCTTTTAAAGTTGCTTTGCTTAATTACTCTGGGACATGTTTAAAAATATGATGTGCCATGAGCCTTTGAAGTTCAGAGAGACTTTAGCAGGTGCAGTAATCCCCTTATTCTAATCCTGATGGCCAAGATACGTTGGCTGCCCTTTCTCATGGTCTAGGGGGACTGAGGTGGTTTCAAAGCCGGAGTCTTTGTGTGTTTTCCTCGGATGAGAGTTTCAGAATCCCACTGACCTTGGGCGGACCGAGCACCTTTGGTGTTTATGCACAGCTTTGGTTGTTTGTTCACAGCTGTGGTTTATTTATATCTCCCTAAAAATCTTATGTGAGCACCCAGATAGTGCACTTTGTTCTTCCAGCGCTGCTGGATTTTGCTGAAGGAGGAGAAAGCCTCGATCCGTCCCTGGGAGCGGCACATCTGGGGGCGGGTTGGGGGCTGCAGCCTGGAGAATGCGGGGGCACGAGGACCTTCTTGCTCCGTGAATGGTCAGGAGAGCACTCCAAAAGCTGGGAGTTGCTGCCATCCTTCAGTCAGAGCGAGCAGGGAAGGAATTAATTTCCTTCACACGACCAAGGGGAGCGATCGCCCCAAGCAGGGGCCGCGCGCAGAACTAATTAAGGACACGGCAGAGCTACAGGGCTGGGGCTTGGTCTGACAGGACTGGGGGCTTCTCTGGGGCTGGGGAGGCACAACAGAAATAATCAGAAAGCCAAGGGTGGCCAAAGCAACGCTTTGCAGCCTTATGTTCAGGGAAAGCAAAGACCCAGGGGTTTGGGCAGCGCGTTTGGGAAAGAGGCTCTGGAAGTCTTGGTGGAATCTCCATCCTGCCAGGGCTCGAGGGGAGTGTCACTCCCAGCCGTGTTTTTGCACAGAGGATGAATTCCACCAGAAATACCTGGCTCTTTTGCAAGTTCCCTCCACGCTGGAAATAGCTGCCAAAAGTCGAGGCTGAATATTAGCTAACAGCTTCCATCAAATTCCATAACTGCCTGATGGTGAATAAGCTGAGAAATAAAGTCGATTGTGGAGTAACGAATGATGTATTTACTGCAATAGAGGTGCCCGAGCTCTCACAGCTTACAAAATGTCTTCTCTTGGCTGTTGTTTTTTCCCCCCAAATTAAATTTCCTTGAAATCAATGTATTCCCATGGAAATTCTTTATTACAACAAAATGCCATTTAAATGCCATTTTCTGGTGGAAATGCTCTGTTGGTGTATTATTGACACGGTTCAATTACTGCGCTCCCAGTCACAACGTGCCAGACAAACAGCACCCAGGGCACATTCCTCCCTTCCTCCACACAGTTCCTGTGTCCCCATATATTCAGCTGCAGGAGTCCAGGCTGGCAGGATTCATCTGGCATGTCCTGGCACATCCTGGGTGCAGAAATCCCTCTAGGGAAGCTCTCCAGACTCCTGAACCCTTTTGTGTTGGTTCACCCAGGATCACTCTCCTAAGAATGTCACCTCCTCTCCCAGGACCAGCTGTGCCCACCTTGGACCCCATGAGAGCTACGAGGGCTCAGTCCAGCCCTACTTAAGGAGAGGTTCCCAGACCTGTTGAGTTCCTTCTCCAGGCATGGGAATTATTCGTTTGACTCCCATCTCATGCTCCTCTGGCAACGGATTTGCATCTTCTGCCTTTGCATTGCAGCCATGAGATTTCTCGTGCTCTGGGGATCCCAGTGAAGTTGTCACCAGACTGGTTTATACCCAGACTGTCTGGTTTTGTCCCCAAATGCCCTTGACCTGTGGAAATTACAGCACTTGCACATGCCAGGCTGTTCAGTGCTCTGCAGCTTCAAGCTTAAGGCAGCTGCTCCCTGTGTCCTTTAATCTGGTAAACCTGGATAAACACAACACCTTCTTTGAAGGGCATCCCACCAGCTCCTGCTCCAGCAGGAACCCACCATCTGAAGGACCCTGGTGTAGCTGTGCAGGCAGAAAACATCTCCAGTAAGGTCATTGTCTCCTTGGTATGGAAGTTGTTGAACTCGTGGGTGAGAGTAGAAAGTTCCTGTTCCCCAGGACAAGGGGACTGGTCTTAAGCCAAGAGAGGGTAGACTTAGATTAGATATGAGGAAGAAATTCTTATGTCAGGCCCTGGCACAGGTTGCCCAGATCACCCTGGAAGTGTCCAAGGCCAGGTTGGACAGGGCTTGGAGCAACCTGGGCTGGTGGAAGGTGTCCCTGCCCATGGCAGGGGATGGGATTGGATGTTCTTTATGGTCCCTTTCAACCCAAACCAGTCTGTGATTCCATGACACACCTGATGGGCAGATTGTCTTTCAGAGGGACATCAGGCTGGAGAAATGGTGGGAGCCCTGTGGAGGTCAGTAAAGCCTCTCACTCTTGCCCAGTGACAGGACAGGAGGCAACAGGCACAAACCGAAACACAAGAAATTTTCTCTGAGTGTCAGAAGATTTTCCTGTGAGGGTGGTTGAGCACTTGGAGTTCACAGAGTGTCCCAAGAGGTTATGATGCTCCCATCCTCGGAGATATTTAAACCCCACCTGGATTTGGCCCTGGACAACCTGCCCTGGGTGACCCTGCTCGTGCAAGGGCTGGACTAGGAGATCTCCAGAGGTGTCCTCCAACCTCAGCTCTTCTGGGATTCAGGGATTCTGGGCTTCTGAGTGACAATCCCTTGGGCAAAGCCTGGCCCCAGCGAGGTTCCCTCTGGGCTGCCCTTTTGCCTCCCCAGACACCTGGAGCAGGAAAGCTTTTCCCAGCCACCCTGAGCTGGAGCAAATATCTTGGTACCACCTCAGTCCTCCAGGTACAGAATGGGAGGAAACTCAGGGTGAGAACATGGATTGCTGCCCTGGGCTCTCAGCTGGGGTAGGATGGCCCTGACCTTGCCCCTCCCATCTGACCAGGACCCCCGGGGGCAGCAGGGAGAAATGCTCAGGGGTGCTCCTTCCCCAGGTGTATTCCTTGTTTTGCTGTGGAAGCATCCTGAGAAGTGGAATAACATCTTTCCACTCAGATCACCCAATTTCCTTCCCCAATTAAACTGATGTACACTTTGGCAGCCAGTTTAACCTCCTAAAATGCTCCCAGGAGGCTGCATGGCTCACTCTGCCCTTCCCCATCAGTGAAGGCTCCCCAGGAATCAGGGCTGGGGGGTTTATTCCCTGCAGCATTATCCCAGAAATGCAATCCGTGTTCTCCTGCAGAGTGCTGCCAGTGCCAAGCTGCCCTGGCTCCTTGGGTGCCACCAACCCTGTGAAGTGCCAGCCCTGGACTTTGACTGCTGTTCCTCCCTCCTGCAGAAATCTGCCCAACCTCCTCTGCAGCCCCCAGGACCCAAACCCAGCCCTGCAGCCTCCTCTGGAGCCAGGACATGCAGAGGGATTCATTTTACCCATTTCAATAATTTGCCTGAAATGGTCAAAACTATTTTTTTCTCTCCATTTCCCATCTTTCACCTGATTCTCTGCTGCAGCACCTCTTTTTATTGTCCACGGCTCCCGTTGGAGAGCAAGGGGCTGGAAGTTTGTCCTCACAAATAAACTGAGCAACCTGTAGACCTGAGGCAAATTGAAAGCAGCTCTTTAGCTATGCAGATACACTCGGCTTCATTTTTTTCCCCTCGTGTTTGGCAGTTCATTAATAACAGCCCAGTGGTACAGAGAAAAATATCACACCAAGCAATCAGCAGCACACAGCGAGGGTCCTGGGGCTGGGGCAGTTCTGCTGGAAGGAAAAGGGAACAAAACAGCCACTTTGGGCCCCAGAAATACAGCTTTCACTGCCAGGCAGCCAAGCAAGTCTCAGCAAACACTTTATTCGATTCATTTAGCCCCTTCTCTCCTTATGAAATATTTGCAGTCTTCTTTTTGATCCACGTGTGTTTGTTGATGAACCAGCTCTGTTAATCACCCGTGTCGAACCACTTCAGCCTATGTGTTCTTAGCCCAGTGCTTGCTCTGTTGCCTCAAGAATTGGGAATTCAGCTCTGCAGGTGACTTACAGCTCCCTTTGTGCATCCCCAGGCAGAAAAATGGACTCGAGCCATTACTTGAGGGACAGGAATGAAAAGGAGTCAAAGGGAAAGATTACAGTGTGGAATGACTGATTTTTATTTAACACATTAACCAATATACTTTTTCAAATATAGGCTCAAACTTACTTAAGGCAAAGTTCAAGTTAATATTGATATTTGAAGGAAGAAGCACTTTCATATTAATCACCCACCTATTAAATGTCTGTTATGAGACAAAGCTTATGGGCTACGTCTCCAGACACATTTTCAAATGGTTCAGGATAACTTTGATCCTTCTTAATGATGGAGAGCAATTATATAATGGGTTCAGAGACACTTTTAATGCACCACTTGCATGGGGTTGCTTTTTTGTTGGTTTTTTTTTAGTGTTGTTAGATAATATCTCAGTAACATTTCTGGGAAGCAAAAAATGACCCTCCTCAGCTCACCCTGCATTTTTGCTCTGCAGTCTCAGGTTTGCAGCACACCAGAGGCTGAAGGGGAAGTAGTGACAAGAAGAGCTGCAGTGGTGCAAAACCCTGAGGGTTCTCCCTCAGCCAGGGGTGCAGGGAGTTGTCCATCAGGGGTGGGTAGGATCTGGGGAGGTTATCCTCCACAGGAGCTCAGCTCATGGATTGCCATGGCAACTGCAACCCATGTCAGCAGGGATGGGGAGAAAACCCATCTCATGCCAAGCCCAGCATAGGCTGAGGATGCAGTGGGGCCTGACAGCATGGATGGGGGAAATGGTGACCCAACAGCCTGAATTTCCTCCCAAAGGAGTCTGGAGGGGACTATGAATTTCTGGGTGTCAGAACCTGTTAGAATGGTGAAGGGTTGTGCTTGGAGCCAGAGGTGAACAACGGCAGAACTGCCCGTGGGGAAGCCTGTGTGTGTGCATTCAGAGAATCCCAGAGTGGTTTGGATTGGAAGGGACCTTAAAGCTCATCTCATTCACCCCCTGCCATGGGCAGGGACACCTTCCACTAGCCCAGG
>NW_021939882.1:11157766-11160146 GCF_001715985.3 Manacus vitellinus
CCACCAGGACCCCCAGGGCCCTTTCCCAGCACTGCTTTCCAACCTCTCATTCCCAGTCTATCCATACATCCAGGGCACATGTGTTTAGATTTAAAATAAAACAATAGATATCCTTCTCAGCTTGCCAGTAACCCAAGGACAGCACTGGACATGTCAGGGATGGGCTCACACTCAGCTTTTTCACACTTTTCATTTCTGCCTGTTCTAGCTGAGCACTGCCCTGTGTCTGAGAGGGGGAGGTGGGTGCCAGAACCCCCAAGGCTGTGGAGAAGCCTCACCCCCCCAGCCAAGGTGTGGGAATGTCCATCCCAGTGTGCCAAGGTCGGTGTGCAGTTGAGAAGCCAAAGCACACAGGGAGTGGCAGCATCACCCCCCTGCCCCCTCAATACAGCTGCTGCTCCCCTGTGAGATACAGATCATGGATGTGGAGACACCTGTGCTCCAAGGAGTACCTTCTGGCTTTATATCACCCCTGTGCTGGGATGCATCAGCTTTCCCTGTCCTTGGGTTTCCAAAGGGATAAGCCCAGTGGCAGGGGCTGAGGGGGAGCAGAGATGTGGGTGAACCAGGGAATGCACGTTCAATACCCACCTAAGCTGGCAGTTCCCTCCTTTTCTGAGCCCTTTTCCTCATCTGTGTCTCTCTGTCACCGCTGTGTCACTGCTCTGTGACCACCAGGTCTGTGCTGCCTTTGGCTGCAGGCACGAGCTGTAGCTGCCCCTCACACCCTGCCCCTCAGCCTGATTTCAGCTCTGCACAGGGCACCAGCAAAGAGCCTCAGCATCACAAAAAAGGAGGAATGGGTTAAACCAGCCTTTTACAGCCCTTGGCCCTGCCTGTCCTCGAGGTGAATGCTGGATCAAGGGAGGCTGTGCAAGGAATTGATTGGGAACCCAGAAAATCGCCTCCCACTGGGTCGGAGAGCACTTGGGAGGTCAGAATGGTCCTTCTCTGCTGAGGGTGAGGCTGAACCTCTGCCAGTGGCTCAGGCATCATTAGAGTAACTGCACATCCAAGCCACATCCTCCTCCTGACAAGGTCTCTCTTGTCCAGCCCACGGGGTCACGGGAAGCCTGTGACTGCAAGTGCAGGGGGCGGTCGGGGGGATGAGCCAGAAAGTGAAAAGCTTTGGGGGCAAAGCTCCTTACAAGCAAGAAGACATCAGAGCTGCCCACAGCTGACTGCTGCACTTCAGCTGGGCAGAGGTGGCAGGGAGTGCAGAAACAAACAGAGCATGAAGCTTTCACCTGGAAAATGTGGTAGCACATTTTTATGAACCGTCTCTGAGGAAGAGCTGGGGATGTGCCTCTGGTGCAGAGGCAGGCACTGGGTGCTGGGGTGCCCTGAACTCCCACAGAGATGCCCAAATGCTGCATTTACACGTGGTGGGTGTATTTCTGCCTTTACAACTGCAGGGGTGAACCTTCCCAGTCAGGGAACCTCACCTGGGTGAATCCAACACACGGAGCAGGTCCTTGGTGCCAGCTGGGGTTCAGGAGATGGGAAAGAGGGATGTGAAATGAAGGGTTGGAGGAGGCAGGAAGGATGCACAGTGAGCTGTGTTGGTAGCACAGCTGAGAAGAAAGGTCCAGCAAAGTCTGTACCTTCTCTGGGCAAATCCCAGATGCACTGGCATTGAAACCTCCTGCAGGTCCACCGAGATCCAGTTGGTCCCTAAAGATGCAGCAGGGAGTGTCCAGAGTGAAACATCCACAGAAAAACTCAGGCACCTGGAAAAACTTCTCACCAGGATTGTTGGGACTTAGTGGGGACTCCCATCCAACCCAGTCCTCCTCCTTCCCAGCAAGAGCACAAGGACAGCCAAGCTCAGAGCACCTCTCTGAGCCTGGTTTGGGTGACCCTGGCTCATCTGAGGTGGTGAAATCATGGAAGTGACACAAAACAGGCTGGAAGTATCTCAGGAAGCCACACCATCTAATCTTCCTCTCACTCCCCCCCCAGGCCTCCAGGACCACGTCTCATTTGGCAAGAGAGCCCCGAGCCCGTGGCAGCCCCTGGGGGGGTGGGATGTGCAGTTGGATGCCTGGAAAGCAGTTTTGTGGAGCTGATCACATGGAGCCCTTCTGTGTCTGTTCTGTTGAGCCCTTCCAAATTTTTCCCCTTTGAAAACTGAAGTGTTTCATTTTGCTCAGTTTTGGCATCTTGTTAGTCTCAGTTTCCCTTGACTTGCTGGATGGCTCATTAGGGAGCAGATAATGAGCTTTCTCTGCCCACTGCAGGTAGGGGTTGGTGCAAAATCACTGATAAATATATTGGTTTTCCAAGTATTTCTCGAGGATTTGGTCTAAATTGGTGTTAACAGAACAGATAAAGAATTGAAATACAAATAAAATCTTTTCATTAAGCAGGGTTTTTCCAA
>NW_021939882.1:11161971-11165400 GCF_001715985.3 Manacus vitellinus
CCCCAGGAGTCCCCGAGCTGCAGGTGGATGAGCCATCCCGGACACTGCCAGGAGTCCCCGAGCTGCAGGTGGAGGAGCCAGCCCGGACACCGCCCGCCCGCCTCCCCCGTGCCCTGGCCCCGCAGTGCTGCTGCCCCCCGAGCTGGGCTCAGCTCCCTGGCTCGGGATCGAAGCTGACACCTGTCACCTCCGATGGCCAGCGAGCCACTGCAGAGCCCTGGGCGTGACGGAGGCTCCCAGCCTGGCCCCGGAGCTGCTCGGGCTCTGCCTCCCCGCACGGAGCCGGCGCTGCTCCCGCCTGACCCGAGCCAGGGCTGGGCAGGGGCAAAGCCTCCCCCGGTCCTGGGTTTGTAAAGCCACGCCCGGCTGCTCTCTGAGGCTGAGCTTTGCTTTCTGGGGGGCAGGATGTGGAATAACCCAACTTTAGATTCCTGGTCGCCGTTTGGGACAGAGGTGGGACAGGACATGGGAAATCTGCTTCATCTGACTGACTGCTGGGCAGCAGAATGAGCCCAGAGGCCGTGGCTGTCTGAAGATATCACAGTCACCTGGGCTGTGTCCATAACTGAAAGTGTCCTCTGGACAATGATTTCACCAGGCTGGCATTGGACACCTCCAGTGCAGGAAGGGAAAAGGCTCTGGAAGGACCTGTCTGTCTCCCTGCATTATTATGGGATCCCAGAGCTGGGGCTTTAACCACTGTAGAGTGACAGGTCACATGTGATGACAGTACCAGTCATGATGAGAGGGTGCAAAGTACAGCCAGGTGATGGTGAGATCCTGGGCTCTGAATCCCCTTCCCCAGAGGTGGGATGCATCCATCCCACGGGACTTTAGTAACACTAAAATATTTCTGAGGGTTGTTTCCCTCCTGTCTGAGCACAGACAGCACCAAGCACAGCATCACAAAGCCCAGCCTTACACCTACACCCTGAATGTCTCTGTAGGGAAGTGTCCTACCCTCTAAAAAGTGTTAGAGACAGGTTATTGTCAGAAACACAGGGTTATCCCAGCTCTGATCCCACCAGGTATGGAGGAGAGAACATCTGGAATTTGTTTGATCCAGAAAATCTCCTGTGATGCTCCTGGTCACCAGTGGCAGTGAGGTGTAGGTCCCCCGTGTGAGAGCACCGTCCTCATCTCTTCATGCTCAGAGCTCATGATGTTGCCTTTGGTAAAAGACTCTGGGGAGCTGGAAGGGCTCTTTCCCACCCTGCCACTCCCTGCATCCTGCAGGAATGGTGTGGTCACAGGAACAAGACCCCAAAGGTAGTTCTGCAGGAACCCTCGTGGGTGGCACCTCTGGAGCCAAGCCCTCATTCCATGAGGGGTGCCCTGCCACCCCCTTGACTTGTGCCAGGAGCTCTGTGTCCCGCCTGAAAGGTGAGAGAACATTTAAGCCCCTTTTAAAGCTGGGTAAGACCTTAAACCCTCAGTGTCACACGAGGACTTAAAGGCCTTAAGGCCGTAGCGAGTCACAAGGCAGAGTTAAAGCAAGCTAAGCCTCCTTCAGCCTCTGTGGTCCTTGAAGGGCAGTCCTACAGCATCCCAAGGGCTCCCAGTTTAAAGGCCCAGCAAAACCAGGCTCTCAGAGAGTGTTCCCTTCTTCTAGGCTGCTCCAAAGCCTCCTTTCTGTCCCTGTTGGGCTCAGCCTGCAGAGTCCGTGCAGGAGGTGTCTCCTTCCTTCACTGGCTTTGGGTGCCTCATGAAAGGGCTTCTGGAGCTGGTCAAACTGAGCTGGTTTTCCCCCTTTCCTTGAAGAAGCAAGTCCTTGTGGTGCATCTGGGAGAGGAAGAGGATGGTGCAGGATAAAGGAAGAGCCTCCTCTAGCTGGCACAGACACCACGGTCCAGCAAAGAGGCAGGAATGTGCACGTGAGGAGGGATGTGCAAGGTCAGGAGGAAGCCCCTGTGAGGCAGGAGATGAGTGTGCCCTATGCAAACATACATCCCCTGATCCACAGGGCTTATCACGGGCTATAAAGACACATTTTGTGGAAAACCCTGTTAAGATACTGGCTGCACATCACTGCTTTAAGCCCCTACAGCAACTTAAACTGGCTATAATGTTAAGCCTTTAGAGTATTTTAAACTGCTTAGATTGCTCAAAAGACCAGCTTAATCTTAAACTGCAGTGCAGCTGCTTAAACAGTTTAAGCTGATCTAAAAGCTCGCAGGAACAGAGGGTGCTTGAACTGTGCTCAGCCCTGTTTGTTGGCTGAAGCACCGTGCTGGCCCTGTCACACCCCCTGTGACACCAGGGCTGACACATAAGCTCTTCTCCTAAACAGACCTTGCAGAACCTGAGGGGAAAAAAAAAAAAAGCCCTTTTCTTATCCCTTCCCAGCTCCAGGTGTGATTCAGGGCAGGTTTAGATGTGCCTTCCTCCTGCTCTGGGTGGAGCACAGTCTTCTGCCCTGAATCATCTCAGTCCTGTGAATCTCCCCCCCAAAAGGCCCATTTTCCCCATTCTCACAGAGAAAGCCCATTGTTTGGTTGGATTTTTTTAATTCAACTTTGTTTTTTTTAAATTGCTTTGATTTTTCTCTTTTTAACACCCACGAATGCAGCCAAGGACTCGTGCAATGAGTGCATTGGCTTGGGAGAAGGAGGTGTTTCTCCCTCATGGCTGAAGTGTGGCTGGAAAGCCTGTCCAGGTAGAAAAAATGGGTAAATGCAGTGCCCACAATAAAAATTACACCAGATTCAGCAGATGCTTTGCCTAGGGGATAATTCACTTGGTAAGAAATACGTTAGTAATGATTTTGGTCTTTCACGTGAAATTCTCAGTTTTCATATCATCATGATATTAAAAATGAAAAGAAACACCTTTCCAAGTGTACCAAGCACCGATGGGAGACTGTGGAACCCCACCTCGTGTTGGAATTTTTGCCCCCTGGAATATTTAGCATTTATATTCCTGTCTGTGGATGTCGAAAGGAGAGACTGTACAAATTGCAAAGGAGTTTGCACCTTTTCTTCCATGTGTGACTTTGACAACCTGCAAGTGCACAATTTGTAACTATTTTGACATATTTATCACTCAGGGAGTTTGAATTGAATGTGCCTGTGATTTCCTAATGGATGTCATTAGGAAATGTGCAGTCCTGCTACTCCTGCTGATGCTGTCACTGGCCTGAAGGGTTTCCTTGTGCTTCTGTGACACCATCCATTTCCTAATAACTGATTGGAATATAATCATAGGATCATGGAATGGTTTGGGTTGGAAGGGAACTTAAAAATCATCCAGTTCCACTCCTGCCATGGGCAGGGACACCTTCCACCAGCCCAGGTTGCTCCAAGCCCTGTAGAACCTGGCCTTGGACACTTCCAGGGATCCAGGGGCAGCCACAGCTTCTCTGGGCAACCTGTGCCAGGGCCTCCCCACCCTCACAGGGAACAATTTCTTCCTGATATCCAGTATAAATCT
>NW_021939882.1:11168392-11176526 GCF_001715985.3 Manacus vitellinus
TGGACGGGGCTTGGAGCAACCTGGGCTAGTGGAAGGTGTCCCTGCCCATGGCAGGGGGTGGGAATGGATGATCTCTAAGGTCCCTTCCAAGCAGCTCCTCATCCCTGAGAACCCCTCCCCACCAGCAGCACGTCCTCTCCCAGGGCCCAGCTCCCTGTCTGAGCAGCACACAGACAGTGTCCTCCCCTAACTGGGTTATAGGAGATTGGATTAGCAATTTCTGAGTTAGTAAAAGTCTAAGAATGGAAGATAAAACAAAGTGTGACAGGCTAAGCAGCCCCTGTCACCGGGGATTGATCACAGTGCTAATAGCCAGCGACAGCCACACATTAATAACACAATAACCCAGCTTGGGATATTGGCACTATCACAACCCTTTAACCTGGCAATAACTCATTGGGAAAATGCTAACAATGTCATAGCCAACATGTCTGCACTGCTTCCCTCCCCCTGTACCTGCCAGGCAGCAGGAATTCCAGGGGGTCATGGCTTCTGCCCCCCCTGTGGGTGCCAGGGCCCACCCACAGAACCCCCTGCCCGGGCAGGGACAGGGCACCACGGGGTCATTTAGGGAGATGTTGGTCAGGGAGGGGAGCTGGGCAGGGACAGAGGTGCAGGGGTGATCCTATACTGGTGACAGGAGGGCAGGGAATGGGGAAGAACTGGGCTCTAGGTGCCGGTGGAGTCAGGGAGTGTGGGACTGAGATCAAGCTCAGAGCAGTCAGCAGATCACAGAGTCACTGAATATTCTGAGCTGGAAGGGACCCACAAGGATCATCAAGTCCAGCTCTTAGTGAAGGCAGGGTTAACTGAACAACAAGTAATTTGGGGGTAAATTTTTGAATTTTTAAAAAATATGCTGAATTTTAGTGACACAAACCATTCCAAATTTCCCTTAGAAGCCTCCTGCTTCCACTTCAGGCTGAGGTGGGAGAAGAGACACTGAGGAAATTACAAAAAAAAAAACCAAAACACCAGGCTTGATTAGAAAATGGAAAATGGAATTAGAGATCGAGGTATTTTAAACATGTAACTCAAAATCGGGGGGGGAAGAAGCAAAGCCTGTCTTAAGGCAGAGAACACCTCCTTGTTTAAAAAGGCATTTCTGGAGGCTGCTCAGTGTCAGGAGCACGGGGAGGGAGGAGAGATGGAGAAATATCGCTGCTGTTTCTCCACCCCCGAGCACGAGCAGCATTTCCCTCCCTCGGCTGTAGCCCAGGATCTGCTCTGGCACCCACCCAGCACCTCCATCTCTTGGATGTGCTCGGCAGAGCAACGCCGGGAGAAACCGATTTCCAGGGGATTCAGAGGTCGGCAGATCCCGAGCGCCGGGACTGCGGCACCGGGACACACCTCTGCGGAGGAGCCCTGCCCTGCCAGGGCCCAGCCACTGCCCTGCACCCACCAGGCAGCTGGGCATGGACCCAGGGCTGCTCTACCAGCACCTCGTGGAGCAAGAGCCCAGGATAGGTGTGGTTCCTGGAAAATCCTGTTGCTGCCCCATTCATCCAAGCCAGGGATTTGGGATTGCCTATGGCTGGTAACACCCATGGGCTGCGTGGGGCAATCCCCAGGTCATCCTTTCCAGCAGACCCAGCTGGTTTTGGCTCAGACACTCCTGGGAATGCCCGTGTGTGCCAGTGCAGCCCAGACATGGAGGAGGAGATGCTCTGTGGAATGGGACCCCACTCCTCTGGCAAGGAGAGGTGTCCCTCCATTCCCAGTGCTCCCTGCAGCCCCTCAGCCCTGCCAGCTCCCAGGCAGATGAACCCACTCCTGCTGTGTCCAGCAATCCATTTGCAGGGCCCAGAACCACCCAGCTGTCACACGGAGCATTAGTTCCCAGCATGGATTGCTCTGCTCCACCTCCCCATCCACGGCTGCTCCAGCCCTCCTTTGGAGTCACGACCACTTGTTGCCCAGAGCAACAAGTCAGGGGGAAATAAGAGCAAAATTTGGGGCGTGGGGGGTGATATCTAGGGGTGCAGTGCCCCAGGAGAGCACAACCCCCTCCCAACCACAGCTCCTCTCACCAGCAGAGAGAGGCAACATTCCCTCCTTCCCGAGGGGCTCCTGCCCGTGCAGCTCCAGCTCTCCCCATCTCTCTGGAGCAGAAGGCAGACCTAAAAAAAAAAAAAAAAAAGACAGAAAAAAAAGGGTGGAAATGCAATCTGGCTTTGAAGGATCCCCTGACTAATTAGTTTTGGAGGCCAGGCTGGCTGAGATCAGCTGAGATCAGCCAGCCTTGCCTGCAATTACTCTGAGGAGAAAGAACCCCTCGGAGATTTGCTGCCCAACGGGGGCATTTCCCCAGGGAGCGAGGGCTGGGAAGGTGTTTGGGAGACAGGACAGCCCAGTGATCCCATTGTCCAGCTGTTTTTCCCTCCAAAGGTGCCCCAGCGAGGGGGTTTTGCTGCAGTGTAGCCGTGCTGCATGTGAGCGACACGCATCGCCGGTGAAAAAGGGAGGGCTCAGCTTGTTTGGCTTAATTAGAATAATGAAGCTGTGAGTCTAATAGGAGGAGGTTGGGAGTGCTGAGGCTGTAATTGGCAGAGATTGGGAAGCGTGAGGCTGTCGGCTGGCAGCCATATGGAAGCAGCAAAGTGAGGGTAGTGAGTGACAGCCCGAACCTGTGGCGCTCTCATTAATTCCAACAGCAGAGCCGTGATTGATGTGTCAGCTCCCCGCTGCTCCGCGATTCGGGCGGCTGATTCCACCTCACTTCTGCCGCTCCTGCTGCAGCCCGGGCTGGGGAAGGGAAACGTGGAGAAGGGGATGAGGGCAGGAAAACGCAGAAAGGAGGGAAAGGGCAGGAGAGGAGAAATAAGGAGAAAGGTTCTGAGGTGAGATGGATGTTAAAATCTAGGCATTGATGTCTGCCAGATCTGGTCAGCCCCAAAGACAGGCTTCAATTCAGGCTTTCAGTTCAGATTCAGGTTTTCCCGATTCAGGAATTCCTGATTCAGGGTTCACTCCGTGTTGGAATAACAAGTGTTTCAGAGCCCCCAAGACCTGGCTCTGTTCCTGCTTGTGCTCCTGGATGTTTTTCCAGGAAAACTGGCAGGGCCAGGCTTTCCTCCTTGGCCCCTCTAACTGCACAGCAGGATGAGCTGCTCCATCCTCATGTTCTTGTGCTCCTGCTGAGGCAGCCCCTGACCCACAGACACCCGTGGGCACAGAGCAGCAGCTCCCCAGCATCCCCAATCCAGGCTGAGAGTGCACAACTGCTGTGTCCGAGGTGTGGGGACCTACAGACCCACCAGGAGCTTGCTGGTAGAGTCCTAAATTTGAGGCAGGAGGGACTCTCCCTCTCTCCCACCACAAGGAGAGTGGGAACAGCCCTTTCAGGATTCACCCTGAGATGCAATAACGCTGTTCAGAGCCCTTTTCTTGTATCACCCCAAAGCTTCTGACACAATCCTGGCAGAGTTATGGCGTTGCCAGAGCAATTCCACATGGAACCAGCTGAGCAGATTTAGCTGCTTAATCTTTCTGCAGTTTCTGGTCTGTGAACACCAGCCTGGGCAGTCCCTTCTGAACTGGAGCGATTACCCATCAGTGGGCAGGGGGTGGTTATGTACAAACCCTGTGTAATTTCTTTTCTCTCTGGCCCAGTAATTTTGAATCTTTTCCATTGGAACAGCTAATTATTGTAGTTCTCCACAGGCCAGGTTTAATAGTCTAAATGTCCTTTTACCTCTCTTGAGGGAAGGGAAAATGTCTGGGCAGATCCACCTCAGCGCCGTGACTAAATGAGTGTCTCAGCACATCACACAACCAGTTTTCCTTCATGGAGTAAGTCATAACCACGGGAGGCTGTGGGACAGAAGGCCAGGAGAGTCCTGTCTGCGTCACCACGATCTGATGTTTCACCCAGCATTGCCTGCCTGCAGGAATCAAGACTTCTCCTCCCTCCCTCTGAGGGAAACAGCTGCCCATGAAGGGGAACGGGGGATAAACTGCCGAGATGAGAACTCATTTGGGGAAGGCTATCAAGGCTCATTTGTTTTGCCCCGTTGCCTTCGTGAAGGAACATGTAAAATGAAGTATTAGTGTGTGGAGAGCAAAACTTCTGCTTTACCCTCTCCGTAGTCCCAGCTGGGGAGGAGCTCAGGTGATGCCTCACTCCAGGGCTGGCTCCTACACACTGCAAAGCTAATGGGGAAAAATGGGTTGTCTTATTCTCTGCCAGCTCCTCTGAAAGCACACGGCCACTCCACTAATTTGAGGAAGCAAGAAAAGCAAGATGGAGAAGGAAAAATTGGTTTTGATTGCAGAACTCGAGCTGTGGAGTTCCTGCAGCAGGGAAAGAAGTAACAGTCGGAGTAGCCAGAAGCTTTGTATCCAGTACAGTCGTTTTTTATAGTGGGTATTCACGATGAAGACCATTAGGTAAAGTACCTCAGAATAACTCTCATTTGCAGACTACATGGTGAGGAGGTGGTTTCTCAGCAACTGGTACCTCCTACACAGCGGCTGCGACTTTTCCTGGAGTAGGACGAGGCTTCTGCTCCTGAGGATGCTGAGATGTGTTCCTTGCAGCTCTGCTCCGGGCTGGGTGGCTTCCTCAGTGTCCCTGTCATATCTGGACATGCCAAATGTCAAGGGCCACGATGGAACTGAAGGAAAGGCCTTCTGCCTGCACAGGAAAGGTGCCAGGCTGACCTTGCCTCCCTCAGGGCCTGTGGGGAGCCACAAATGCAGGAAACTCCTGGGTGAGTTTGGGTCCAGCAAGCTGTTCTGCAGTCAGTTTGATCCTCAAAAAGTGGGTTTTCTAACTTCACCTCCAAGCCAGGGAGAACAGAGTGTCCCAAGCTGCTCTCCCAGTGCTGTGCAGTTGTTATCAGGGCAGCACTGACCCCGTTCCTCTTGGAATAATCGTCAGTGCAATGGTTGCACAGTGTTCAACCCAGCCTCGGGTAACTCCTGTGGGGACTGTACCTGAGCTGGGCCATCAGCCCACAGCTGGCTCTGTTCCCACCAGCCAGAGGCCAGGCTGTCCCACAGCTTTTCCCTGTGCTCTGATGCTGCTCCCAGAGTGTTTGGCCCAGAAAGCAGCACCAGGCTTGGCTGATCCAGGGCAGAGCCAGGCACACCTTCAGATCCCCACTGGGAGCTGCAGGTCGGTGACTCAGGAGTTGCTGGGGTCCTCAGGCCAAGTGAAAGCATGGCATGAATCCCAGGGCTAAGCAGCTCCAGCAGAAAGCAGCACTGATCCTGGACAGCAGCTTTGCTTTGGAAGAGCAGCAAAGAAATTAATTAGAAGCATGTGCCAGCAGCCAAACACAGCAGCTCTGTCAGCTTTTCCCACACATTTCCCTTCCTACAGGTGTTTCCAGGGGCTGAAATGCAGAACTAAGCCGGCTGAGAGTGTGTGTTGCTGTTTCCAAGGCTCTGTACCCACAGCTCTGCACAGAGTCAGCCTGTCTGTGAGCTACTGCAGCTGAGCAGATGAGGTGAGTGCTGGTGCTGAGGTCTCTGGAGCTGCACAGGTCCTACATGGGTGGTAGACAGCAGAAGGCAGCATTTGTTGAGTGGTCAAGAGAAGAGAGATAGCTACATGATGGCCCATGATTCATCTTCTGTGCCCCCCTCAGCATTTCTAACATTCATGAGTGAGCTGCAGATGGATGTGGAGCTGGGATGTGCAGGTAGAGGCAGCTGGTTTGCATTGGCCAAGGCACAGCTGGCTCACCAACCCCAGCTGGGATGCTCTGAGATCCCTCTAGGGGGGAGGTCCAGGGCTGGAGAGGATCTAAGGGCTCATGGGCAGGGTGCAAAGAGCCCCTCATGCCTTGTGGCCAACAGAATAATGAGACAGAGGATGAGGACGGGCCCAGGATCCCATGTGCTGACTCAGGGACAAGCCCCACGTGCCTGGTGGTGTCTCCCCATGTGGCTGCAGGCTCAGCATGTGCTAAAGGTGAGAGGACACAGCCTCAAGTTGCACCAGGGGAGGCTCAGGTTGGACAGCAGGAGGAATTTCTCCCTGGAAAGGGTGGTCAGGCACTGGCAGGGGCTGCCCAGGGAGGTTTGGAGTCCCCATCCCTGGAGGTGTCCAAGGAAGGCCTGGCCATGGCACTCAGTGCTCTGGGCTGGGGACAAGGTGGGCTTGTCCACAGGGTGGACTCGATGGTCTTGGAGATCTTTTCCAACCTCAGTGATTCTGGGATTCTGTCAGGGTGGCCAGATATCATGGCCTTAGGACCCCTCTGCCTGGTGACAGGACAGGCAGGTGGGAGGCAGCAGGTCCTCAGAACCATTTGCAGAGCTACCAAATGCCAGTGCTGAGCTGAGCTGGGGGTTTGGCTGTGAGAGAGCTCTGACTTCCCCTTCTCCATCCTGCCTTGCCCTGACACAGGACAGAGGAGCAGCACCTGCAGAGCAGCTGTGTCTCAGCTGGGAGCTGTGTTCTGTGACAAGAGAAATGGTGCAGCTTCCCAAACTGCTGGGAGGAGTCCAGATGAATTCCTTGGCCCTGTCCCTGCCCATCCATACACCCAAACACTTCCCCTGGCAGTCCACTGCCCTCACTCCTGCTCCAAAGGATCCTGTGCCAGAGGTGTCACTGAGCTGCAAGCACTGCACAGTGGCAGAGTACACACACCCTTCAGGCACCTGCATGCAGGGAGTGAGCAGAGAAAGCCAGGAACAACTCACCCTACAAAGGTTTTGGATACCAGGCACTGGAGCATGGTCAGCAAGGCTGAGGCACCCAGGGATCCTATCCTGGCTCTGGTCCATGGTGCCAAAAGCTGTGGATTCACAGGAATTACCACCTGGCTGTGAGCTGGACCCTCTGAGGGGCATGGAGCAGTCTCCAGCCTCGCTGGCCAGGGTCTTTCCAGGCACGTCCTATGGCTTTAGCCAACATCAAGTCTCTGCCATGCTTTGTGTCCCCATTTTAAGTGACAGACACGGATGTACCAGCCTGATCTCCCTGGTCACTATTTCACGTGGATCATTTTCAGCAGTAAAGGTGAGGACCACTTGTAAGAACAACTGTGTGTCCTCCTGGCAGAGCTCCCTGGAAAAAAAACATGGCAAATCCCTGCAGGGGCACCACAGTGGGTTCTGAGGAAACTTTATTCCTCTTGGTTGACCCTTCTGCCAAATATCACCCACCTATTGTATTTCTCACAAGGACATTTCTCTGCCAAAATGCCTAAATGGTGCCACCTGATCTAAGTGACCAGGAGAGAGCCTACATTTTCTTTCCTGCAGTACCAGCACAGTGGGCTCATTTTCCATGTTGGCACAAGCAGCACTACTGAACATTTCTTCTCTTTCTCCTCCCCTTTTCTTCCCAGCACAGTGTAGTTTCTCCTGCTTTGAGGGCTTCCACACCCAGAAGTTCAGAGCCAGTGGTACCTTTGCTGTAGCATAACTGAGACACACTGAGAAAAGCTCTGGGGAGGGTCACCATGGGGCCCAGGGCTGCTCAGGGAGTTTAGTTCAGAGCTTCCAGGGCGGGCTTGGACAAGAAATCTCCATCCTACTAAACCCAAGCGTGATTATGACCAACCACCACCACCTTGCTGGGCCTTCCCCAGCATTTCCTGCAGGCTCAGCATCCCGCAGCGATCCCGCAGAACATCTTTCTGCAAGCATTAAAGCTTTTTTTTCCCCACTTTGGAGCTTCCCTCTCCTCAGTCTGGGCTTTTATTAACCTCACTCTCTGTGCTGAATAACTCTGTGCTCAGAGCACTGTGCTGCCTGCTCTGCTGACCCGGGTTGGGGTGGGTTGATGCCGGGGTGAACTCGGGAACGGGGACACACGCCCTGCCAGGGGCTGCTGGCCGATCACGCCCAGGCTTAGTGATTTTCCTGATTCAGAATTGGGACTGTTTTGACTGCAAACAAGCCATGTGATGTGGATCTGCTTCTTAATCACATCAGACTCCTCAGGTTTCCGACGTGGAATGCTCATAAGTTCAAAATTCGTGTCTGAAACACATGCTGCTGCATCTTTGTGTGGAAAACATTCCTGTTGGCAAGCTCTGCAGGAGTGCTTATAAAGAACAAATATCAAAGTGTGACAACCACAGCTGATTACAAATAGCAGGAACATTTGCAGAGCACTGCTCTGCAGAGCTGGCCCCACACAAGAGGCTTCTCTGGCTGCCACCAACGC
>NW_021939882.1:11178971-11185215 GCF_001715985.3 Manacus vitellinus
TTTCAGACCAATTTGCTCATGTCAGCTCAGCCACGAGACAGGTACTGGTGGAGGTTTGCAGCTCTGTTATTGAAGTTACTGCCTGTGGGTTGTGAGCATCAAGGGATGGCTCTGAAATCATCACTAAGCTGCAGTGAATAATGTCCTCAAGCTGTGCTTGCTGGAGTAGCTGTAATTCCACTCCGGAAAGCAGAACACAGGAATGGCAGAGGTCAGAGAGGACCTGCTGCCTGCATGTTGGGGCCAGGTGGGATTGCATCACCTTCCAGTGACTTCTCCAGCGACAAAGCGCTTCTCTGAATTTGAGCATTCCATGCCCACCACCCTCCAGGGCTCACAGAAGGAAGGTGTGGTCTCCTGATGCGCACATAAAACCCAAATCTATCTTTCAGGGGGGATAAAACAGACACTCAGCCCATTTTCCCAATAAAAAAGTGCCCATGGAACAATAAGGGCACAGACCCAAAAGAGGTGGGAAAACCCAGGCTGCCAGAGATAGCTGCATCCATGATATGGCAGTTTCAATGAGTAATCACTTGCCAATACATATGGTGTTTTGTAGATGTGAAATGTCATGGAACATAACGTACTGATATGTTTAAAAATAAATTGCTGGGATAGCTTAAAAAAATAAATGACTGAAGTGGAGGGACTTGTGGTGCATTTTGCTGTGGATTAATTTTGTCGTTCGATTTGGGTAAAGCTTGATTCAGGTGTCAAACTAAGTATTGACTTAATAAACTGGGGGGGGGTTTGCTTGCTCTCTGAGGAGTACTGGGGAACGAGGTCAGTTTCTTAATTAATTTATGCAAATTGCTGTTTCCTTCGACTCCGTCTAAATGTTAGTGACACCTGTCTTATCTCCTTACAGTTAATTGCACGGCTACAAACAGGGAACCACGCACAGGACTTCAGGAAAGTCACCAGCAGGGACGATGAAACTCTCAAAATGGACCCAGAAGAGCTGCAAAATGACCATAATAATGATTTAGGTGGGCACACCCAGTTTGAAGCATCGATCAAAGCCCTCAGCCCAGTTCAGGAGGTGTTACCCAAGGGCACTGGGCTCCCATCACAGGTGGAGCAAAGATATCCCTGCAGGAGCCTCGAGCATGAGGGTGAGCTCCTGGCTGCCTGTCACACGGACCTCCCAAATCCAGAGTTTGCCCTGCCAGGGGGTTGGAAGTAGGTGACCTATAAGGTCCCTTGCAGGCCAAACCATTCCATGATTCTGTGACTCTAAGAGTACCTTCACTGAGCCTGGTCTGGTGGAATGTCCTGCTCACTGCAGGGCAGTTGGATTGGATGTCCTTTAAAGGTCCCTTCTAACCAAACTCTCTTCTGATTCTATGATTTCTCCATCCATAGATCTGTGCTATAAACTGAGAGATTAATTAATAGAGAGCAAGGAGCTGTGAGATGCCCTCCACCTCTGGGAACAGCTGTTGGGAGAGAAGGGCAGGGAGCTGTGGAGATGGGCAGGATGGCACCTGGGTGCTGCTGGAATAACAGTCACAAGGAAGCTGGAGAGGGATCCTTCATCAGGAACTGGGGTGACAGGACAAGGGGGAATGGCTTCAAACTGGCAGGGAGCAGGTTTAGATGGGATATTGGGAAGAAATCCTTCCCTGTGAGGGTGGGGAGGCCCTGGCACAGGTTGCCCAGAGAAGCTGGGGCTGCCCCTGGATCCCTGGAAGTGTCCAAGGCCAGGCTGGACGGGGCTTGGAGCAACCTGGGCTAGTGGAAGGTGTCCCTGCCCATGGCAGGGGGTGGGACTGGATGAGCTTTAAGTTCCTTTCCAACCCAAACCATTCTGTGATTCTATAATTCTATGAGATAGTATAAATTCCTGCCCTATTGGGATTGGGATAAGGGAAACAGTCACCTTCAGCTCCAGTTACTGCAATGGGAATGGTGCACCCAAAATCTTCTGATTTTTCTTTCTCCCATCCTCTACCTATGGGTTATTTGTGGAAAAGCAAGTCTTCAAGATACCCAAAAAAATCACACCTGTGTTCATTTTGCTAGTAACACTCCAAGTAGGCTTTGTTTGTTTTTTTTTAATTTCACGTGGTTTGATTAAGGCACAAGGAAGAAATCAAAAGTGGTACAAAATCTCAGCAAAGGGAAGGGAGTGGAGGAGATGCTGGTGCAGCTGCACAGAGCAACCAACTTGGTCTGAATGCCAATTTTTGGGGCTTCCTAATGATTTCATCCCAGACAGGACAAACTGGATCAGCTGCAAGCTGGGTCCATGCAGATGTACCAGGAAAATTTACCTGTTTTCCTGGTGGAAGATATTCCAAAACCACTCAGCAAATGGCAAGTGCTTATTTCCAGGATAATTTGTTGCTATTTCCTTTGGATCTTTTGCTTGTTTTGTGAGAGAAAAAAAAAATACAAGTTTCATTTAATAAAAAAAAAACATTTTTGGGGCACAAAACTTTGATGTTCTGCAAAAAAAAAAAAAAACAAAACACAATGTACAGATTTTAAAACTGAGTTCTAGGCTGCTTGTTTGGTTTTTGTAGGTTTTATTTTTTTGTTTTGTTTTTTTTTTTTTAAGAAAACCTGCTTTTTTTCAAAATTCCAAAGCCTCCAGCATTATTTCCAAGAGGTTCTTCATGTTTTATTCCCTTCCTTTTTTTTTTTTTTTTATTTATTTCTGTAGGAGAACTATTTGAAAATTTGGCCAAGGTGAAAAAAAAAATAATCACGGAAGCTGTGTCTGTCATGAAAGTTACTTTTACTGGCAAAATCCAGCTCAGACATGAGGACACAACATCCCCTTGGCTGCACAGAAGGGGACCAGCCTCGGCCCAGTGGGAGGGCTGGAGGCAGGGCTGGAGCCTGGGCCATTCCCACCCCTGTGGCACAGCAGGTTTCCTCCCTCTCTGTTGCTTTTTGATGAGTGGTGTAAATAGTGGAGGCACTTTTCCCTATGAAAATATTCCATGTTTTTGCAAGTTCACAGAATGACAGCATCACAGAATAGGTCAAGTAGGAAGGGACCCACAAGGATCATCCAGTCCAACCCCTGGCCCTGCACAGGCCCAGCCCCAAGAGTCACCCCCTGTGCCCCAGAGGATCAGCCAAACCCTCCCGGAGCTCTGGCAGCCTTGGGGCTGTGCCCACTGCCCTGGGGAGCCTGGGCAGTGCCCAACCAGCCTCTGGGGGAAGAACCTTTGGCTGAGATCCAACCTGAGCCTGCCCTGACACAGCTCCAGCCATTCCCTGGCTGCTGTCCCTGGTCCCCCCAGAGCAGAGCTCAGTCCCTGCCCCTCCTCTACCCCTGCCCAGGAATTGGAACTGCACTGAGCTCTCCCCTCAGTCTCCCCTGGCCAGCCCTGCACACCCCAGACCCCACAGCTGGACTGCACCAGGCTCGGTCCTGAGCAGCCTCTGCCCGAGCCCTTCTCCTCTGCTCCAGAGCCGACTCCAGCGGCTTCTCCCAAAATAACTCCCAGTGCGGAGCCACTGGCATCCGAGGAGGGGCCCGGCCCAGGCGGGTACCTCAAACACGGAAGGAAATTTGGTGTTTGAGGGAAGTGTGAGACTGTGGGAAGCGTCTGGAGCGCCGAGGCTCGGCGGCTGGCGGGTGTGCGGTGCCAGCCTGGCAGCCAGCTGCCACCGTCCTTATGGCTCTGCCTACATGCATCCCCTCTGCAGCGATTCCCAAATGTGCAATATCAACATTGCAGGAGCACGGGGCTTCTGCATGTAATTATCCCAAGGTTTATTTGAATAAGAAGCGGGCGGGGAGGGGGCGGCAGAGCCCCTCTCTCTCCCTCTTGCAGATCACGGGAAGTCTGTCAGGGCTCGGGAGCGCCGACAGACAGCGGGAGCACAGACACAGCCATGGCTGTGTTTGCTTTGAAGCGTGCTGCTAAAACATGTTGCCATTGAGATTCCCAAGCCCCACATTTTAAAATATTCATTGCCACAGCCCAGTTTCTCTCCCAAGGAGCAGAAATCCAGGCGGAGACGAGAGTCTATCTGGCATCCCCTTGTGGCTTTGCTTCTCCCTGCTGCGATGGGAGAGCAAGTCACACAAGCAAAGGACACCCCAGACCTTCGTGGAAGAGAAGAGAGTGTCCTCACATCGTTATCTCTTCAACATCTGTAGCCTGGAGTTCTGGGATAAGGGATCAATAATGATGAATCCATAATAAAGGCTCTGGAAGGAGTAACCATAGTATTAAGAGCTGCAAAGAGGAGCAGTAGCAGTTTGGGTAAACTCCTCTAGTGACACCCTCAGAGCCACCTGGGCACCACTAGAGATGTCCAGTGTGCTGTGTCCAGGGGCAGGATGGACACATGGGTGCAGCTTTCCAGCACAGGCCATGGATCTGCTCTTCCTGAGGTCAGGAGCTCCAACTCCCTGCGTGCTCTGCTTGTCTTTCGGGATCTCATCCACTGCCTCGCTTGCTGCTGCCACCCAGAGATGTCACAAGTGGCCTTAAGTAAGAAAAACACACACTCTCTCATGACCTACAACAGTGCCAGTCAAGTTTTATACTCCCAGAGATTCCCCCGAGGTCCTGCTCACAAAGACCACATTTTGGAAGGACTCAAAGTGCAGAGCATCGCCCCAAGGCAACTGCAGCTGCTTCAAAATGACCTGGTTTGGGGGCAGGGGTCCTGTTTCAAAGAGCCCAAGCACTTTGCTGCGTGTGCAGGGACCAATTCAGCAGCAGCCCCGTGAAAAGGCTCGGATCAGGAGGTGCCCCAGGGCTTCAAACTGTGTCTGCAAATTGCCAAGTGCAGATGTTCTCTGCACACAGTTCTCCCAGCAACCTGCAGACCAAACCATCATTTTTTGTGGGTCAAATTTCATTAAGGAAGGCCGGATGCTTGGAAGACATTTACCATTTGTCTCTGGTTATTGTCCTGGTGATTTACATAATGGATTAGTACAGATTAGCCCAGCGTTTGGAGAGGCCCTGGGTTGCTTTGCATGCACCATAGGCAAAGGATTCAGGCTGTAAATGGGATGATCTAATAACAAGCATAATTGCTGTTTTATAGACTATAAGTACTGCCATGTCAGTAGCTCGTCTAACTCTACAGTGAGGCCATTGTACAAATATAAATCCCCCAGTCACCAAACAGCTCTTCAGAGGCTCCTCCGAGCTCCAGCTCCAGCAAGTGGCCTCACAATGCCTTGGATGCACAGGGGACACTGAACACCTGCACTGCGAGCCACCAGCAGCAAATTAATTGATCCAATCCTTTAAAGCTTCTAGGCTGAGCATCAGGAGATACAGGGCTCCCCTGGTGCAAATATTTCTGCTTTCCCAATGCCCAGAGAGGGGGAAACTGAGGCAGGAACACGGTTTCCTTTTGCACAGAGTATGGGAGGGGGGTTCTCTTTATCCTCCCCCGATCTCAGTGCTTTTATCTTTGATTCTCTTGAAGGTAAATTCAGGGTTCAACAATTAATTTCTCTCAGGTATTTTGCAGTGCTCTGGAGCAAGCCAACCTCACACTGTTAATATTACAAAGCTGTTGGGAGAAGGAGACGTCGGCAATTGCGACAGCACTTTTGAATCATTCATAATTTTGCACAGGGGCAACTTCTGTAGGTGTCTCGTTTCCTCTATGTTCATAATGTTTTAGGGCTAAAAATAACAAGGAATTGCTGTTCAAAGTGTAAGTGAGGAACCAGAATTGCCAAGGAACCCGATAGTCAAGCAGTAGTGGGGACATCAGAGCTTTCCAGAGCCGCAGCCACAAACCCAATTAATCCTGGCTTAGGCAGGATGAAAACGTGCAGCTGCAGAGATTCACAGCCAGTGCTCAGAAACAGCTTCAGCTTCCCCATATGCAGATTAGAGGGGGAAATTTTGGGGGGAAAATTAGTTTGAGCTCATTTGTGACCACAAACAGTGAAAAGCTGTGGCCACCGGAGTGCCTGGATTGCATCTCTCTGGAATTTTGATGGAAAAAGTGATGCTTTGGGACATCAGAGCTGCCCCCATTGCCTGGGCCAAAATACTGAAGGGGTTTTAAGCTGTTACTGTTCTTGGAACCTTTCTTGCAGGTGGGCTTTGGTTTCTTTGCTGGAGCTGCCTGGGCTTGGCCATGGAGCCATCCAGCTGGGGTTGGGGATGGGAACCAAGGCTGCAGGAGGAGCATGGCCATTGCTTCCTCAGAGGCACCAAAGCTTTGGGAAATCACAGGTAAAGCAGCCTGGAGAGCTGGAAAGTGGGGTAAACCCTCGTGGTTGCCCAGGAGAGTGTGT
>NW_021939882.1:11185649-11188020 GCF_001715985.3 Manacus vitellinus
GAGGGTGGGGAGGCCCTGGCACAGGTTGCCCAGAGAAGCTGTGGCTGCCCCTGGATCCCTGGAAGTGTCCAAGGCTAGGTTGGACGGGGCTTGGAGCAACCTGGGCTGGTGGAAGATGTTCCTGCCCATGGCAGGGGTGGAACCAATCTGTGATTCTATAATAGGGCACAGGGCTGACAATCCTGCACTAAGGATGCTTTAAAATACCCACAAGCTGAGCAGAGGATGGTCAACAGCCTCTTGGGGCCACGGACAGGGCATCTGCAGGGGGGCATCAGCACACCCCCCTTGCTCAGGGTACCGAGAGGAGCTGAGGTGGTTTGGGGAGGCAACCCCCTCACTAACCAGTGCCTATCACTGGTGTCCCTTTTCCCACTGTCCCCAATCACCAGGAAAGGACACCTGACTCAAACCCAGCTCCATCCCATGGTTCTCCTTGAAGTTCCTTCTGCTGGTTGCTCTGTGCTGGGCTGAGCCACAGACATGCCCTCACCCCTCCAGCTGCTCTGGCTGGAACAGAAACAGCAGTTGACCCACCCAGCTGGTAGAGCTGTTGACCTAAAGCAAAGGCCTTGGTCTTAGGATGAACTCAGCTTCCTTTACAACAGGTCCCTGCTCATATTCTCCCTGCATTTCCCAAGCACAATGCCTTGCCCACCTCCCCTGAGCCCTCCCCCATCCTGGGGGTCTGTTGAAGCTCCTGCCTAATGATTTCTGTGCCAAGCCCTGCTCTGAGCCGGAGGGATGAGAAGAATTCACATCCTGGAAGTTTCAACCTCTTATTTCGGAATTAATTTTGCAAGCTCCTCCTTGGACTGAGCTCTCTGTGGGCTCAGGCATAACAGGGCCAGCGAGAGGGGAAAGTCATGTTGCTGGTTAAATCTCCAAAGCAAAAATAATCCATTTTAATGAAGGTTCACAATCTGCAATGAATGTGAAACAATGTTGTCAGCTAAGCTGTTGCATTATTCACTTTTATTTGTACAAGGTCCTTCCATTAATATTTGACTACAAGAGAATGCAATTAAAAATTTTCTACTTGAATAAACCTCTCACCACTGTGTTAGTTAAAGGATAAGAACCTTTAACGTTGGTGTAGAAGAGAGTTTAGCACACTGGCTCTCTGCACGGGGGTCACACACCAGCTCTTTTAGCTCCCCACACCCCCATGTTTTGTTCTCTATTTCCATTTCTTCCCTTCCATCCTCACCCCAAATCAGCTCCTCTGGGCTTCGCTGCTCCCCCTCCCTGTCATTTGGAGAATCCCAAAGCAATCATTTCCTTCAGAGCAGAGCCAAAACAAGCAGGGAAACGGGGGGAGGTTGTGCAGGCAGGTGGGAAGCCCCACAATCCACAATTCCCAGCATTTGCACAAAATTAATGGCAAGGCTGTGACAGAGCCCCCTTTGCCAGAAGGAAGTGAGGCTTTGCATCCCTGTTCATGGGTGTTCGCTGGCAGGGAGAGATGATTTATTATTTAAATTTTTGCACGCATGGATGGGCACTGAATTACTTGTAATCTCCCAGGAAGGGAGGAAAAAACCTTCTAGGATCGTGGAAGAGAGTTCAGAAGAGCCACGAGCTCAGCTGGCAGAGCCATCACTAAAGGGAAGGCGTTGGGAACAAGGGAAAGGAGGATGAGATGCAAAGTGTGGGGTGGCTGGATAAACACTGTGCACTATTCCCCTTTCCAGAGCATCCAAGAACAAAGAGTGTTTGGTGAAAATAAAGGAAGAGGGATGATTCAGGGATTTGTGATGTGCAATGAGGAGATGAACATTTTATCCTGTTCTGATTCACCTCCCAGAGCCTCTGACATCAGCCTGTGACTGTTGCTGTTGGGAAAAGCAGTTGATGGCACAAGGGAAGTTTGCCCGTGGTTTAGAAGAAAGGAAGGAAGAGCTGGATGAGGTAAAAGAGAAAGCATGTGTGCATGTGTAGGAGAGGAGCCTCTGGCCTCAGAAAGTGAAGTTTTAAAAATTAAGTAGAGTTTTGGAGCTGGGGATTTTGGAGTAGAAATTTGAAGGCCAAAAAGGTCAAACTCGGTGGCAGGGAGATGGTGAGGTGGCCAATGTGCTGGGTCATGTGAGAAGTGTCTCCAGGACCAGGTGAATAACAGGCACTTGGAGAGTAGCTTTCAGAGGAAAAGGACCCTCAAGAGAGGTTTCACAGCCCCAGTGATCTCCAGATAAGCAGAAGAGAAAACAGAAATGACTGTGGGGAGTGGATGCTCTGGCTCAGCAGGTCCAGTGTCCTGTAGATCCCCTTTGCTTTTTGGCTGAAGATCTTCTGGAGCACACAGTTGTCACCCAGCTGTTCTCAGAGGTGCTGTATAACCCCATCACACCCCAAAACCTCACTGGTCCCTGTG
>NW_021939882.1:11189620-11194133 GCF_001715985.3 Manacus vitellinus
ACCCCAAATCTGGACACAATTTGCTTCCGATGCACAGAGATCTCACCATTATCACCCACCTTTGTCCTCCACAGTGGGTTAGTGTGACTCCTCCTTTCCAAGGCTGAGTCTGGAGGCCAATCAAGTGTCAGAGCCCATGAAAACGCAGGAACCTGAGGCTTTATCCCTCCTCAAACACACAAATCTCAGTTTGAGTAAGGGTGAATGCTGCCAGATGACTGCAAGGAAGTCTCTCTTTGACTCTGGTGGACCAAACATGCCCATCTCAGGCACTCTGAGCTGGAGCCCTCTGCTCCTTGAGGTCCCTGAGAAAGGAACCCTTTGAGCATCCAGGTGGGTGACAGGAGCATCTGCTGCATGTGCAGTGCTTGTTTTCCCACACTAAGGCAGAGCAGGAGAGGGATTTGGAGGAGGACGAGTTCATTCAGTGAAGGGGACGGGTTTTCTGATGTTCTCCTGGCTGCTCACAGAGACTGGTTCTGTGCACAGCTCCTTGTGCACTCCATCAGTGAAACCAAACACCAACAAAATCCATGGCTTCCAGACTTGTTTTTAGAGGTGAAATGCTCAGATTTCTTCTTCTCCATCCTGAATTAGTGTGTAGTCAGGAAGGATTTCCATCAAAATATCCCATTTTCGTCCCTTTCCCCCTCAGCTCAGCAGAGAGCTGGGGTGAAGGCAGGCTTTGATAGCTCAGCTCAGATCCTGAGCCAGAGCCAGGCTGCAAATCCTCTGCAGAGTGTGCAAACTCCTCGGGCTTCCAGCCACAGCTATCAGAGCTTTGATTCAATCAGAAATGCAGTCTCTGAGTGTGCAGGATGTACAAGGCAGGACGGAAATACATCTCCACCCAAGCTGTGCAAGGGAAGTGCCCAGATGTGCTCAGGGCTCCTCAGAGCAGCCGACACAGCACCCGGGTTTGAACCTGTTGGGTGTAAAGGCACACCCACGGCTGCCCAGGCCAGCTCTTGCATTTGAGGTGTTGCACACAAGAAATGGACCATGAAATGGCTGTTTCTGACAGTCTCCAGAGTACTCCTGGACAAGGTTTCCGAGGATCTAAAGAAATTTGAGGGGCTGGAGTCCAGAGAAGGGAACAGAGAAGGAGAAGGGTCTGACAGAGTCATGAGACTGACTTGTAAGAGGAGCAGTTGAGGGAGCTGGGGGGGCTCAGCCTGGAGAAAAGGAGGCTCAGGGGGGACCTTCTGGCTCTGCAACTCCCTGACAGGAGGGGGGAGCTGGGGGGGGTCGGGCTCTGCTCCCAGGGAACAAGGGACAGGAGGAGAGGGAACGGCCTCCAGCTGTGCCAGGGGAGGGTCAGGTTGGACAGCAGGAGGAATTTCTGCCTGGAAAGGGTGGTCAGGCACTGGCAGGGGCTGCCCAGGGAGGTGTTGGAGTCCCCACCCCTGGAGGTGTCCCAGGAAGGCCTGGCCGTGGCACTGAGTGCTCTGGGCTGGAGGACAAGGTGGGGATGGGGCACAGGGGGGACTGAACGATCTGGGAGAGCTTTTCCAACCTCAGGGATTCTGTGATTCTGTGAAATATTTTCCCTTCATTCAAAAGCCCTCTCCTGGTTGTTGCCCTGCCTTTTAAGCAGAGACCAGTGTGGAGAAATCTCAGTGTCAGAGAAAGAGCCTGAAAACACCTGAAGCAGATGGAAACGGCCATGGCTGAACAGGAGCTGGCAACAAATCCTGCCTTGGGTGAGCCCCTCTTGTAACAGGCACAGAGCTGCCTGGGAAGGACTAAAGGTGCTAAAATATGATGTTTATTGAATGATCAAGGAGTGCTGCACTGGCTGTTCAGGAAGATTTATCCTCCATCTGTGCTTGTTTTTATTCCACTGGCATGCCTAATAAATATCAACTCTTTTAAACAAAAGCACCTCCATTTACAAAGGTGTTAGCAAACCTTTGGCATTTCCCAGGGATTTTGCCTCAAACCTCCCTGCCTGGAAGCTCATGTGTTTATCCCCAGGATTTCTCAGGCTGCAGGTCTCTCAAGTTTATTCCTCTGCTTGTTGTCTGGAAAAAAAAATACAATGAAAGATCTTCCAGATGCCCACACAGGTGAGCACCAATAATCCCAGGAATTTGAGAAAGGAATTACTGAGTGAAATGTTCATATTACACGAACACACCCAGGCTCAAAAGCCTCTGTTGGGCATCTGGGGAAAAAAATAAATTAAAAAAAATTCAAAAATTCCCAAATCCCAGGACCCTGGGAGGCAGTAAGCAAAGTTTGGCAACTTCCAAATGCCTAACTCGTTGTTTCAAGCTGTTCCATGTGGCTCCCCAGAGGGCTGGTCCATAAAGGATAACAACCTTTGCCTGCTGGGAGCTATTAGCTTAAATGGGAGCGGGCTGCTGCAGCATTTAAGCCTGATTATAATTGTGTCATTGGATTTGTATGCACCGGGATCCATGCAGATGGATTTCACAAAAATTCTAAGAAATTACATCCAGGAAAGGGAGTTAAAGGGATATCTCTGTGCGTGGCAAGCACTGGCTGACAGAAATTGCAACTAGGGGATCACCAGGAAAAAGGAAAAAGAAAACCTCGAGGAAGTTAAATGAGGTTCAACATCGTGAGGGGGAAGTAAGGAACAGAAACGTTTTCCAGCTCTGGAATCTTCTGGAATGGGTAGCTATATTAGTGATCAAAATGCCCACGTATGTCTTCTTAATTTTGCATTAAATTCATGTTATTTTATTATGACAGGCTGTGGGTACCTCTCTGATCATTAGATACATGAGCACATTGAATTGTTTGCTGTTTTACACGTGGCATTCATCGAAATTTGGGAGGTATGGGAACCATTCCCCGCAGGGGTTATCTGTGGATTAGCACTTCTTCCTTCCCATCATTTCTAGGGATTCAGAGGCCAGATCTCAAGGCAGGAAATCTCATCAGATCAGAGAGCAAAACCCGAATTTCCACACCCTGGAAACAAGCTGGTAATTTATACCTGGCTAAAGCACCTGACCCAGAAAAGCATCGATCTCTTACAATTCATTTGTCTCTCTTTGACTTGCAGATCTCAGGGCATTTGCACGCTGCAATCAGCTCACCTCTCAGCCTCCCTGCTGGGAGGGTGAAGGGCTGTGCTCCTGCAGCAGCTTCTGCTCGAGGCTTTTTTGTTTCTCTTTTATTTCTGGCTTGCACACTCAACTATTTAGTGCATCCTTTCGGCAGTTTTCTCACCCGCGGAGCTGCCAGAGGCTGTTCCAGGGCTGCTGAGATGGGGCTGAGGGAGCCACGGGCACAGCAAGTGACCTCAGCACACCCCAGAGTGCCCAGCACGGGGCAGTTGGAAGGCACTGAGCTTTCCAGCGCCGCCTTTGTTTACAGAGCCATTTATAAGCTTTCACTTAATTCAAATAATCACTAGTAAGTGTGGCAGGTAGCAGGAGCAGCCTTTATTCTTCAGGCAGCCTTGGAGGGTCGTGTGCTCCCAGTGCCTAAAGCCATCCCCTTGGTTTCCCAGGGATGCTGGAATGAAGGAAAGACAAGCAGGAGACACATCTTTAGAGTGCCTGAAACAACCTGATGATAATGTTCCTTTTCAGAGCACCCCAGCCCCCATCTGCAGCGGGCACAGAGGGGCACAGTGCCCATAACTCCTTCTGCAAGAGGAGCAAACAGCCTCCTAATTTCACCCCCACTTATCAAAATCAATATTCCTTGATTTGCCAGCCTCATCCAGGGCCACTTACCCAGCTTCAATAGGTTTAACCCTTCCTTACCTCTCCAAACCCCCCACTACTTGGACAAACTGTGCCTCATCACCCAGTAATCCTTTTTTAACATTTAACAAAAATCTTTCCCTCCTTCTTAAGGCTTAAGGAGAACAAAAAAAAAAAAAAAGCACAATCCCTATTTAGAAACATTCTTGTGATGTTTATTGGAACGGGCTGAAAGAGCTGAGGTTTGAAAATTAGTATCTGGCAAGGAAACAGTGTCCTCAGGGGCCAGAGAACAAGCCGCTCTGGGAGGAAAGTGATGGGACCAGCCTTTAAAGGCTGGAAAATTGCAAACCAAGTGTGCTCAGCAGTATTTTCCTTTATGCAGTTCTTTTATTCTTAAGATGAAAATTGCTCAGGACAAAGGCATCAGCCTGATCCGTGGGACAGTGTGCTCCTCACTCTCCTTTTCCTGTGAAAATACGTGGTTCTTTGAAGAGCAGAAATGTTCAGCAAGAAGCAAATGCCAACGTGACCATTTTTAATGCAAATTCTCCGAGATCTCTCCCTGCTCTTCTAAAGCTGCACAGGAAATCTGTGACAGTGCCTTGGCAGGGCTGTCAGTCTGCACTGCCTGGAGAGGAACAGGGGCCTGTGGTGGTTTTACATGATGAGGAACTGCCCTGTTCGGTCTCCAGCCTCTGATCCTACCTTGACACGACAGAAAGAGCCACCTCCACCCCTCCCTGGGACTTGCTGTCCGGTCACTCGGTGCTTTAATGAGCTACTGCTGGTGGTGTCACTGCGAGGATGCTCCTGTGGGCAAGGAG
>NW_021939882.1:11194945-11214393 GCF_001715985.3 Manacus vitellinus
GGGCAAGGAACGCAGAGCGCGTGTGTGAGAGGGTCCACATCCCTCCTCAACACCCTCCTGCCCCCACCCTCCCCCAGACAGCCCCATCCGGGTGGAACTCTGCCCGTCCCCTGTCAAACGATGGAATCATGGAATCACAGAATGGCTCGGGTTGGAAGCACCTGAAAGATCAGCTCGTTCCGACCCTGCTTGCCCTGGGCAGGGACACCTCCCACTAGCCCAGGTTGCTCCAACATGCCCTTGGACACTTCCAAGGATGGGGCAACCACAGCTTCTCTGGGCACCCTGTGCCAGGGCCTCCCCACCCTCACAGAGAAGAATTTCTTCCCAACCCCCCATCTAACCCTGCCCTCTGGCAGTTTGAAGCCATTCCCCCTTGTCCTGTCCCTCCAGGCCTTTGTCCAAAGTCCCTCTCCAGCTCTCCTGGAGCCCCTTTAGGCAGAGCTTCTCTGGGCAGCCTGTGCCAGTGTCACCCCCTGACCGATGTTCCTGTGCCCATAAACACACCTCAGCCACAGTCCTGACCTGTCCTGCCACACACCCCACACTGCAGAGCATCCTGACAGCTGTTGGAGGAGCACAGGAGTTCAAGCACCAGCCTTTGGGGGTCTGGAGCAGTTTTGCTGGCCCTTCTCCAGCCCTGCACCCTCATACTGACCAGGGGTGACTCCTCTGCTCCAGAAATGTGCTCACTGGCTGCAGCTGCAGAGGGAATGCAGGGTGTAGAGGTTCAGAAAGTGTTGATCCATTGTTTCCAAGTGCTTTGGTGGTATTAACTAATTGTTCCTCATTAATTAGCCCCATCTGGGCAGCATGTGGAATAGTGTGCATGCAAGAAAGGTCATTTCCACCAGGTGCCCATACACCTTGTCTCTGCTGTGGAGACAATAATCCCAAAGCAAGGAAGCAGTGGGGTGGAGAGAGAAGAGCCTGTGGATATCATCCACTGCTCCCCCTCAACTGGAGAGAGTCCTGCCTGTGGGATGAGATGACTCCACCACAGAGCAGGGATACCCAAGCTGATTTTCCCTCCTGAGATGCACAAGAAGCATAAGAGAAGATGGGAGGAGAGTCCCAGTGACTGCTTCCCATCTCCAAGGTGCCCAGGCTGGTGGGAAGGCAATGGGAACCCACTGGAAAACCACAGCCGAGCTGTAATCCAGCACACTTGGCTATTTAATGCTGCTTATTGCAGCCCTCAATTCTCCATCTCCCTGCAAGACAAATGTGATCACTGCTCCGTGTGCTTCACCAGCCTTCCCAGCAACATTCAATCCACCACTGAGTTTTGCTGGGGGGCAGGATAAGATTGTGCAGATATAATAACTCCATTCATCACCGCCGAGCAGGGGGGGCAAACAGCGCTTTGTAAATGACTCGGGAAGTTTGGCAGCTCAGATCCCACCAATCTCCCTGACAGGCAATACCAGAGTGCCCTGGAGCCCTGGAGCAGCACAGCCGGGGGAGCCAGAGCCAGCACCACCATGCCAGCATGGATTCTGCCCCCCCACGGAGCACCAGCCTGGATAATGCCCGGGGGAGATGATGAGGGGAAGGCTCTCACTGCCTTGAGTCTCCCAGGAGAAACACTCAGAGCAGTGGGAGAACAAGGCAGGGGGGTTCATACCCCAGCCAAGAGCTCCCAGGGGAGACCCTTCTGCAGCTTTCCACAGATTTGGGGAGCTTTGCACTCGGAATCAGAGGTTCACAGAAAAGCTTGGATTGGAAGAGACTGCCCCGTCCAACCTGGCCTTGGACACTTCCAGGGATCCAGGGACAGCCACAGCTTCTCTGGGCAACCTGTGCCAGGGCCTCCCCACCCTCACAGGAAAGAATTCCTTCTCAACATCCCATCTGTCCCTGCCCTCTGTCATTTGTCCTGGGACTCCAAGCCCTTGTAAATACTCTCTCTCCATCTTCCTTGTAGGTTCCCTTCACACTCCTGGGCCCTGTGTCCCTGTGGATGTGTCACCTCTGGCAAACCTGAGCACCAAAGGCTTTTGGTGCCTTTCCAACACACCCACACACACAGACACCCCACACTGGCACACACTCAGCCTGGCACTGGGCAGTGCATCCCTCCTGTTCTCTCCTGCCTTAAATAAATACCTTCCACTGGCCAAAATATAAACGAAAACAATGGGTATTTTGAAAACAAAAGGTGCAGACACAGAGGGCAGCTCCAGCTCCATCCCACTGCCTCCTCAGTGCCCCCACACCTGGGAACTGCAATCCTGCTGCTGACACATGGCTTTAATTCAGCAGCTGTATCAGCCCTAACTCCCTAATTCCCATGGCCATCCTACAACCTTTCCTGCACCCCACACTGGAGATTCCTGGCTTGCATGTTCTGCAGAGACACCACTGAAGGACAGGGCTCAGTGTCCTCCCGAACACACTGGCCTGGGAATTCAGTTTTTAACTAAATATTTGGCCTACACCTGTTTTTTTAATTTTTTTGTACTGGTTTTGCAAAATTTTAATGACCACATTTGTACAGAAGGAGCCTTTTGAAAGCCACTATTTTGGTGAGGGCTTGTTGCTGTCTGGGCTTTTCATTAGCAGCCTGGCATGTGTGAAAGAAAATCCAAGGGGCTGACTTTGTCTTTCTCGACACAAAACATCCTTCCCAGAGCTTAATAGAAATTTGAGTAAGGCACTTGCTGCCAAGGATACAAAAAAAAATTGATTTAGTGTGTTCAAATTCACCCATTCTTTTCTGCAAAATATTTTCCAGGGTGAAATTCCCTGCGTTTGTTTTCAGCAGACTTTGCAGGAATGTGTTAAGATGCTTCTCAGTAGAACAGTGATTACAAATGTTCATTTTCAGGATTAAAAAAAAAACAACAAACAACCAAAAGACCAAGTTCCTACGATTATTTTCATTTCACAAAGAATTAGGAAACCATTGCAGCTTCCTACACAGCCCCCTACGGTGTGAGCATCTCTCCCCAAGATCCTTAGTGCACCCAGTCTGGTTTAAAGTCAGAATAAATAAATAAATAAGTGGATGACACAAATAATTATCAAAATGCCTCCGAGCAGTCTGTATTTCAAGAGAGTAATGAAGTCAGGTGTGCATTGTACTCTGTCAAACCCAACAACTCACTTTTAGTATTCCTGCAGTGCTCTCCTCCAAGGAAGCACTATATTTACTTATATATTACTATATAGGCACTATATTTACTTATATATTTCCTCTGCTTTTCATATTTCAAGGGAATGGCATTACAGGCACATCATGTTAGAGGATGGAGAAGCATCTCCCAGGACATGCAGGTCAGCCCTTGGTGGGTTCCTCTCACCCTGGGAGTGCATGGTGAGGGTCTTCTGCTCAAGAGTGTCCCAGCAAGGACAGCCCAGGAGTTTGGATCAGCTTCCTCACCTTAACATGTTAGAGGAGCCACAAAGAGAGTAGAGAGAAGAGGTTTTCAGGCACAGGAAAAGGAATTGGCAAATTCTTCCCACAAACCACTGAAAAGTAACAGAATTCCAGACTGGGTCAGGCTGGAAGGGCCCACAGTGGCTCATCTGGTCCCACCTCCCTGCCCAGCAGGGCCATCCCACAGCACATGGCACAGGGTTGTGTCCACACAGCTCTGCAAGATCTCCAGTCAGGAGACTCCACACCCTCTCTGCTCTCTCTCCAGGGCTGGGTCACTGCCCAGCAAAGAAGTTCTTCCTCCTGTCCAGCTGCAACTTCCCGGGCATCAGTTCCTGCCCGTTCCTCTTGGGCCATTGCTGGGCCCCCCGAGCAGAGCCTGCTCCAGCCTCTGCCCCCTCCCTGCAGCCCCTGACACCCCCTGGGGAGGGCCCCTCTCAGGCTCTGCTCTGGAGGCTGAACAGCCCCAGCTCCCTCAGCCTTTGCTGCTCCCAGAGCTGCTCCAGCCCTTGGGCATCTCCGCAGCCTGCGCTGGCCCCGCTGCAGGAGCTCCCTGGCCCTGCTGTGCTGAGGAGCCCGAGCTGGGCCCAGCCCTGCAGATGTGCCTGCCCAGGGCTGGCCAGAGGGGCAGGATCCCCTCCCTGCCCTGCTCCAAGGCTCTTCCTGATGCCCCCAGGATCCCATTTGTTGTTGCTGTTCTTCCCTGTCCTGGAATGGGAGTGAATTCCTCACAAAGAGCATGAATTAGGATGAGAAGTGTGATGCTCCTTCCAAGTAAGACCTTCCATGGCAGAAAGTGCTGGAAGCCCTCACCCTTCTGCTCCATGATGGGTTGGGGTTGCAAACAGCTTGGACAAAGGTTTTGGGAAGAAAACTCACAAAGCCTGTGGCTGGTCTGGACTGGGGAGATTGGAAGGAAGAGCTCAACAGCAGGCAGGGCAGGAGCCAAGTTCCAGGAAATCCACACAGAAGTGGCCACAGGACATGCAGAAACATTGTGTAAAGGCTTGTCCATAAACCATAAACAACTGGGAATGGCACATAAAACCCCACATCCTGTGAGCACTCTTGGAAAACAGCAGGATACAAGGGTCATCAGACCAAAATTCAAGGACTTTTGGCAGGGAAACTTCATTTTTTAAGAAAACCTTTCATTTTTATTGCTACATGGAGTGTACTGAGCACATTTATTGTTTGAAATAGGGGAACACTTCCCCAGGGGCTGGGGTCTGTCCTGAGCACACTGACAGATGCTGGGAACACCACTCTCATCCCTGTCCTGGAGTCCTGGAGCAATGCAAAAGGAGAGCCCAGGCTAAGGAGAAGTGAACTGGGACCACCATGGGGGCAAAAATAAGGACCTGAGGGTGGTGTGATACCCAGGACCAACCTGGGGTTGACTCCATTCAGGTTTTGCAATTATTGTTCCTCTCTCACTGGAGCTGTGGATGGTTCATGGATAGAGACAGAACAGCCTGGCAAATACCTCCATGTGGAGATCTGGGCCCCCAGTGGGGTCCTCAGCAGCAAGGAACCTGTCCAAGGCTTCTACAAACTCCAGAAAGGCAAACAACCATCAACTGGAAAACAGCCCTGTCTCTCTGCTGGGGAGGATGCAAATCTCAGAGCCTGCACTGCTGTGTTCTGCCAGTGACCTAATGAAGCACAGGCAGAGTTGCATTTCTGACTGTGGCTGGAGGAGCATTTCCATAGTGCTGGTCTGCAACTCGAGGGGTTACACTGGGATGTAAAGGAAGGACAGACTCTCCTCCTCAAAGTGGCACTGAAAAATGTGCTTTCCTGAGGGACAGCATTTGTATTCTGTGTTTGGTGGGAAACAACAGCCCAGAGGCTGCTTTGGTGAGCCATTCATCAGGTCAGGGTGCCTTGGGACAGCAGTGAGGGTGCAGGAGGCTGGCCAGCACCTTCCCAGGCACATCTCACTCTGGAAGGAGCTGGGACCATTGTGCCAGTGAGGTGCCAGGAGAAGTGGGAGCAGTAAGGGGGTAAACACAGCTGAGAACAGGAGCCCCCAGCCCCAGGCAGGTAAATGTGGGGACACAGAGCTCCAGTGGACAGTGAAAGGTGTGTGTCTGACCCCACACCCTGGGGCAGGGGGGTTATTTGTCAGCCAGGTGTCAGGAAACCAAGGCAGCTGGGCAGGTTGCACAGGTCACCAAGGAGGATGAACATTCCTGTGATGACCATGATGGTTCTGTAGGAAATGATCTTTTGATCAAATTTTACTTAATGAGACTGGATAGAAACATTTATCTGTTCGATTGAGGAGTGTAACAGAGAGAGAGCTAATTACTCATGGCAACCTGAGGCCTAAAAACCAGCCAGAAAGTCAGTGTTTGAAATGCTGCTGTCACTGGCCTGGCTGCCCCAGGAAAGGCCATGGCAATTCCACCAACCCCATCCTCGGGAAAGGACATTTGTCCATCCCTGAGCTCCAGGAAACAGGAGCCATGTCTAGTTCCCACTCTCATCTGCTGAACTGCAGGAGGGCTCAGATTCACAAAACTTGAGCTTCCCCACAGATTCCAGCAAGAGAAACACAGGAGCTGAGAGCGGACACCAAAATGAACTTCTTATTTTAATTTTTTAAAGACTTCTATACTTAGAAGTCTCTTGTTGGACCTCAAAGTGGACCTGTTACTCTCTGCTCTTTAGATGATTTATTAATTACAGGCAGAGTTACAGCAGAGCTGCAGTTCCCTCAGTCCTGGTGATTTGTGTGAGACTGGAAAAAACTTCACCCTTTGCAGAAATAAACCCCACATGCACAGCCAAAAAAAAGGGAATGTCGTCCTTAAAAGACTACACACACCCAGACACACACACACAAACACAAATATCTATTCATATATATAAATATATATAGCTTGTGGTGATGTGCCTCATGCTTCAGGACTGAATCTATTTTTATGCTTTCACAAATGACCATGGAAGAGCATTTCAAATGAATCTGGAAGAATAACATCCTTTTGTTCCCAAGAACAGATACAGACAAAATGGACTTGGCTGAAAAATAAAATAAGACTTTGAAAGAAGGAGACAGAAGAAAGTTACTTGAATAACTACAGACTTAGACCTTCTTGCCACCTCACGGGGTATTTCTCCAGTTGGGAGAAGGAGATCTGGATTCCCATCTTAGGAAAGATGAGAAGAACAATATAAAATCTCCTTCAAATTCTGAATGAAAAGAGGCCTTTGATGCTGTTTTGGAAGCAGTTAAATGCTATGAACTTTTCTAGAGATGTGTTAATTATGGACAACCCACTGCTGGCCACACGGATGCTGGGCTGTGGAAGATATTTTAGTTACAGCAGGAGCAGAGACACCAAAACTCCAATCAACACATGGGTTCTTATCTGCTTTCTTAAAATTAATGGTTTGGGTTGGAAGGGACCCTGAAAAACATCCAGTTCCACCCCCTGCCATGGGCAGGGACACCTTCCACTAGCCCAGGTGGCTCCAAGCCCCGTCCAACCTGGCCTTGGACACTTTCAGGGATCCAGGGGCAGCCACAGCTTCTCTGGGTAACCTGTGCCAGGGCCTCCCCACCCTCACAAGTAATATTCCTTCCCAATATCCTATCTAGCCCTGCCCTCTGGCAGTTTGAGGCCATTGCCCCTTGTCCTGTCCCTCCAGGCCCTTGGCAATAGTCTCTCTCCATCTTTCTTGTAGCCACAATCAGGTCACCCCAAAGCTTCCCTTCTCCAGGCTGAACAATCCCAACTCTCCCAGCCTTTCCTCCCAGCAGAGCTGCTCCATCCCCCTGATCATCTTGGTGCCTCCTCTGGACTCTCTCCAGCAGCTCCATGTCCTCCCTGGGTGGTGGGATGAACACAGTGGCAGGGACTGTGTTCAGTACAAATATTTGTGGTGCTCGTGGTGTGACACGAACACCAAACAGGCTGAAAGAAGCAAAAGGTCGGGTTAGAGAATGTTTTTGGTGGCTTTCTTGCATTATTAACCACCAGTGTGGTCTGTACCCCCTTGACAGCCTCGACTGGGTGCAGGCAGGGCCTCAGCTCCTCCAGCTCAGGGCACCTCTGCACATCCCCAGGCTCAGGCCCTGCTGCTCCAGCTTCATCAGAAGAAACCACTTCAGACAATGCATCTTTGTTTTGGAGGAATTCAATTTAAATTCCCAAAGAAATTTAATGAAACTCTATAAAAGACAGCACAGAGCCCACGAGCCCACGCTCCGAGTGCCTTCAGAGCAGAACATCCATCTTCTCAAATCTCGGGTATTACAAACTGAGAGGAGGTTTTTGTGAGAAAGATGCCTTGACTTGAAGCAGGTCTTGAACAAACAAGGTCACAGCCTGACCTAAGCAAAGATTTAGAAATTCAGTTACTAACAAACAGAGCTGCAAAAACCCAGAATATGTGAGATCCAAAGTCGGGATCTGAAATTCCTTTTCAAGAACATCAGCAGGAGGAGGACCAAATAAAAGCTGTCACTGTTATTTTTCTTGTTGTCATTATACGGTTACAAGTGAAAGCAGAATGGGGCTTTTGCATGTGAGGATATAATACAATCTGGAGGTGTTGTTGAAGAGAGAGAAAAGAATCAGCAGAAGGGGAGGTGAGGAAAACGAGGGGAAAGTTACATAAAACTGCAAAGTTGAAACCATTTGGAGTAATCTCTGCTCTGGGGGGACCAGGGACAGCAGCCAGGGAATGGCTGGAGCTGTGTCAGGGCAGGCTCAGGTTGGATCTCAGGCAAAGGTTCTTCCCCCAGAGGCTGGTTGGGCACTGCCCAGGCTCCCCAGGGCAGTGGGCACAGCCCCAAGGCTGCCAGAGCTCCAGGAGGGTTTGGCTGATCCTCTGGGGTACAGGGGGTGACTCTTGGGGCTGGGCCTGTGCAGGGCCAGGGGTTGGACTGGATGATCCTGGTGGGTCCCTTCAACTCAGCACATTCTGGGATCCTGTGAATACAGTTATCAGGAATCTGCAAAGCCATGAGGGTGGGAAGGACTGAGCTGCTGTTCTTGGTGACATCCATGTGATCCATGTCACATGGAGAGAGCCTGCCCCAGAGCTGGAATCCTCACAGAGCCTTGTCAGGCACCATGTCCAGCTTGGGTTGAATTTCTGACTTCGTCCACGGGATGATGAAGAGGATGGGAGGATGGGAGCCCCTGTCAGGTGCCCTCAACCTGTCTGAGCTCCAGGAGGTTCCCAGCTGCTGGGTCTAGCTGAGGTTTTCCAGTGCAGCACCAAAGCTGAGGGGAAAGGTGAGGGCTTTTCCCTCCAGGAGAACACTTCTTGAAGCCTAAAATGCTGATTCCACCCTCACTACCAGCTGCAAGGTGGGGCAAATCCCAGTGCTTCTCAGCAAGAATATCTGCTCTGGTGACACCAGGCGAAGGGACAAGTGTTGTCCCACTCAGGACGGGGTTGTTGGTGCTCACCCCTCATCCAGGGTCTGGCATTAGGGCAGCAGCAGAGAGAAAAGCCAGAGTCAAACCACAGGAGTGCAGAGCGTGGCTGAGCCGTGGGGCAGAAGGGAAAAGCACCACACGAGAAATTGATTCCATTAAAAAGTAATCTCGAATTTAATAAAAGTTTTGATTTGATTATAGCCAGAGAACCGCAGGGCAGGGGAGGGAGCGCGGGGAGAGCTGGGGGGAGGCACCGGGGAGGGGGAGAGCAGCTCTCAGGGCTGGCTGAGCCTCCAGAACGGCTCTGCCAGC
This sequence comes from Manacus vitellinus, assembly GCF_001715985.3. NCBI lineage: Eukaryota > Metazoa > Chordata > Aves > Passeriformes > Pipridae > Manacus > Manacus vitellinus. The sequence continues at coordinate 11,204,039 of NW_021939882.1, forward strand.
CCCCCCGGGGCACACGGCTTGCCTGGCCTGGCCCTGGCATCTCTCCTCCTGCCTCCATCCCCCTCTGCTCCTGCCTCCATCCCCCCCTCCCTGTGCTGAGCTCCTCTGTCCCCACTGCGGGATTCAGGCACGGCAGGGCAATGCAGCTGGGGAGCTCGTCCAAATAAAGGCAGCATTTATGGAATCAATGCCTCAACGTGCCTGGATGGATGCAGAGAAGCCCTTAATCATCCCAGAAAACGCTGTTGCTGTTCTGAAGGCTCTTGGCACAGTTTCTCTGGGCAAACCCACTGCTCTGCTCCAACCTGGCTTCTCCAGCAAGGCAGCAGCAGCCCCACCTCCCCCTACATATGAGTTCTGTCTTCCCCTAAAAATGAGACCCACCTCCCCATAAAAATGAGTCCCACTTTCTCCTAAAGATGAGTCCAACTCACCCCTAAATATGAATTCTACCTTTCCCTAAAGATGAGTCCCACCTCCCCCTAAAGATGACTCCTACTTGCCCTTAAAGATAAACCCCACCTCCCACTAAAAATGAGTCTCACTTTACCCTAAACATGAATTCGACCTTTCCCTAAATATGAGTTCTACCTCACCCTAAAGATGAATCCCACTTGCCCCCAAACATGAGTTCTATCTCCCCTTAGAGATAAGTCTCATCTGCCCCTAAAGGTGAGTTTTATCTTCCCCTAAAGATGAGTCCCACCTCCCCTCTGTGTGTCAGGGCTGCCAGAGGGGCAGGCAGGCTCAGTGGTTTGGGGCAGCCCACACACCAGAAGGATCTGCCCACAGCAGGACCAGCAGATGCTGAGATGCACCAGGGGGCTGTTGGTGGAGCCCAAGTGCCAGGAAGGAACTGGAAAGGAGCTGGGAAAGCTCATCATTTCAGTGGCCTCAGCTATGACACATCTGCAGCCTTTAAGATTTGTCCTTGCCCTTAAAGACTTGGGTCCAGGAGCATCCCCTTCCTGTGTCTCCAGTGGGGAGACAACTCCTGGCCACAGTGTGTCCTGTCCTGGTCAGCTGGGGACACCCTGGGGGCACAGTGGGCAGGGATGTGCCAGGGTGGCACCAGCAGAAGGCTGATGGGGGGTATGGGACGGGTGGGTCCCACCTGGGGGTGATCCACACCCAACATTCTCACAGGGGATGCAAAAGGTTCCCCTGATTTTTGCTGGGGCACGGCCTGAGGGGGCAGAGGGGCACCAGGGTGGGGAGGTGCTCTTTTGCTTCCTCACTAGTGCTGAGCCAAAGTGGAGTGAAGGAAAACTTGTTTGTTCCCGGAGAGGTTTTTCTGGCCTGTTCAGTTAGACACCAAAGGCCACGATTCTGCTGTGTAAAATATATAAATACAAATCATTTGGCCTGTTGGAACCTGTCCTGCCAACATAAATCCTGCCAAAAAGGAATAACTGGGTCTGTGAGTCGACATCCACGCTGAAACCACTGTTCCCTCTCTGGTTCCCCTGTTCCTATGGATAAGGTTGGCAGCTGGGTGGCTGCCAGTGCCTTGACACTAAATGCACAGGAAGGATCTCTGTGCATTTATAAGGTTTTTATAGGTAAAGATGTCCCTTTAAGTGCAGGTGACAGGCAGTGGCTGTTAGTGCAGACACACCTATGGAAAGGAGGGAAGAGAAAATAATTAATATAGCACCAATTATCTGGGCTTTAGCTCTTAAGCTGAGCTATTGTGTTGTTTGAAAGTATGTGGTTAGGGAAGCAAAGAACAAAAGAGGAAGATAGCGAAGTGTTAGGACTAAAAGAAATCTGATAATAGGAATTAAAAGGGATCTAATGCTGGTGTAAGGCCCACAGCTAAATGGGAATGATAAAATTGATGGTAGTGTTGCTGAAAAGTTAAATATGTTCCAAAAATATTTCTGCTTAGTAATTAAAAAAAGCCAAAAGGACAGTTATTGCAAGTTTACAGAGCTAATGAGGTATTTTTCATTCTAAACTGTAACTACGGTAGTTATTAAATTGTATTATTGAGTCAAATGCATTTAAATTAGAGATGCTGTGCAAGGGGCTTACAAATGTTTTGGAGAAACTCCTGGGGAACTTGTGGCTTAATAATAAGTACTGTGATAATGTGGAATACTGAGAGAGCTACAGAGGATGGAGAGAAGGGATCTCTGGGCAGAACAAGGAACAGAATGAAATTGCTGAAGTTATTTTGCTGTTCCTACATAAAATAGCAGGACAGATGGTAAAAATACAGGTAATAATTAATTGAGAACATTATTAGAACAGTATATCAGGGCCACTCAGCAGGCTTTTCTGAGTGTTCCTGGTGAGGTCTTGTAAATCAGGGAGGATAACTCTGGCAGTGGCTTTCTTGGGTACCTCTCTCAGTCATCTGATGTGTTGTGAGGCTGGAGGAACAGGAGGATGGGTGACTGCAAGGGGCTGCCAAGCTCAGGCAACCCCGAAATAGAAATTAAATCCAGGGGTTCAGAGGAACATCCCCGAGCTTCACAAGCCACAGATAATCTTCCAAGATGCTTTAATGTACTTAACTCCAGGTCTAAAATACCAAATGCTGCAAACCCCAATGACTCAGAGGTAGAAAGCTGGAGAGGCTGTGAATGTGTCACTGTTTGGGGTCCTGCAACAAGAGGATGTTTGCCCAATAAAAACAGGCAGGTGCCCTTTGATAGTGGAATTCTATCTTACAGGAGAAGGTGGAAAATGGAAAGGCATCCCTATGATCCCTGCTTTAAGGAAAAACTCCTTCTTGATCCCAAACCCAGTGATCAGGTGAATCCTGGACATTAGATCCAGATGCATCTTCCCATGCCAGACCCACCCGTGGCTGCTTGCTGATGTTATAGAAGAAAAAACCAAACCCAAACCCCAAGTTACACATCAAGGGGCAGAAATAATAATTTTTCCTGATCCCTGAGACCTCAGGATCATACATAGCCTAGTGTGGAACACTAAATACACCTCCTTGCATCCCCTGTTGGATACACCAAGGTGTCCTCTCAACCCCTCACAATGAATCCAGAGGTTCAAGGGGAACATCCTGGACCTTCACAAGCCACAGATAATCTTCCAAGGTGCTTTAATGCACTTAACTCCAGGTCTGAGATACCAAATGTTGCAAAACCAAATGACTCAGAGGTAGAAAGCTGGAGAGGCTGTGAATGAGTCAAAAAAAAGGGATTCCTTGATTTAAGCAAAACTTCTTCTTGATCCCAGACAGGTTAATCCTGGACACAGGAGCAAGGTGCATCTTTCCATGCCAAATCCACCCTTGCCTGTGGCTTCTTGCTGATGTTACAGAAGTAAAAACCAAACCCAAACCCCAAGAGGCAGAAATAATAATTCTTCCTGATCCCTGAGACCTCAGGATCATACATAGCCCAGTGTGGAATACTAAATACATCCCCTGTGTCCCCTGTTTGATATACCCAGGAGGTGGCCACTCGACCCCTCAGGATCAATCCAGGGGTTCAGAGGAACATCCTGGAGCTCCACAAGCCACAGATACTTTAAGGTGCTGAACTCCAAGCTGAAAATACCAAATGCTACAAAGCCCAGTGAGTCAGAGGTAGAAAGCAGGAGAGCCTGGGCTGTGTCACTGCTGAGGGCTCCTGCAGCAAGAGGGGATTTGCCCAATAAAACCTCCTGGTGGCAGTTTGTCATCATTTCTGTGTCTGGAGGAGGAGAAGGGCTGGTGTGGGATGTACTGAGGTGTCTGGGTGGATGGGTTTGGGGGCTGAGCAGATCTCACTGCTGGGAGCTGAGCTGCTGTGTGACAGCCCTGGTGTGTGGCCACAGCACCCTCGGAGGGAGGTGGGTGCCTCACCTGCTGTCAGGGTTGGTCTTACCACGAAATCAGAGAGAGGGAATTAAAAAGCTCATTGCTCTGTGCTGGCAGAGAAGGAGCTGGTCACTGCCTGTTCATCACCCCAGGTTTTCTCCTCCTTGGTCTCCAGCTCAGTGCTGCTCTCAGAGCTGACTCACCACCCTGAGTGGGGGAGAGGAGCTCCTTGTGAACTCCAGCTCTTTAATTGTCACATTTTGAGTGGGACTCAGTGTTTGAGGAGGGCTGGAAACCAAAGCTGGCCTGTGGGTGCAAGCTGAGGGTGAGAGCTGGTCCTTGACTCGTTGGGCCAGCTCTGCTCCAGCCCTGAGAGCCATCAGAGGTGCTGCCAAAGCAGCACAGCTCCTTTTAAAGTCATGGGGGTGTGGGGTTTTGGCATCAGTTCCCAATTCTACCCCTTTTCTTCCTTTTTTTAAATTTGTTTTTCTCAGATAGTTCTCAGCTTTGTACAATGGATTCTTAGAAGGCTTTGAATTAAATCCTCATTTGGATGGATTTGCATTTTATTCTTCTGCTTGTGGCTGAGTCACTGAAACTGTAAACTGTGGTCACCAAAAATGTGCTTCTGTGGTTCTGTTTTTATCTGTGAAGATGATGCCTGCTTTAGGATTAGAGATGGCACTCCTTACATTAAGTGACAGCTCATAATAATGATGATTTCTGTGGTTACTGAAGCCCTGGCAGCCTGGGAGCTCAGAGATGAGCAGGACAGCAAGGTCTGGGCTCGTGGATGTGGCTGGTCCAGCAACTGGGCTCAGTGTTTGGACAGAATTGGGTTTGGTTGTGTCTCAGCAAGAGCTAAGATTGTCCTCAGAAAATCAAAGGACTGTTCTAGAGAAGGAACAGGCCAGTCCCTGGGGACAGCTCTGCCTGATGGGTCCAGAGAGCCACAGGGATCTGGAGCATCTCTGCTGGGAGGAAAGGCTGGAGAGCTGGGATTGCTCAGCCTGGAGAAGGGAAGCTTTGGGGTGACCTAATTGTGGCCTTCCAGGACCTGAAGGAGCCGACGGGAAAGATGGAGAGAGACTATGGACAAGGAATTGGAGTGAAAGGACAAGGGGAATGGTCTCAAACTGCCAGAGGGAGGTGAGGCCCTGGCACAGGTTGCCCAGAGAAACTGTGGCTGCCCCTGGATCCCTGGAAGTGTCCAAGGCCAGGTTGGACGGGGTTTGGAGGAACCTGGGCTAGTGGAAGGTGTCCCTGCCCATGGCAAGGGGTGGAACTGGATGTTTTTCATGGTCCCTTCCAACCCAAACCGTTCTGTGACCTTTTTGGACCTTCAAACTCTTTAAGTACAAACTTTCCCACCACTGTGTGTGCTCCACAGAAGCCTTTTGGACCACAATTTCCTCTCACATCTCCTCTCCTTAGCTCTTTCAGGCAATAGGTATGATTGGTTGCTGAGCTGGGACCTCTCAAGACAGGTGGAGGAGTTGAAATTCAGATGTGCATGAGCTGTGAGTCACAAATGCCTTTAGCAAGTGACAATTAAATCCTGGCACGGCCCCAAAATGCAGAGAGGAGGACGGGCTGCACGTCACGAGGTGGTTCAGGTGGTGAAGGAGCTGGGTAGGAGCACACCCCACCTCTGGTCTCACCCCCAAGGGTGATGATCAGGAAGTCCCACATTCTGCTGAGGCTGGGATTTCCATGGAGCATCTCCATGAGCTTGCACCCTTATTCCAGCACCCTTCGTGCACAGATGGAGCTGCCCTGGTCCTTGGCACACCCAGTTTACTCCACCCATCCTTGCACTCCCGTGCCAGTGCTGTGGCTGTGCAGAGCAGCAGTTCTGAGCCCAGGAAAAGGCTCCTGTTTTGGGGGGGGGTGTAAATTTTTCCTCCTCTTTTCCACTACCTTTCGAGTCCTGGGGAAATGTGATGTTTTATCAGGCACTGATTTTGCTGCTGCAGCAAAATCCTTGCTGCCACTCACTTCTGTGCCACGCTGTCACAACACTTCTTTGGACCTGACTTTTTTTTTTTATTCATTATTGATCATGGGAAATTGTTTCTAGAAGAGGGATGTAATTTATTTATTACTAAGTCTTCCAGTGGAGTGTGATTTGTGCTGAAGTCCTTTTCCCTGAATTGTGCTTTGGCAAATATGATAAGACTCTGGAAGTAGGACAGCTTTGATGCTGAAGAGTCACTCTTAACATCCCAAATATGCTGTACCCTCCCTTCTGTGCTTCATTTTTGCTGGTGCCAGAGGCTCCCATCCCTTCCTTTGGAAACCTCAGCTGGCAATAGGTAGGGCCTGAAGCATTTTGGACCCACTCATATCATATCACATCAATACCATTACCCTTGATAAGCTCACAGGAAATATTTTAGGCAGAATAAACTTTTTATGGAAGGAAACGAGCAAATGAAATTATATGTACATAGTAAAGGCTGTTTGCTGGCCAATAAATAGATATTTTTAAGGGCAGAGTGTGGTGTGTTATTCTGTTTGTCAGAACTATCCCTGACTTTAAGCTTCAAAATATTTTTGTGTGTCAGTTGTTTATCCTCACTGTGAACTGAGGGACAGTGGGTTGAGATGGAAAAAGGGATTTGAGCACTCCCAGCTGACCAATATTCCCTGACATGCCCTCCTCTGAGAGCGTCCACAGGAGCCTATTCCAGCTACAGACATTACGAGCTCCAATGATTGTCTGGGTGGAAGGGGAAAAGATCCTAAAACTGGAGTTATAATCTGTAACACCAGCAAAGCTCTCCTGCTCTGGCACTGATCATATATTTTTTTACACAGGGGAATGCCATCCTTTTCATTTCTTCTGCTCTCCCTCTCTTATGATTTACTTTCTTCCCCTCCATAAAAGCCTGAAGTGTCCTCTTGCACTTCTGCTGCTTTTGTACCCAGGATTTTAGTGGGAACATTTGAAGAATAAATAGTGGCCAAGGAGCACATTCCTTTTTATTACAGCCATTGTCTCTGCATATGCAATGGTGAATTAACTCCACTTCTACCTATCTCTCGATTTTTATGTATCAGTGGAGGGAACCTGAGGCTGTAAAGCTTGTTTGGTCCTGTCCACATTTGTGTTCTTAAATATGTAAAGGCACCCCAGTGCAGCCCATCCTGCTCCTCTATTTTCGTGCAGCTCTATTTTAGTTTGTGCATTGCTGCTGATTTCCATTTCGTTTAATTTTCTTTAAAAGCGGAAAATCTCCCCAAATCTGCTTCTTTGCCCATTTCTGAGACTGCCTGTTATTGTTGGGGAGTTATAGCATGACACTGCCTGAATAGGGGCAATTTTCTCCTGCAAACATGTTATCATTACTCTGCCAATACATTTACTGCTTCAGAACCTCTGGGGCAGTGGCTGCTCTGCTCCAGCGAGCACCAGAGATAGACTCTTGTTAGTCCTAAAGCTTTTGTAGGTGCCCTATCTGGGGCATTTTGGCAAAACCTGGGTCTGCTGAAGAAACATTTTCCCCTTCCTTGAGCTTTTTTGACCTGATCCTAATATATCCCTGGTTTTATAGTCGTGGGATGCTCGAGGATGCACAGGCTCGAGCTCAGTGTCTCGTTTATTGAGTTACTTTTATGGTAGTACCTTATATCCTTCTGTCTTAATCTCATTTTATGTCTTTTTTTCCTCACCCAGCCTTCATAGCAGGAACTGCCTCTGATATTTAAATGCCCACACACATGATCAGTAGATCTTAAGAGCAATATTTTCCTCTCACCCATGCTGTAAATGCTGGGCCTGGCTCCCTTTACAGGGGAATCTGGCTGATGTGATGCTCACATCGCGTGGGCTCTTTCTCAGTGGCCACAGTAGTAATAAATAGGTTTATTGCTCTTGTCAGAGACATATGTTTTAAGGCCAGCAGGGCCTTTATGATTATTTGGTTGAAGATTATGGATTGCTCAGAGCAGAATTCGAAGCACTGAGTCAAAATTAATAACGTGGAGGGGAGTTTGTGTGATCCGAATACATCACTCGGGGAGACACGGCCCTTCTGGAGGTGCCACTGGAGCCTGGCTTGGCTTCAGCTGTATGAGCAGCCACCTCCCTTCCCCGAGCCCACAGTGCCTTCCTAAACCTGCCAGAGCGGGGAGGATGATATTCCACATGCTCACAGTTTTCTTTGCACCATGAAAATGTCACACATAATTTGCAGTTTGTATTCCTGCAGCGGCAGGACCTGGGTGTGATGGGGTCTGTCAGCAAGCTGGCTAAAATCCCTGAGCCATTCCCTGATTCCCTGCATCCTTCTGGTCCTGCAGACTTCAAATTCTCCTGGAAGAGCTACTGTTCCCAGAGATGCCGTGTCCAAATGCCACATCTCCCCCAGAAAAGCACATTGCTCAGGGGGTCTTTAAAACCACTCTGCTGCACTTAGGCCCTGCTGAGCTGTGAGGCTGATTATGATGCTCTGCAAAGGGTTGTTTCACAACTATGATTTTCCAATTACTTAAATCACCTGGAACTGAGAAATAAACCAGAGCTCCCTGTTATTTCTTTTTTTATTCTGTTTGTTTTGAGCAGAGCTTTAGGTCCTGTTTTGATTCCTCCACAGATGCCTGATGCCAAGTCACTCTTCCCACCCACTCTTCCATTGCAGGTGGCCTTCAGTTTAAATTTAGGGCATTACTGAAGGTATCTAAGTGTCTGAACTGCTGCTGAAATGACCACAGTAAGGTCCACAGGGCACACAGACACATCAGGAAGATAAATTTCAGCCCATAATCTCCAGCTCAAACACATCTTTTGTGTATGGGCTGTATTTCTCCTGTGGAAAGTGAGGGGGATGTTCTCAAAACCTGCCAGACCAATTTTCTGGGGAGGTCAGAGCCAGAGGCTCAGTAAAGTGACCCAAAGGCACAACCCACAACAGCATCCCTGTCCACTCCAGGCTGCTGGGACACAGATCCTGAGCTGCCCAGAGCTTTGAGGTGGATCCACCCAGACCTCCCTCTCGTTGAAAAGAAGACCCAACCTAAACATGAGGTAGAAAACACACAAAGTGATTGAAAGGAAGCAGATCAGGCAGAAGAGAATGTTTAAGAGGCTTATTAACAGCTCTCCCCCTGCTCAGGATGTCTTTGAGGCAGATTCTTGCTTCCACACTTGGTTTAGGCAAATGATTCATTGACTTCAGGGTTGCAGCAAACTCTGCACAGCCCCTTCTCATCCCAGATCTTCCCTTCCCACTTTTTGCCAGGTCTGGCTCCTTGATCCCTGTCCCTGTGGGTTCTCTGACACTGACTGGGTTTGGAGGTCCCCAGCCTTGCAGCCCAACCCTGATCCCACCCTGTCCTCCCCAGCACCTTCTGCCTGGAGCAGGGATTTGCCCTCTCTCCACCGTATCCCCCCTGATCCAAACTCCTCTCAGGAAGGGGAGACAGCTGTGAATGTGACTTTTCCACACAAAATGCTTCACACAGGTCCTGCAGTAGCAGAGGGTGGTGGGTGTGCAGTGGGTAAATTCCCATGACAACTATAAATTGCCTTTAGTGGATAAGGAGACAAGACTGGATAAGGATTTAATACAAAGCAGCTCAAATCTGTTTGAGATAGGGAGCCTAGTTATCTGAATTTGATAATTACCAGCCCTTTTATAGTACACACTCATAAAAGGCAGCTGGAAGTTGGAATTACCTTTCCAGAGCATTTCACCATATTGTTGCTTCTGTGAGAACAATATGTTATAAACCACATACCAGTTAAGTTGTTTTAATTAACCAATTATCTATTCAAAGTTTCTTGTAGCTCTCTTTATCTCTGTTCTTTAGCTACAGTACAATATGGAAATTAGAGTAAATTAAAGCACTTTATTAGACAAAATAGCATTAACAAAGAAAATAGGAAGTTACAGTGTACAAAACACGGACCACCCGACCATGATTGCAACATGTAAAATGACAAGTGTAACTCTGGTTAAAACAGATGGATAGAAGGAATTAAATCAGTTCTAAGGAATTAAATCAGTTCTAAGGAATTAAATCAGCTGCATAGCCAGGGTGAGCTGTACCTGCAATCTGCTGGTAGGACAGGGACTTCTGGAGAGATGCAGAGCCCTCCCCAGCACTGTGTGGGCTCTTTGCTGTCCCCAGGAGACCCTCTGTGCCTGCACACGCTGTCCCACCTCAGCCTGGCACTGAAAGTGGGACCAGGAGTGAGGGGACTCGAAGCTGTGCCACCAGTTTGTATCCAAGTGCCATTAAAGCCATGGTTCCTCCCCAGAGGGACCAAATCTGCAGGTCCTGCAAATGTAATAAAAGCAGCCAGGAGGGACATCCCTGTCCTGGGGCATCAGGGAGGGGATTGTCCTGCTCTGCTCTGCCTTGGGGTGACCTCACCTCAATATTGGGGCAGTTTGGGGGGATACAATGGAAGGAAGGGATTGAGCCATTAGAGAGTGTCCAAAGGAGGGACAGGGAGATGGGGAAGGGACTTGATTTGAAGGCGTGGGAGGACACTGAGGGCACTTGGTGTGTTCAGCTGGAGCAGAGGAGACTGAGGGGAGACCTCAGTGCAGTTCCAACTGCCTGGGCAGGGGCA
>NW_021939882.1:11215203-11231660 GCF_001715985.3 Manacus vitellinus
ACCAACCCCCCCCGGCTCCCCCCTCCTGTCAGGGAGTTACAGAGAGTCAGGAGGTCTCCCCTGAGCCTCCTCTTCTCCAGCCTCAACACCCCCAGCTCCCTCAGCCTCTCCTCACAGCACTTGTGCTCCAGTCCCTTCCCCAGCCTCGTTCCTCTCCTCTGGCCCTGCTCCAGCCCCTCCATGTCCTTCCTGAGCTGAGGGCCCAGAGCTGGACACAGCACTCCAGGGGTGGCCTCACCAGTGCTGAGTCCAGGGCAAGAATCACTGCCCTGCTCCTGCTGCCACCCTGTTTCTGAGCCAGGCCAGGATCCATTGGCCCTCTTGTCCCCCTGGGCACACTCTGGCTCCTGTTCAGCTCCCTGTCCATCCCCACTCCCAGCTCCCTTCCTGCCTGGCTGCTCTCCAACCACTCTGTCCTCAGCCCGTGGGGCTCCAGGGAGTTGTTGTGGCCAAAGTGCAGGACCCGGCCCTTGGCCTGCTTGAACCTCATCCCCTTGGAATCAGCCCATGGATCCAACCTGTCCAGGTCCCTCTGCAGAGCCCTCCTGCCTTCCAGCATGTCAACACTCCCCCCCAGCTTGGTGTCATCTGCAAATTTGCTGATGATGGACTCAATGCCCTCATCTAAATCATCAATAAAGATATTAAACAGAACTGGGCCCAACACTGATCCCTGGGGACACCACTGGTGACCAGATCCCAGCTGGATGCAGCCCAGCATTCTCTGAACAGGTACACTGAGCAGGCAACAACTATGAAGAGACAAAAGCAGGCAAACTGAGGATGTGATCTCTGCCAGCTCCAGGTCTGCAGGTCCTTCTCCACATCAGAATTGCTCCCTCCCAGCAGCAGCTCCTCTCCTTGTGAATCAAGGGCACTGTTAAAACCTGAAGTCCCTCACAAGGCTTTAACTAAGGTGTGTGCTTTCAGAGAAGCATTTGGACACAAAGAGTCATCTTGTCACTTGGGTAAACAAGACACAACTATCAGGCTCAGTTTGGGGCTTATCAATTGGAACCAGCATGAAAGTGAGTTCTCCTCTCCGGCTCGCAGTCACAGTGACTGGTTTCTCCAGATAAACCAGGAGTGCATTCAAGTATTTTCTTTCAAAGTGATATGAAAGTCACATTGTTGTTGCTCCACATCTCACGAGGCAGTTCCCTAAATAGGATTTCAGAGGAAGTTGTGGGGATGCTCATCCTGGATGGGATTTAAGGCATTACCAGGTGGATTGATGGCTTCTCCCCCTTGCTGCTCCTCTGGCTTTCACTGGGATGTTTTGTGCTCCAGGGAGAGCAAAGAGCAAGGGCTTTTGTCAGTCTCTCCTGGGCAATGCCTGTTGTTCCTGGCACTTGTTAATCAGAGAGTGATCCGAGGGGTTAAAATGAGGAAATGCCCACCTGGGATCCATCCTCTCTTGGTCCTTCCCAGGAAGGGAATAAAGCACATTTGGCTGCTCTGTGTTTCTGGGAATGTGAAAGGAGATACATCCTCCCATCTGGGTAAGACAGCTCCAGCCATCTCTGACCTCTAGTTAATTGTACAGCTCCAAGTTATCCTGGAATGGCTGTTAATTGAGGCACTGACCAATAATGATCTGTGCAAGGGGCAGCCTCGATGACCCGGGACATCCTTCAGACAGCAGGACAGGCCCAGGATCTCCATTTCAAAGCCATAACAAGGTCCCCTGATTATTGTCTCCCAGTTTGCAGGGATCCTGGAGCTGAGTCTGCCTGTTAGACCCAAATTGTTATTAGGGGTAGAACAGGAACATCTCTTCTGTGGAGCTACAGATTTGCTGTTGGTCTGATTACAACCTTAACAGCCTAATCAAAATATAACAAACAGTTATTATCCCAGTTACAACAATACCAGCACTCAGAATTAATATGGAAAAGATCATTAATAAGGTAGCCATAAAACCCCTGGTATCTGTCTCAGGTTATGATCACCCTTCTGCTCTTCCCAAGCCTGGTGGCACCAGTGCTCCTGGAGCAGAAAATGAGTCTTGGTGTCAAATGGGGGGATGGCAGCTCAGGAACATCACCAGGATGAGCTCAAGGTGGCTGCAAGAGCCCCTTCCCTGAGGTTCTCGGAGTCACCTTCACACAAAAGCCCCCTGAGGTTAAGTTATTGTATTTGTTGGTTGGTTTGGAATTACCACAGAGGTTTGATGGACCCTCTGGTAGCATTTGATTTGGCAAGGCCAGGTTGGACGGGGCTTGGATCAACCTAGGATGGTGGAAGGTGTCCCTGCCCATGGCAGGGGGTGGAATGAGACAGTTTTAAAGTCCCATCCAATCCAAACTAGTCTGATTCTGTGATTTGCAGAGTTAAGCTGAAACCAGTCAGGCAACATCCACAGATCAGTGGTGACTGCAGCCAAAACCAGCTCATGGACCAAGCTGAGCCCAGCAAGTCCCAGACATTCCCAGGCCCTGGATAGCAAAAAACATGTTGGAAAACCTGCATTTGGCCATTTCTGTAGCAAAAGTACTAGTGACAATTTTTATTGGAAAGCTCATTGCAGTAAACCAGCCCTTTTACTGTGCCATGAATATCCAATGTTGCTTTGGATATTGGTCCTTATGCTAATAATAATATAATATTTTTGTTCTGCTTAACATTTTATTGCTCATATTTAATGGGTTATATATTAAAATTAATATAAGCACTTTATTTTCCTGCCCTTTTATGAGTTCTCAACCATTGGAGCCAGCTAGTTTTTAGAAGACATTTTTCCTATCAAAATGCTGTTTTGCTAAAAATGAACCTTTAAACTGGAGTAGGGCTCTTTAAATGCTGTGAGGATTTAATCAAGGAAAGCCACAATGATGACTTTTGGGTTCAAAAATAACCTTTTCTACAATAACTTTTTATTGGTGGCCAACAATAACACAAAGATATTTTTTATACTGAAATTGTACCGGGATGATTTGTTGCAGATGGTTTAACCCAGTCCACGTTTCGGCTTTTAAATATGACAAGTGCTGATGTTTTAAAGGTGCAAAGACATGATGGGAACTGCCTTTTGTCTGAAGTTCTCCTGCCTTTGGGCCTTGAGTTTGCAGCGTTAGTTGATGCTCCACAGGGACCCAGCTCGAGCGATACAAGATAATTGTGAAATCTGAAAGGGCTCCCTTATGTCTCTGCTCTTCCCCTCCTGCTCTGAAGGCTGCAAGAGGGATTAGCTGTGGCTCTGCACCAGAATTGTCATCAGCTCCCTGATTTCAGTGCTGGAAAATTACATAGTCTGGAGCTCCTCTGCTCGGGATCACAAGAACTTCCAAAAAAGCACGAGAAGTGGGACAGAAAGACTTGTTTGTAGCTATTTCAGAGCAGAGGGGTGAGAGCTTGTTTTAATAACATATTGCAAGTGCTCACACTACCCAAGCATCTGCTAACTGCCCTCCATTTTAGGGAAAAAATAATGGACTTTTTCCAGGGAGAAGTGCATGTTTATAACTGCAGGCAATAATTAGAAGCTGGTGATTCAAGGTACTGCAGGAGGAGTAGGGAAAAAACCAAACCTGTGGGGAAAAAGAGCTGAAAACTGCTCCAATGCTTGTTCTAGGAAAAATTTAACCTTCCTGAAATGGATCCAGGCTGAGCTTTTCCCACCTCTAGAGAGGGTTGTCTTAAGCCAGTGTCTGCTCCCTGTGACTCATCCTGCCCTGCTCCCACCTGCACCAGGTGGATAAACGAGCCTGTTGGGCAGCAGCTCAATTTGTGGTGACTTTTCCTTGTCTCCTTGGCAGCTGAAAGAGGTGGGTGCACACAGGGACCCCCACCCAGCCCCTCTCAGAAAGAAAGAGCTCTTAGAAATCACAGGGTATTTGAAGCTGGAAGGGATCCACCAGGGCCATCAACTCTTAAGGGGTGGGTCTCCAGACAAAGACATTCATGCTTTGTCTCCACCATGCATGTGGGAGACCCCTAGGATGGAGACCCCAAAACCTTGTTGGGTGGATCCACAGCTCCCTGTTTTCTCCCACAGGTCACTCAGTCCCCAGGAACAAGCCTGCCCTTGGCCTGTTCCTCTCTGCCAGGCACTTCCAGCCTTCCCTCTCCTCCCACAGCAACATGTTCACAAGTTTCCTACAAACTTTTAATAGCTGATCCAAACAGCCTGGCAGGAAGGTTTCTGAACAAGCAGCCAGGCTTGACCAGCACTATTAAATAGTGATTTTATCCATGTTCACACAGGTGTTGGAGGAGGGAATGGAAAGTACGTAGCAAAAAGACCCCAGATTTTTACTTTTTACTTTACAGGAGTTTTAGATTAAAGAGGGTTGTGGAAGCTGGTGGGACAAATGAGATGGGAGCTGGTGAGAGATAGCAGGGAGGATTAGTGGAAACTCAGCAATAATGCAGAGCAGGTCTGAGGTGGGAATTGTCACCCAGTAAGTTGGGGAGAGCACCCCTGACACTAAGGTTGGGGAAGGATTAGCCTAGAGATAATCTCTTTTCTACATGAGCAGTGCTGGCCACCATCTGTTTTGCATATCAGCGTGGTGGTGACATCCACTGTTCCACTCTGCACCTGGAAATTCCCTTTTCTTTACTTTTTCTCCAGTGATGTGGAGCAATTCAGCAAAATCCTGCTTGGTAAATCTGTGAAGAAATCCAGGCAAGAACATTAATTCTGTATTTCTCCTCCTCATCAGATCACCGCCCTTTAAGTACACTCATAAACTCATTTTGTTCTTGCATTTCTTTGCAATATCTACAGAGAGAGGCACTTAGGCAAAACTATTTCTTTTTCCTGTGCACTTCTCCATTGCACTGTTATCATTTGCACATTAAAAAAGTGTTTGTCCCCCGTTTCTCTTTGTATTTCACCTTCACACTTTGAAGGAATTTCTTCAGTCCTCTCTTTGCTCAAGAATATTCTTGTTTTGGGAAGAGTTCTCGCTAATCCTGAAGAGGTGCTGACCCTTTTTCTGTACCTATTCTTCTCTGGCTGCCCCTCCTTGACCTGGCTGGGCAGAGCAGACAAGTCACTCTAGGTTGTCTATTAACTGCTCAAACTCGTTTAGGGCTGATTAAACAGCTCTAAAGAGCTGCACAGTTTTTCTCAAGGAAAGTCTGCCTTTCCCAAACTGTTTTCCCTTTGACTGTAACATCTGTGACAAGCAGAGCCATTTCCTAAGGAACACCAAGATGTGCTCCAGACCCCCCGATGCCTCCGGGCTTGCTCATGGCCTTGAGCACAGGGACCTACTTCTGTGGTGGTGTAGCTTCTTTTAAAAGCACTAAAATACACCAGAGAAGAAGCAGAGTGCTGGCATGGGCAGATGATTGGAGGTTTATAGTGCCTCCCAGTCCCTGCTGAGTGCTGGCAGGGTGACTCAGGGCTGGACTGGGTGAGGATGACTAACCTAGAAAGCCATCACTGACCTGCTCACTGCTGTGGTAGGAACTGCTCATGAGGGTCAGGCCAACTTTTGATCTTACTGAGAAGGTATTTGCTCTTTGGTAGGTTGATTTTTTTTTTTTTTCCAGGCTTTGTGTATCCAAACAGCTCAAAGCAAAGCTGGGTCCTGGAGCCGGGTCGTGCTGGGTGGGTGACCCAATGTCCTGTGTCCACCAGCATAAATCTGCTGCAGAGAAGGTGGCACTGGCATTGCTCTTCCACACCCACAGCCCCCACAGAGAGCTGCCTTCTACTGGCAAGCCTTGGTTGACCTACCTTATGGCCCCGAGACCATAATTCCCATAATTCTGCGAGGACACGTCCCCACGCTTTAGGGTTGGCAGTTGTGTGCACAACACAGGCACAGCCCAAAAATAAAAGTGGTTTTACCAGTGCCCATGACCTCTGTGTTCATGCTGGTGGACCTTCTAACTCTCACCCCTCTGCTCTGCCTGGGGCATGGTCACAGTGGTGACAGGACAGGGTGTCCCTGCAGAGTCTGACCATGGAGACTCTTGGCTGGGTCGGTTTTCAGTGCAGCAGTTTTGTAATTAACGGCTGGGAAACTTGATTATCAAGGGTATTTAAAGGTGCTGCTTTGGGCTTCCAGGAGCAATATGGCCAAAGAGTCATATTGTGTGGTCCCTTTTCCCAGATCCCCCTTTGCCTTTGGCAGAGGGTCATCCCTTCGTGAAGGGGGTGGGAGGGCAGAAAGCCCATGTGATAAATGGAGAGCAGTGAGGTTTGTAGGTACAATCACAGCTCCATGGCCATGCCTTCACATCAAACCTTTAGTTTTCCACCTCTCCTGGGGTGTTCCTTCAGCAGAGGCTGCAGGAGGCCCCTCAGAGCTCTCCATGTGCAGGTGTCAGTGTGGGATTCCCAAAGTCTCACCTCCTGGAGCACGGCGGGCACGACGAGCACGACACCAGCCTTTTTCTTTCCCTGGCATTTCCCCCTGCAGGCTGCCCTGACAAGCTGGAGGACGGGAACTATTTTGGGTGGTGAAAGGCTGCCTTGACACATTCCTGCAGAGAGCCTCCCCCAGCACCCCTGGAACTGTCGGAAAGAAGCCGCTAATTAGCCCAGCTCCTCGTGTGCAGCCAGGAGCGGGAAGGGTGGCTCTGAGCAGCTCTGCTCCAGCACTGACAGCTCCAGCTTTGCTTTTGTCCTGCCTTGTTTTTATTGAAACTTTGCGTAGATGTGAAAAATGCAAAAATTAGAGGCTGTTATGTGATTGATTTCTGGGCGCAGGGGCCTTTCCTCCTTGCCTGGAAGGTCTGGCAGGTATTATTTAAAGAGCTAATGAATGTTAATGGGCACATTATTTGCAAATCTTGAAGTGGAATATTAGATCAGGGCTCCTGTGTGTCATGGTAATCAGCTTTCCCTCGCTCGCTCTGGCTCGGGGGGGAACACCCTGCAGTTGCTTTGTTGTACGCTTTGCAGATTAATATCCTTTTCCCAATCCAGCAGCTTTTCTCTGGGTGTTTTAGTAGAAGAAGCAGATGGCTCACATGCTGCTATTTGATGCCTGACCAAGGGATTGTCCTGCTCAAAACCACCCTGCTGGGACCACAAAGAGAGTTTCCTGCTTTTTCCTCTCCTGAGAAGGAGGACAAGGTGTTTGGAGGAGGCAGGGAAGGGCTGGGCTGGCTTGTCCACCCCGGGGCAGCATCCCTGTGATGGAGAGCAGCATCTGCCCTGCTCAGTGCCTGGCACAGGCCACATGGACCCTCCTCTGGATGGGGGCTGGCTGTGGGAACACCAAGGTCCAGCTCTCACAAAGAGCACCTTGCAGGGCTCCCTGCTGCTGCTCCAAGCTGCCTTTTCTCCAGTGCTTCCCAAATTTAACTTGTCTGCCACCACTGTCCACTACCCCACCTCCATCCATGTCCTCCAGATGCCCACATCGATCTAGAGCTGGGGTGGGGCCAGCCCAGCTGTCCAGCCAGGTTGGTGACCCACCAGCTCACACTCTCCTGGATATTGAGCTACTGCTGAACATCACAGGCAAGGCCTGAGTCTTTCCCACTGTGTTTTTAACAAGAACACACATAAAGGTTCAACTTCTGACCTTCCCATGGCTTCTGGACACGTGTGGATCCAGGACTGCTGCCCCTCTCAGCTGTGGCTCTCAGTGCCTGGCAGATCTCTCCACAGCACACACATGGTTTCCTTTAGGAAGCCAAAATAAATAAAAGGAATAAATCACAGGTGGTGACTTCCCAGATGTCTTTGCTGGAGCCTTTCCTGAGCACCAAAGAACCAAAGCTGCTGCCCAGTGAGAAGCAGCACCTTGGAGGTGCCCAGAGATGGTGCTGCTCGTTGTGTGCAAAGTGAGCCATGAAAGGGATGATTTGGGAGCCTGGACAATATCTGGGTGACACCAAATTGTGCTTTGGGTGTTACCCCTGCCCAGTGCTGCTCACAGGGAGCTCCAGGGAGTGTGCTGTGGGAGCTGCTGCCCCAAGGGAGGGATGGGGGAAGGCAGGCACTGCACTACCACAGGAAATCAGCAGCTTAATGATGAAAGAAGATTCATCATCTGCTTATACATTTCCAGCATCCTTCTGGGTGAATCAGGAGGGGTCCTGTCTCCAAAGGGCAAGTTTCCTGCTCTGTAGCACCCCTGCTCTGTTGGCTCCATCCTCCTCAGCATCTCCACACCCATCCTCCTCAGCTCTCTGGTGCCAACCTACTTTGTATTAACAGTGACTCAAATGTTAACAGCTGCTTTCCATGTTCATCAAAAAGCAGGTTAATACAAATATATGATTATTGTATGAGCATTGTATAAAAGATACTTGGTTGTGTCTTAAGCTAAAATAACAATATACACTTTTATCCAATCCTGATACGTTTATAAATATATTTAAATGGCTATAAATATTTATAAATAGTTTCTGTAATCTTCTGTAATTAGGCTTTAAGCTCTGTGACAGACAGCATCTGTTTGATCTGCGGGCGCTCTCGGCGTGTGTGTGTGGCAGGTTCTCTAATAAAAGTGTGGAGTCAGGCAGATGCCTCTGAAGGGAGCCAGAACACCTTGCTCCTTCCCTTGGGAGAACAGGGATCAGCCTCCTGGATGCAGGAGGAGGTGAGGAAAAGCCTGGCAGAGCTGGGAGTCTGCAGCCTGTGCACGGGGGCTGTGGGGGGAGAGCAGGGGGATGGAAGGAGGATAGAGAGGAGAGGAGGAGGGAATGATGGAAGGATGGACTGGAGGAGAGCAGGGAGGGATGGAAGGACAGACAGGAGGGGAGCAGAAAAAGGTAGAAGGACAGACAGGAAGGAAGAAGGGCAGGATGGAAGGACAGACAGGAGGAGAGCAGGGGGTGATGATGGAAGGACAGACAGAAGGGGGGAAGAGGGGGATGCAAGGACAGGCAGAGGGGAACAAGAGGTGCTGGAAGGACAGAGAGGAGGGGAGCAGGGGGGATGGAAGGAAAGACAGGAGGGGAGCATGGAGGGATGGAAGGACAGACGGGAGGGGAGAAGGGGGGGATAGAAGGATGGACAGGAGAGGAGCAGGCAATGATGGAAGGACAGACAGGAGGGAAGCAGAAGGTGATGGAAGGACAGACAGGAGGGAAGCAGAAGGTGATAGAAGGACAGACAGCTCAAGGCTCTGTGGGGCTGATGCTGTGGCTGCTGCAGCTCTGAGTTATTGTCAGCTGGAAGCAGGTCTGGGAGGAAGGCCCAGCCAGCAAGGACGTGGTAGTGGTGAAACTGTTCATAAACTCTTTTTTATTTCCACTCATAACTCTCTTTATTTCCCCTCTGTTTGACTGTTGCTTTGAGCTATCTTTGTTTCAGAAGAAAAGGAAATAACCTAGCATAGAGTCAAACAAAACTGGCCCTTTTTGCTCCAAGAGCCTTTTGGGAATGCTCCTGACACAGAGGAAATGGGGTAGGTTTTTCTAGGGAACAGCTGATGAGCTTGGTGGCAGCAGGGCAGGATAATTCATGGCCCCATAAAGCCACCAGGAGTTCCTGCCTGTTTGTGCTCCTGCTTCTGGTGCATGAGAAGAGCAGGTTCTGCCTGTGGGATTGGGGAAAAATTCTTCTGGGGAAGATGGAGGGATCTTTGCTGTCATCTGGGCTGAGGAGAGGGCGTGGAGGAGGATGGAGAGGGATTGTATGTGTTGGATGGAGACAAGTGCTGGGATTGGAAGGAAAAGGGAAGGTGGAGCAGATCAGGACAAAGCCAGACTGAAGCAGGAGCCCAAGGCTGTGTAGGAGTGGGAGACTATCCAGCAGAGCTGTGCCAAAACACCAGGAATAGTTCTGACCAGACTGGCTGTCCATGTTCAGCTCTGCTCTGGAGCAGGGGCACTGGGTTGCTCTGTGGTAGCTGATCGTCTTTTCTAATTTATGTATTTAAAAATGCAGAAGAACAGATTAAAAAAAAAATAAATTATCAAATTGCCAAGTGAAAAGTTGTGGAATGATCTTTGCTTTGCAGCTTTGGCTTGGGCTCTGGCTGTGTATCTTTAATCTTTCAGAAGTCTTTAATCAGGAGAAAATATGGCTTATCCCTAAAGCCCAGGGTTTGAGCCTGTGCAGAGCAAACAGAATCCTCCAGAGCCTCGAGGAGGAGATTGCACAGATTCCAGGGAAGACTAGCTGGAGCTGTCCAAGGATTCCAGCACATCACTGCACAGCAACAGCCACGGGAGGGAAGAGATGCTCGAGGCATGAACGGGGGAAATGGAACTCTGACAGCTGTGAATGGATAAAGAGGCTGGGTGTTTTAAAGGGAAAACTGAGATACCTGGGAAATGTTGTCTGCACTCACCTGGAGGGGACTTTGCTGGGGTTTGTAAGCCTGGATTTATCACAGAATCACAGGATGGTTTGGGTTGGAAGGGACCTGAAAACTCATCCAGTCCCACCCCCTGCCATGGCAGGGACACCTCCCACCAGCCCAGGCTGCTCCAAGCCTTGTCCGGCCTGGCCTTGGACACTTCCAGGGATCCAGGGGCAGCCACAGCTTCTCTGGGCAACCTCACCACTTATTTAGGGGTGACACTGAGGATTTGCAGGGTTTTTTCAGAGGTGTTTGCAAACAGATCATACAGAACAAGCTGAAAACATAACAAGCCAGTGCAGCCTGTGCTGCCCCCGTGATATGAGCAAAGCTGATCCCACCAGCACTGCCCCTTTAGAGCTCAGTCTGTCTCCTTCAGACCTTGCTGGGACAAATGTTTTTGGCAGGAACAAGGCTTTTCCCACTGTCTTAAAGGAGAGCAGACTTGCTTTACAAATGTTTGCAGGCAGAGCTGGCCGGGGTAGACGGCAGGTTTCCCTTTCCTCCTCTCCCTCCTTGCTGAGTGTTCCTGGCACTTTGGAGCTGTGATGAAAAGCTCAGAGGAAATGATGAGACTTGGAAATAATCCTGCTTTCAGCCTAAAACATGGGAGAGGCAAAAGTGCTTGGATTTTCAGGACTCTCCCTGCTGTGATCACACACTCCTGGCTCCTCTGTGGCAAATATTCTCCTTTAGCAAGAGCTGTGAGGTTTTGGGAGGGCGAGGGAGGATGAAAGGCCTCTTTTATCAGTCCGAGCTTTCCATTGCCAGACAAAAATATATTATTTTGTATTGTTTTCCCATACAGATTTATTTGGCACCACATATGAATCCAGGCAAAGCTGGAGGGCCATGGACATGTCCATGATTAGGAACAACAGTCCCAGCTGAAGTGGGCAACTGTCCCAGAGCACTGTTTTGGGAAAGGAGTATCCTGGATGTGCCTTTCAGCCAGGTAAGAAGGTTAGTGTGGGATCTTAGTGAGGTTTTATCCCAGACTTTGGGTTTTCTGTGGAAATCAGAGGGATGGGGTGACCACCATGGTGCCCACAGACCCCAAAGCTTTGGAAAGCCAGGACAGAAAGCACATGAACCAGGGGGGCAAGTGCAGGAGAGGGCTGGGAATTAATTAGTGCAGAACAAGACAATGAACAATTAATATTAGGAAATAATAGATGCCCTTGTGGGTTTAAATTCAAAGGCAAAGCAGAAGGCTGATGTTACATCATCACCCACCCAACCAGATGAATCTTAACCATAATAACCATCAGGATGATGGCAGGGACAAGGGAATGGAAACCTGCCCAACACTGAGGGGATTTGAAATACTTCCATGGAAAAATAGATGGATGTCTGGAGACAACACTCCTCCTTGGGACAGTGAGGAGGAGCAATGCCAGAATTAATCCTGAGTAGGCCACAGGGCTAATTTAAAATGCTGTTACTGAAGAGCCCCTCTGTAAAAGTATCTGCAATGGGCTTAAACTCAGTAACATTGTAGGAATTTAAAAATAAAACTGCAAAAGTTCATTGAAGCTTCATTTCAAAAAGGTTCTCCACATAAAAGGGGAGAGACTTGTTAAAAAGAAATTAAAAGCAGCCACCAAAAGGGTGACATTTTTCCAGGGGACACAGACATTGTTTAAAGATCTTCTATTAGATGATGAGAGCAAATCTATACAATTATCAAAAGAGACTTTAAAAGGGCAAAAAATTAGCTGTTCTCATTAAAGGACCAACCAAAAGAGGTAAAATAGTATCCTTCAAACAGCAGAAGTAGTGTTCAAATGAGGCAAAGGAGGAAAGGAATGTGAGATGACAAATTAGGCGTAAAGCTGTGACGGAGGAGACAAACCCTCTTTTGATGAGAAGCTTTCTAAGGTGTAAAAATCTAATAGTAGACCCTTTTTGTCAACCCCCTCAGCAGCTGTGGCTCTTCCCACTGTAGAGGACCCATCCCAAAATCAGTGGTTGCTGAAGGAGGTTGGGGAGCAACCTGGGAAAATTCAAAGTATTACAAGGAGAGGATGGAATTCACCCCAGAGCCCAAAGGATGTCTCATGTGAAGCAGCTGTTTAGTGGTGGTGAGAACTAAAAAAGTAAAGTTAAAAATAATGTGTAACCAGAGGAGCTGGAGATGGGAAACAGATTGATGATTCCAAGGAATCCAGGGGATGGCCCAGCCCATCTCTGTGCTGGGCAAATACTCAGAAAAATATCACAAAAATATCAATAAGCACAAGAATAAATATGAAAGAGTGGGGAGGAGTCACTGCAGATTTTGCAGAAGAAAGTCCTGCACTGTGAGTTCTTGGAGCTGATGAGCTTCCAGAGCAGGAGGTGCATCCAGCAAAAACTTTGGAAAAGCATCTTCATCAGAGGTTCTTAAAGGTGTTAAACCTCTGTGGTGTAAAGGAGAAAGTCTTCCTCTGTTTAATAACTGTGTAAGAGTGTGAAACACAAATTATGAAAAAATGAGCCCTAAACAAGCTCTTGCTGCTCAGGAAAGGGAACATTTTCCTTGCAACCCCACGTTGCAGGTGGTGTTAAGAAAACATTGCCTCAATGATCTGTGATGGCCTAAAAAGTAAATTGAGTGTGGAAATTTTTAAGGGAAAAAGTGTTAAACAAAACAGAAGAGATCAATTTGTCATTGCACAGATCAATATTTCACCTGCTACTTAACTGCTGTTTGCAGATCTGTTCCCTTTACTGGAGGAGAGGAAAAAAAAAAAGGGAAAAAAAAAATAGAAACTAGAAAAGATGAAGAGAGAAGTGGGAAAGATAAGGGCTGAGGAACAGCCCTGCAGGTGGAGAGATTACATGGATTGAAATTCTTCATCCTGAGGGAAGTGTGAGTGATGGGCAAGGGCTGGCACAGGAGAGATGACTCACAGCTCCCTGCAGCACAAAAACTGGGGGTATCACCCACTGGATCAGGACATTCACAGAATCACAGAGTGGTTTGGGTGGAAAGGGGACTTAAAGACCATCCCACCCCACCCCCTGCCATGGGCAGGGACACCTTCCACTAGCCCAGGTTGCTCCAAGCCCCGTCCAACCTGGCCTTGAAAGGGGCGAGAGGAAATGTCTTTGTCCATATTTTGTGTCACTAAACCCCCCCCCAGCTATGGAGAGGTTGGGGTGGGCTGCAGGACCACTGACAGCTCGAGGGGGAGCATCTCCTGGGGGACACAGAGAGGTGCTTTGGGCCCCACTGGCCTCTCAACACCTCCCCAGGGGGGTGGTTTGCTTTCCTGAATTGTATTTCTGGGTTTGAAACTCCATGTAGGGATTCTTCAGGAAAATCCTGAAACGGGTGACCTGGGCCAAGCTCTAATCTGAGGTCAGAGGAGGATGAGGGGGGGTCTCCATGCACATTTTTCTGCATATCTAGTCCAGCCTGGAAACTCATTCTGCCTTTTATGCAGGACAGTGGGATTTGAGGCTGAAACACAGGATTTTCCTGATTGTAGGGGACACCCAGCTGCTTTTTCAAGAGGATTCTGCAAACTGTACATCATGCTCACCTTCCACTACTGTAAAGCACAGAATGAAGATGATGGTTTATATCCCTGAACAGCCTTTGAGGAAGATGATTTAAAATTCACCTCACGCTCCAGGGAAGCTCCAGATGAGCATCAGTGATGCTGCACCCACGGAGGGAGGTGGTATCTCTGGGATGATCCTTCCACCTCTGGGATGAGGTGTCTGTGGGATCCTCTGTGGGGCTGTGCTTGGTGCCAGCTGAGGGCAGGAAAAAGAAAACAGGTCACAGCTTCAAAGCCCGTTTCTAAAGCCAAGAAGAACACAAAGCACATTTCCACTGCAGCACTGAAGGGGGGAGGAAATAACTCTGTTTTGCTCTCAGGCTGCAGTTCTGCCACGTTCAGGTTGGAACCCTCGGCCACAGAGCACTGGGGCATGAAGGCAGCGCTGCCATTTGTCACCCGACTGTCCTGGAAATGGTTAAACCCTCATTTGTTCAAGGTGAAACAACCCAACAAAAGTTCCTCTTGTGCTGAGTAGAAATAGGCAGATTTTCTGCATGAGAAGTGAAACCCATGAAGTTGTGAAGGGCTCAGATTTGAATGGACACGCTCCCGGGTGCCGAGCCCCGCCGGTGACGTGCTGTGCCGGGGAACCGGGGCCCGGAGCAGCTCCTGCCTGGAGCCCACGGGAGAAAAGAGTTTCTTTTCTCAGTGGAAATTCATTTCAGGAAATGTCATTATTCTCAAATCAATGTAAACAAGTGGAATGGCAGATGAGAGCAACCCTGCAGCACGAGGAGCAGCAGCACGGGCAGGGCTGAGGCAGCCGGGGGGACACGGAGGGCACCGGGGCAAAGGTTTGGCTCTGTCCTTCTGGCCTGTGGATGTCAAAAACCCACATATTCTTATTTTACCCCCTTTTCTGAGCTTCCCAGAGCATTTCATGGTATGCTCTGGACAGGAATTTCAGAGAATTATAGAAAAACTTGGGTTGGAAGGGACCTTAAAGCCCATCCAGTCCCAATCCCTGCCATGGGCAGGGACACCTTCCACTAGCCCAGGTTACTCCAGCCTGGCCTTGGACACTTCCAGGGATCCAGGGGTAGCCACAGCTTCTCTGGGCAATCTATGCCAGGGCCTCCCCACCCTCACAGGGAACAATTTCTTCCCAGTATCCCACCCAAATCTCTCCTCTTCCAGTTTAAAGCCATTAAAGGTGTAAAGTCTTGTTTTGCACCCACTCTGCAGGGTAACACCCATCCAGATCTATGAATTTATAACCACTCAAGATCATGACTGAGGAAATGAGGGTGATTTTTGGTGCTGAGCCCAGGCCAGGGTGCAAGAGAGCCCCCCCCTGGATTAACCATCCCGTTTGGATGCAGGAATTAGGGAGAAGCCCACGGCAAAATCTGCCCAATTCTCACACACCCAGCACTTTTTTACAGCTCTCTCCACTGATTCATTGGAAAGCAGAAATTTCTCAAATTCTCCCTGAAATAAATGCCTTTTGTTTCGCCTCCTCCTTGACAGGCATATTTATGATGATCACAAAGAAAAGATCACAACAGAGCCAAAAAAAAAAAGGCAAGAAGAGCGAGCCGACCTCCAGATAATAAGTAACAAATCAGGAAAGGGAGGAAGAAAATGGCTGTGATTAAAAATTAGACACTATGAAGTAAAGAACAATGGATATGAGAAGTAAAAGTATCCATTAAAGAAAAAAAAAAATCCATCTCTAAATGTGTTATGGACAACAAGAAAATACTTTGCATTAGCTGGAACAAAAGAAATTTTAGCAAAATGACGATGTTATAGATCTATCTTTTGATAGGTGCAGTAATGCCATCAATAATGGTGCAGATGATGCAGAGGAGGCCAAAAACCTGCTCTGTGAAACAATGAAGAGAACAGATTTCCAGCTCTCATCCCCCATCATTTTCTATCCCAGTGCAGCAGCTCCCAAATTGTTAAGGCTTTAAAAAATGTTAAGCTGCAAGCTTAATTAACCGAAATAATTATTAAATTTTAAAAGCTCGTGATTAATTTTTAAACTAGTTTTCACCTGCAAGATCAGCCAAATTGTTGCTGAATTTCTGGAGAAAAATCACTAAATATTTTAAAAGAATAAAGCTGGTGTCGTGGTAGTGTTGAGACAGTGAAAAATGGGGCTCTGGTTTGTAATCAACCAGTTAGGGTGTCACTGTCCCCCCAAGGCTTCTCCCCCTCCTCCTACTCCCCTGCCTCCTTAGGCTGGGTCTATGTTATAAACTCCCCTTCTTTGTTTTCCCCTTGGCATCAAACATATTTTTTTATAAGCTGTGGGAAAAAAAAAAGGTGTTTCCAAAAGCATCTTGTGTTCCTGGGGTTTCTCTTTGATGCAGAAGTTTATTGTCCTTGTTATTCCAGAAGAAGTTTTGAGCTGGTTCAGTTTGTTGGCTCACAGCATGTAAAGGATGATGCAGAAGGTTTGATTCAGGATTTGTGAGATTTTGGGGTTATTTTGGACATTCCAGGGGTTGCTCTCAGTTAAATCACCACAACTCCAGAAGAATATCAGCACAATAGTTGCAGAGTCACTGTGCCCCTAATTTTAATAATAACCCTGAAGCCACCCCAGTGAACTGATGTTTAAACAGGGAGATGATGAGTTCTGCCCCTGACTGTGAAACATGAGTAAACAAAGTGAAAACCAAGTGATTTGGGTTCAAAAATACCGTTTTTAAGGAATAACTCCCTC
>NW_021939882.1:11231890-11233259 GCF_001715985.3 Manacus vitellinus
CAATATCTACTCTAAAATTCTCCTCTGTCAGTGGGAAGCCATTCCCCTTGTCTTGTCCCTCCACCCCTTGTCCCCAGTCCCTCTCCAGCTCTCCTGGAGCCCCTTTAGGCCCTGCAAGGGGCTCTCAGCTCTCCCTGGAGCCTTCTCTTCTTCGGGTGAACCCCCCCAGCTCTCCCAGCCTGGCTCCAGAGCAGAGGGGCTCCAGCCCTTGGAGCATCTCCGTGGCCTCCTCTGGACCCTCTCCAGCAGCTCCACATCCTCGTGCTGTTGGATCCCAGAGCTGGAGGCACAGCACTTCTCCTCTTGGCCTGGCTGGGGAGGTTTTGCTGTAGGAGAGGGATGACAAATCCCTGGCAGGACTTTGCTTTGCCAGGGCAGTTATTTGGGTGAGAGGGAACATTTTGTTGCTGCTTTGTTTTTGCCCAAGCAAGCCTGGACCGTCCTGTGACCACTCCAGTGTGCCCAGCTGGAATCCAGCTGCCAGAAAGAGCATGTTGTTTAAGATTTGCCTAATCTCAGCCTAATTGGGCAGTGAACTGTTCTGGAAGGGTCCCTGCACTGCTGGAGAAGGAATTAACCCCCGCTGGCATCCATACCTGGAACAGGAGGCTCTTGGCACTGCCTGTCCTGTATCTCAGCTGGGCTTTGACAGCAGGTCCTGCCTGGGAGCACCACGTGACGCCTGGAGGGACATCAAACATCCCCAGGGCAAAGCCAGGGCTGTGGGAGGGCACCACAGGGAGCTTTAAGCCGGGAACACGGAGCCCTCAGGACCTGGAGATGTTCCATGACTCGGGCAGTACAGACCCAGCAGGGTCTTTGCTACACCTGCCCCGAGGTTTTAGATGAACCTGAGGCCAGGCCCAGCTGCAAGTCCATCCAGGTGAGTCCTGGAGAGATGAGAGCAGGGGTGCACATGCTGGCACCAAAACTTCAGCATGCACTGGGAGGCCAGACCTGCCTGAAGCAGAAACGGGACAACAAGGCCCACGCGTGGATCCCAAGTGGCCACCAGCCCTGTGATCAGGTCCCCAGCACCTTTAAATCAAAGCAGAGGATGCTCCTCAGAGGAAAATGCACCAAGAGCAGCATTAGCTGGAAAGTTTCTCTGGTTTTAGCATCTTCCTCCTGGTTGCTCTAAGTTTATGCTGAAGACATTCACCTTCTTTTGGGAAAGGTGAACTTCCCAAGGCAGCCCGGGCACGTGACATCCTTCACTTGGGTGCAGCACAAACATTAGAGACTTTTTTCCTTCCTTCAACATAATGGGTTTCATTTGGAATAGAATTTGCTGAGTCAAAATATCGTTCCTAGCATGCAGAGATGTTTTAGTGCACAGAAGGCAGGAGAGGAGGGGAGGGTGCATTTC